>NC_135349.1:5424940-5724940 GCF_023851605.1 Tamandua tetradactyla
GATGAGCAAGGTGGTACTTGGGAGTTGTACCCACAAGCCCCTAGGAGACATATGAGGGCCAGCTTCTCAGCCCATCACCCCTGCCTTGGGGTCAGGTAAAGATATCAGTGCTCAGAGATACCCCCAGACCCTCTAACGATCCCATACACAAAAGCTCACATACTGTGTGATCCCATTTATATGAAATGTCCAGGAGAGGCAAATTCATAGACAGAAAAAGATGAGCGGTTGCCACTCCCAGTACCAAAATCAGTTCTAGTTTGCTAGCTGCTGGAATGCAATATACCAGAAACAGGATGGCTTTTAAAAAGGGGAATTTAATAAGGTGCTAATTTACAGTTCTAAGGCCGAGATAACATCCCAATTAACACAAGTGTATAGAAGTGTCCAATCTAAGGCATCCAGAGAAAGACACCTTGGTTCAAGAAGGTCAATGACATTCAGGGTTTCTTTCTCGGCTGGAAGGGCACGTGGCAAAGTCTGCTAGCTTTCTCTTCTGGCTTCTTGTTTCATGAAGCTTCCTGGGAGGAATTTTCCTTCTTCATCTACAAAGTAGCAGGCTGGTGGACTCTCTGCTTTGTGGTTCTGTGGTGTTCTAAAGCTTTCTCCTCGTTCTCAAAATCTCCAAAGGCCACTGGCTGGTGGACTCCATGTTTTCTCAACCTCATGGCTCTGCTTGGCTCTGCTGTGGATTTCTCGTCATTCTCCAAAGAAACTCTCTGTGCTGCTCTTTTATAGGATTCCAATAAATGAATCAGACTCAAGAATGGGCGGAGATGCCGCTATCTAATCAAGTTTAATACCCACAATTGATTGAGTCACATCTCCATGGAGATGACCTAATCAAGTTTTCAACCTATAGTGCTGAATAGGGATTAAAAGAAACCATTACTCCCACAAGATTGATTAGGATTAAAACATGGCTATTCTAGGGTATACAAATCCTTTCAAACCAGCACAATATGTCTGGGATAAATTCCTGGATGTAAAATTGTTGGGTAAAAGGATGGGCACACTTATAGGCTTCTGACAAGTTGAACAAGCTGGACTCGAGATATGTTGTACCCATTCCAGAGCCAGCCTGTGGGAAAATGCTGTTTCTAGCAGCTGCCCAGATTCCTCTGAATACCTATGCCACGACCAGTATCAGCTGCTTTCTACACAAAGAATAAGAAAACAAAAATCCCGGGAAAAGCGGAGGGAGTCAAAAGTCAGAACAAGGCATATACACACCAGGGATTTTTGTGGAGCCAGAATGTTCTCTGTGGGATCTCTCGGCTCACAATAGTGGAAGCCAGTGTAGTATTATAATAATAGTAACTAGCAATTATCGAGTGCCTGGCACATTTTGAAGCTCTTTACTTGTACTGATTCATTTGCTGCTCACAATATTCATTAGAAGGGTTGTCTCTGTGTCTGAATCCCAACCCTGTGACCTTGGGCAAGTCGTTTCACCTCTCTCAGACCCAGTTTCCTTATTTGTGAGATGAAGACACCAGCCACGCCCACCTCACGGGGCTGTCCTGAAGTTTAAAATGACACCATAAGGAAAAAGCACTTGCAAGTGCTCAATACGGGCTCCTAGTGTCTGTTCTCCCGTGGAGGAAAAATGAGGGAAGAAGGGGGGCAGGAGAGCTATTTCCTGTGGTTCCAGCCTCAGTCCTTTTTGTAACTTGCTGAATCCCTGGTCTTCATTTGCCGGGGCAACCACGGCAAATCCCACCCTGTAAGCTGGCTTACCAACAGTTTACTGGCTTCCAGTTGAGGAGGCTAGAAGTCCAGCATCAAGGCGCCAACAAGATCACGCTTTCTTCCCAAATCTGTCGCATTCTGACACCCGCTTGCTGCACACCTTAGGGTTCCTTGGATTCCATGTCAACCTCGGGTCACACCGAGTGCTCCCTCTCCCTGGGTCTGCCCTTCCGGTTTCTGCTGACTTCCGGTTTCTGTTTACTTCCGGTTTCCAAAGACTTCCGGCTTCTCCCTGTGGCCTGCTCCGACTCCAGAGTCTGGTTTCTTCTTTCTGACAGGCCTCCGGTAATTCGAATTAAGACCCACCGGGATTCAGCTGGCCACCCCTAAATAGGATCTTGCAAAAGCCCTGTTCACAAATGAGACCACACCCTGACTCACCTTGACATATTCAAAGATACTGTTTATAAATGGTTCCACACTCACAGGAACGTGGATTGAGATTGAGAACATGTCTTTTCTTGGGGTACCTAATTCAAGCTCCCACACTTCTCTTGCACGTTTAATAAGGTGACTGAAGCCCTGGGGGACCAGCAGACGGCCAAGGAGCAGGTGTTCCTCGCCCTGAAGCGGTTTGCCGCCGAACAGCGGGTGGATGACCTGGTCTGGGCACTGGCCCTGGCACTGCCCCGCGAGGCCCGTGGACCACTCGTGGACAACCTCAGGTACCTCAGTCGGGGGGCAGATGGGTAGGTAAGGTGTGTGTCACTCAGGGGGCGTACATACCATCCCCACCATCCCATGCGCTCTCTGCCAACCCAGGGAAGGGGCCTCAGCCTGCTCCTAACAGGACCCCTGACACCCCTTCAGCACTAGAAAAAGGAGGGGCCGGTGTCCCTGAAGGCAAACCCTGGGAAGGGCGGTTGTTGACACTGCTGGGAGCCAGGACACCTTTGAGGCCAGCAGGGCAAGGGGACCCAGTATGCCCTGGTCCATCCCAGAGCACAGATCATATAAATCTCACACAGGAGACCCAGATACTTCAAGGTCTTTATTGAGATGGAGCAATGGCACAATTTTAAGGCAAGGAAGCCTAAGATGGTGCTATGTGGGTCCCCGACAGCCCCACTCCAGGCACAGTGAATGGTCAATTTTCTTTGGCGATGCCACCTGTATGCCAAGGATCCACTCACTGGTTGCCCCCAGCGCTGTTATCCCCATTTCACAGAGGCAAACTGAGGCTCAGAGAGATCAAGAGGCTGCCCAGGGTCACACAGCAAATGAGTGGCAGTCAAAGGAAGGTGAACTAGGTCATCCCCACTTTAAAAGCTGTGGGCTTTCGGCTCTTAGGCTCAGCTTTGAGCCCCTTCAGAAAGAAGAAAAAAACCCAGTCTCATGGTGGGGCCCCAGCAGAGTGGCCCCCAAATCCCTCGTGCTCCTACCCCTGCCCCATCCTGCGAGGGCGTCACTGCCTGCACAGCTTCTATCAGCCCCCCTT
Source organism: Tamandua tetradactyla (assembly GCF_023851605.1). Lineage (NCBI taxonomy): Eukaryota > Metazoa > Chordata > Mammalia > Pilosa > Myrmecophagidae > Tamandua > Tamandua tetradactyla. The sequence goes on from NC_135349.1 coordinate 5,428,131, forward strand.
GGGACCCGAGTGACACTTTCCCAGCCCAGATCCCGCGGGACCGCGACTACCCACCCCCCAGGCCCCTCCCCCTTCCTGGGCTCAGCCCGCCCCCTCCCCTCGCTGCCATTCACCTCGCAGCCTGCCCCTCCCTCTGGGCCTGGCCAATGTCAGGGATGGGGCTGGCCACCCTCCCCCCCCAGCCCTGGCGCCGCGGCTCTGCAGCCGAGCAGAGGAGGCCACCGAAAGAGGCCACCATGAGCTGCTTGGGGTGAGTCAGGGGTCTGCCCCTTGTTGGAAAAATCCCCAGAGGAGAACAAAAGTTATTTCTAGAGCTGAAGGTGCGCTGGAGACAATGTGCTGAGGGCTTCCTGGGGAGGTGATGGATGGCCAGCACATTCCTCCCCCCCCAGCCCCTCCCCACCAGGGCTGGGCCAGTGGTTGGGGTGTCGGGGGTGCAGGTGGCCCAGCTGGCCTCCGGGAGGTTGGGACGCTTGTCTTTGAGGCTGCCCCCACCCACCCCCTCATCTCCCTTCGGTGCCTGCCGCCTCTCCCGGGCCAGTCTCTCTGTCCCCTCCCGGGACAGCCCCCACCCTGCCCTTCCCAGTCTCAGTTTGGCCCCAAGCAACCGGCAGCCATGGCAGCAGTCAGGAAAAGCGGGGATCGGGGCACCCCCCCTTGGCATGCTGCCTTTACAGCCAGGAAGCGGGAACCCTGGACGCCTGGGGATGCCGGGTCCTGCAGCATCCCCGGGGCGCTGCTGGGGAGGATGAAACAGCAGCCTCTGCTGTCAGCACGCGTCAGGAGTGACAGGAGCGACAGGAAAATTGGGGAGGCTGCCGGAGGAGGGGATGGCACCCAGCTGGGCTCTTTCGGGAGAGGATTACCCTGGCAGTCAGCTCCAGCCAACCCCACCCCCACCCAGCAGGCTGGCCGGGGGACGTGGTGGTGATCCCAGCGCAGTGCCTTCCTGAGAACGCTCAGAATCGGGGCTCGGAGGAGTCACAGGCACAGTTAGCTATGATTCCCTGGGCGGAGTGCCAGTTGGGGGCAGCGGGGGGGCTAACTCAACCAGGGCAATCAGGGAAGACTCCTCGGAGGCTGTGGCTCAGACAAGTGTGCAGGTGGAAGAACAGCCCCCGTGGAGCATCCCATGGGGCCAGGCCCCCAGCTGCAGAGTTCAGCCTGTGTGCCAAGGTGCAGGCGGTGCCACACAGGCCCCCCCGGATCCAACAGCGTCCCTGTGTGAGCCACCTGGCAAGGGGTGGGGAGCCTCAAAGAGCCACAACTCTGCCCTTAAGATCCCCCATCTCAGAGAGACAAGGTTTAATTGAGAGGCTGCTCAACCTCAAGCAAAGGATGCATGAGCTGTATACGTCAGAGCTCTGCAGAGGGGCAAACCCCCACCCAAATCACATGTGGCCTCTGAGGGGTGGTCCCGGGGACCAAAACAGAAAGCTCGGGGAGAGGATGAAGGAGCAGGGAGACCGTGAAACTGGGCTGTCCAGGACAGTGGCCACTCACCACATGTGGCTGCTTAAAATTAAAATGAAATCAATGTTAAATAAAATGTAGAACTCAGTTTCTCAGCATCAGGAACCACATTCAAGTGCTCAGTGGCTGTGCGAGGTGAGTGGCTCCCATATCGGAGAGGTCAGATCATTGCCATCATCAGAGAAAGTTCTGAGACAGGCTGCCGCGAAGGGCAGTGAGATGTGGGTCAGCGGAGAGCTGCCGGAGCTGCAGCGGGTGGCAGCAGCTGTGGGGGCCAAGGGTCCCACCTTCCTTTACAGCAGCAGCTAATTCTGCAGCTCAGAGCCTAATTTGGGTCTGTCCCACAGGGATCTTGGTTTGATGAAGTAAAGAAAAAATGGCTTTCTAATTAGGACAGGACAGGCAGTTTGGAAAGTGTGACTTGGTCAGCAGGGAACAGAAAAGCCAAATCAGCCTTCTGGTTCGTGAGTGTTTCAGGAAATACCTGAGGAGTTGTAGGGGCAGGCAGGGAGTAGGTGGGAACAAGCTGAGGTGGGGAAGGAGCTGGGTTTGGAATTCAGCAGCTCCAACTTCATACCCCAGGTACACTTGTTGGCTTTGTGGCTTTGAACGGGTTCATCAACTTCTCTGTTCCCAGCAGGGTCCTTGGTAGGAAACCACAGAAATGAACTCTGCCAACTGTAAGCAGAAAAGGGATTCATTGAGAATCTGGGGTGGGGAGCGGGGGACCATCTGCACCCCCTTGCCCTCTTCTGCTTTAATGACAAGTATCTGGGACACCACAATCAAAGTTCTTGGGGGAATTCTATGACCCTGTATGGGTAAAAGGGTCAGGCTTACAGTATGTGCTCAATTAATGATAGTTTCCCTTAGGGAGAGTCTCTTTCTTCCCAGAGCAGGGTTTTCTAACCCCGACACCACTGACATTTGGGGCCCAATAATTCTCTGCTTTGGGGGCTGTCCTGTGCGTTGTAGGGTGTTTAGCAGCACCCTTGGCCTCTACCCTTCCCTGTGCCTGTGGAAACTTGGCCTGGGGCAGAGTAGGTGCTGCTGGCAGCATCTGCACTCGAGCATGTGGGTAGGTGCCACTCCTGTATCTCCTCTGCCCACAGTGACGTGGAAGGTCTCCACAGACCTTTGGGCCTGCTTAGTTCTGGGCGCTGGGTCATTGCAGCTGGTACAAAACACCCCAAAGTGGCTCCATCACAATGGGAAGGCCGTGGCTCTGCCGCTGCCTGGAAGTTGCACCCTCTGTGAAGGTTTTCAGCCACTTCTCTCCGTGGCAGGGCTGAGGGGTCCCTCCTGCTTCTCTGTCCCTGATGATGGGATCACTGGGGCCAGAAACGTGGGGCTGCAGTGTGTTGGGGAGCTCTGCCTGGACAGAGTCCCAGAGACTCATGGGCTCATCTGCAAGGTCCCCCTGGGACAGGGGTGCAGGCACTTGCAGGCAGGACCAGGTGAGACACTCGTCTGAATTGGACAGGGGAGAGATCCCTGTGCTTTCCAGCCTGCCTTTGGGTTGTCCAAAGAGACCTGAGGGCCTGGGGCTGATGTCCCATTGAGGCTGTCCCAGGATGTCGTGGACTGGCTGGGACAGAATCTTATGGTTCTCGGGTTTTAGATTCTTGAGGGGGAGGGTGTCAGTTCAGCAGAGCCCCTCCAGCGGGCAGTTGAGACAGAGTGGGACCCAGGTCTGCTCCTGCCCTGATTTCCAGGGAGTGGCAGGCTCAGAGCAGAGGCTGGGTCGGGCCCCTTTCCTCTTCTCTCCCTGTCCTCCCCTTCAGCTGCTCCTCCCCTTCTCTCTCCTAGAAGGAACGCCCATCTAGGGGTCCTCAACTCCCCAGCATGCCCCCACCAGCTCACCCCTCACTTCCGCTCGTCATCTTCTCTGCTTTAGAATGTAGCCTGTTCCACTCGGCCACCCCTCCCTGGGCCCCCTCCCAGCCTCACCCCTCCCTGATGTTACCAAACCTTCTGGGGTTCCTCCACCTCCCCTTAAAACCTAAAGCCTCCCAAAGCCCCCCGTGGAGTGGCCCCATCTGCTCCCCAGGGCATTCGAGGGTCCCACCCGACCCCCGCCCCAGCCTGGCACCACCTCACCCCCGAGCCCGAGCGTCCCCGTGGGCCGGCGGCTTTCCTCTCGCTGCTGACTCCTGCAGACTGCGCGGCCCAGCGCAAAGCCCCCTCCGGCAAGCCTTCCCAATGCCCCCCAGCCCGAGCTTCCGCTGAACTCAGGCCGGGTCCCCACTGCAGATGGGTGCTGGGGGCTCGCCGCAGGGCAGGGCGGGGGGCGGCGCGCCGCGGCCGGGGAGGTCGGAGGCGAGACGGGTGGAGCGGGAGCCACCGAGGGTCTCCCGGGCCCCCTCCACCCCCGGCGGGGCGGGGCCACACGGGAGGGGGCGGGGCCGCGGGCCGGCGAGGGGCGGGCGCGCTGCGGGCGGGACAGAGGCGCGTGGAGTCGCGGCGCCCTCGCTCCCCGCTGCGGCTCGGCCCGCCCTGCCCTTCGGCACCTGCCGCGCCGCCGTCCCCGGCTCCAGATGGGGAAGGACCAGGGCTTCTCCCGGCACTTTCGGTAGCTCCCCCACCCGCGCCCCCGGAACCGTGCGCCCCGGGCGTGGCGGACCCGCCTCCGGCCGGGCTGAGGGGTTGGGACTGGGGCATGTGGGGGCTTCCTTGCCCCTGGGTGGGCACCAACCCGTCCCGACCGGGGCCTCGTGGCTGGGGAGGGTGAAAATAAACCGAGGAGTAGGGGATTCGCGGGCGGTGAGGCCCCGCATTTGGCGCTCAGAACCCGTGTGCGGCCGTGGGGGTCGGGGCTGCGATTGAAAAGGCTCCTTTCCTACATCCCGCTGGGGGGTCGGGGGGACGGGACAGAGGGCCTAGGTACCCCGGTAAGAATCCGCGCGAACCCATCCAGAGTTTGGAGGGCACCGCCTCTCTGCTGCCCCGCGCCCAGGCTGACCCTACCCCTCTGGGCACCGGGCACCCACGCCCCTTCCTCACCAGTGTATGGATCCAGAGGAGGCTGGAGGTGAAGGGTTAGCAGGAGAAATACAGCCAGGGCAGGGAAGGCAGTGGGGAGAGGACCCTAGCGGAGCTCTGACAGGGACCCCAGGTGGACTTAGCCCATAGCCCAGGCAGATCCTGTGTGGAAGGTCATCGTGTGCCCCCACAGGGGAGCTTGTGGACTCAGAGAGGGCTGGGGGCAGAGCAGGGGCCCAGCAGTCCAGGGGTAGCTGTTGCCTGATCCATGGAGTCAGGGTCGAGGTGGGCTGCATTGGTCCATGAGGCCCCCAGTGCCCAGTCCTGCTGGGTCATTCCATTCGGAGCAGACCCAGTATTGGGTGCCGGGCCAGACCGAGCTGCCAGGAGGGCCCATGGGAGCCAGGAAGGGCATCTGGCTGGCCAGGCAGCCGTCCTCTGGCTCAGGCCCAAGTTCACCAAGCCAGGAAAGGGCCACCCCACCCTCTCACACCCCTGCAGTTGGTGACCCACCCTGATCCTACCACCAGTGGGGCCAAGGCCTTTTCTAATCGCCGTTGGAGGGTGGGACTGGGATGCCACCTGGTTGAAGATGGGGGTGGGGCTGGAGTGGGGGCTAATGCTTTCCTGGAGCCTGGGGTTCAAGTTTGCCAGCACCCCTGCCCCCTGGGAAGGTGTGGGGACTGTGCAGGCAGATGGAAGTGTCCCAGCAACCTTGAGTGACAGTCTAGGGAATGAGGCTAGGGCTCGAGATTGACAGGAATCATGGCGGGTGGGCAAGAGTCTCCTGGAAAGGTGAGCAGGCCATTCATTCTGGCCCGGCCACCTGGATCAGCCAGACTGGAACTCAAGTGGGGACAGAGCCTGATCCCTATCCCTCCCCCACCATCCATACCCCTTCCCTCCCTCCAGGCAGCTTATTCTGCTTCCCAGGGGAATTGAGTGAAGGCCACTGAGGCAACGCAGAGGTGCTTGTATTTCAACCCTCCCTCATCCCTGCGTGTCATGCCCTTGGCATTAGCTCCTGATACAAAGAACAGGGAAGGGCACTGCAGGATGCAGCCAGGGAGGCCTCACTGGCAACCAAACCTTTGAGGGCCCTCGCCAGAGGTCCTGCCACAGTGCCAGGGCTCGGAAGGCTGGACTTTAATCCCAGCTGCACCAGAGGCGAACTGTGTAACCCTGGAAGGGCACAGAGCCTCTCTGTGCCTCGGCATCCTCTGCCATGGACTGGGGAGTCCACTAGGATGCCATCTGCTGTCATTCCTCAAAGGCGTGGTCGGGCTGCCGGCAGACCCGTTCCCCAAGCCCTTCCGTGTGTGAGCCGAGGCTGGGCACTGGGGTTTGCAGCCAGGCCAGCAGGCCCTGCCCTCGCTGAGCATCCAGTCTTGCAGAGGAGACCAGCAGGCACTGAGCCATCGTCCTGGGGTGTGACCCTGCCCAGGGGACCAGATGGGCCTTCCAACTTGCCTCTCACACCTTCTGGGGTGCATCCTTGGAGAGCAGGAGCCACTGTTCCTTCAACTTTGAACCCCCAGCCTCTGGCTGGCACAGTACCTGGCACAGAGAGCAGGGGCTTGCTAAACCTACGGAAAAGGAGATAGGAGGGAGGCCGGAGGAACTGGGTGTTGACGGGCAGGCTCAGTTTGGCTAAGGAAACAGAGAGTGTACCCGGCAGGACCAACGGCCTGGGCAGAAGCCAAGAGGTAGGGGTGAACATGCCAGAGGGCAACAGTCACTCCCAAATCCTGAGTAGGCAGCTGCAGAGAAGCCAGGAGGAAGACTGGGGTGTGATGCGGGTCTTGGGAGATCTGACCCCGGGTAGACTGTAGCTCCCAGTTTGCTCCAGCCAAGTCCTCTGGAAATGGGAGGGAGAGGTGGGTAGGGGAATGATCCCTGGCAGGGGCTTGGCATGCCATGAGGGAGGGTGGGAGATGGAGCCCGCCTCTCCCGTCGAGGGGGGAGACCGAGAGGCAGGCGGAGGGGGCTGTTCATTGCCTGGCTGTGGGGGGAGTGAGGCCCCGGGAAGGGCAGGGGAACGGGCTGTGATGGTCTGACTTTTCCGAGGTGGGGGCGAGCAGGGTACCACGTCCCGGTGCCGTGGCTCGGGCCGGCTGGGGGCGCGGGTCCGGGCACCGAGGGGGATCCTGGAGAACCCGAGGGCGGCGCCCACGAGGCGGCGCCGTTGGGAGCCCCGGGCCTGATGCGCCCGGTGACACGTCCCCACCGGCGCCCTCGGCCGACTCTGCCGTCCCCACCGGCAGGATCTTCATCCCCAAGAAGCACCGGGCGCGCTTCGACGAGGTGGTGTCGCAGGGTCTCCTGGGCAAGCTGTGCCGCGCTCGGCGGGCGCAGGGCGCGCAGCGACTGCGCCGGAGCCGCAGCGAGGAGCGGCCCGAGCGCCTGCTGGTGTCCACGCGCGCCAGCGCCGCCCCGCGCCGCCCGGACGAGCCGCCCCCGCGCAAGGCCGCCTCGCTGCTGGGCGGCCGCGCAGGCCCGGGGGGCGCGCGCAGGTACCGCGGGGCGCGCGGGGACGGGCCGCCTGCTTGTCGGTGGGCTCGGGGAGGGGAGACCCGGGCGGAGGGCACCGGGGCGGGCCGTGGACACGTCGCGGGGCGAGCGGGCGCAGGGGAGCGAGACGCCGGGCCCCTTCCCCTGCGCCCCCGGCGCCTCCCCTCCCCGGGGCAGGGCGCGCACGTGGCGGGTCTTCCCCTCCCGCTCCTCTCTCCCCAGGACCGTGCGCGTCTACAAGGGCAACAAGAGCTTCGGCTTCACGCTGCGCGGCCACGGCCCTGTGTGGATCGAGTCTGTCCTGCCCGGTGAGGGGTGGGAAGGTTGTCCTAAGAGTCCCTAAGGCCCAGGATGAGGCGAGGGACCCAGTTGGGGTTCATCCACCTAGTTCCACCCACCTCAGCTGCCGCCGTGCTCCCCCCAGGCACCAACTCTCTATAGCCTCTGTCCTTGAGTGTCCCGTGCAGCAGACCCCAAATCATCCGCCCACCTAAGGAGCCTTTGCCAGAGGCTACTTTTGCCCGGCTTGCGGCCCCTCCCCTCCAATTGTCACCCCTGAGCCAACTGGGAAAGGGAACTTCTTTCATCCAGACCTCACCCTTGTGGGCTGGGAGGATTGAGGTCAGTGTCAGGGTCACCGGCCCACTCACTGGGGCAGCCAGGAATGAACTGGTGCTTCCTCAGACTGTGCCCCAACCGCATTCCCTGTGCCAAGTGCCCACTGTAAGAGTGGCCAGTGTCAGGGAGTCAGGGTCTCATTCCCCCCATCAGCACTCCCCTCCTCTTTCCACCCAGCCTGCTCCTGGAGTCATGGCATCTGGAGGAAGATGAAGCCTCCGTAGAGCAGCAATTCCTCCTCCTTGTCCCTTTAGTGGGCGAGAGTGGGAAAGGGGGACTCATTTCCTTCCGTGGCAGCCCATTCCATCATGGAAGGTCTCCATGGGACAGCTGAACTCTCCCTCCCTGCGACACCACCCACAGGGCTGTGTCACCTGATGCTCTGACCTGCACCCATCCCCTACAAGAACCTGGCCCTGGTGCTCCTGGTGGTGCATCCCCTCTGTGCCCCCTACCCCCCAATGCTGAGTCCCTTTTACCCTCTTGCATCTCAAGTCTCCAGTGTGTGGACTCGAGAGGCGGGTATCTTCTGATCCCCGGGAAAGCCCCCGGGTGCCTCTGCATCATTGTACCAGCCTCAGATGGTTCTGAGATCTAATCCTGAAAGCTGGCATGTTCCAATTCTTCCTGAATTTGTGCATCCCTAAGTTGTTGGCACGGTGTTGGGGGGGAACAGGCCCAAAGGCTGCTGTCCAGGGACCTTCCTCTAGAAATGATTCATCTCTCCTCTTGGGTTGTGGCTCATCTCACTGGGCCACCCCCTCCTCCTCCTTCCTCTCCCACATGTGTAGCCAGAGATGTATGGCCTGGGGCATGTGAAAACCCAGCCATGCTATGCTTTCCACACCCTAGCCTCCAGGCAACTTGCAGGGGCAGAGATGTGCTTAGACGGGCACTTTTACCAATGGGGAAACTGAGGCCTAGAGAGACTCTGGCAAGTCAAGGACCAGAACCTAGGGTGTTCCCTGCTACAGCCCCTCTGGTCCTCCCACCCCCAACTGGCCTGAGATTGGAATGGGCACCACCATCATCCTCTCTCCCCTTTTCAATCCCAGGGCATCTCTTTCAGGAAGCCTTCCCTGATTGATCATTCCCAATGCTTTCTGACAAGGCACCCTCCTTCCAATCCCCACAACCTCAAATCGGAACCTCTCACAGCCTAAGAGAATATATTTTATTTAGTCATGTATCATTTCCCCCCACTTGCTTCCAAATCAAATTTTTAGTGACTACAAATAAAAGAAGCCTAAAGAAAAATACCTGTGTTTTTCAGGAGCAGACATCCCAGGCCGACTTAGATCTGTCCCCAGGGTCCTCGAGGTAGAGAACGACCTTCAGGGGCTCACAGGCTTCCCAGCCTGGGGGAGGGGGCCACCAGCCTCAAGTCAGACACACTTTTGACTTGAGCCTTAGAGACCAAGACCCGTGTATTGAACAGGGCCTTCTGCCTGGCCTTTGTGGAGGATGCAGAAATACTGCCCTCGAGATCTTTCCTTGTTTTTGTCCTTCTCCAAGAGCTGAGGGCCTGAGGGGTCCATGCTGACCCTGCACAGCTGCTGTCCCTGAGGACATCTGGCCCCAGCCAGGGTCCAAGGCTTCTGCTGCCACCGCTGCCCAGCGGGTCACTCCCTGCTAAGAGCAGCTGAGAGCAGAGCAGCCCTGAGGTCTGGTGCAGGGGTTGGAATTTGCCGAAATTTGCCTCTCCTCTGCCGCCCACAAGTCCTGGAGATCTCTGAGTCGCCTGTAAAACAGAAGAATGGCTGCTGGCTGATGGAGAGGGACAGGTGGTCCCTGCCCAACTGGCCAGCATGTCCTCTCTTCTTGCCTCCAGGGAGCCCAGCTGACAATGCTTCCCTCAAGTCGGGGGACCGGATCCTCTTCCTCAATGGACTGGACATGAGGTCAGAGGTTATTGGGGACCCCAGAGCTTGGTGACAAACCATCCCCAAGACCCCTGGCCAGGGCCCTGATCTCCTCTGGACTGTTGGTACCCAGGTTCGGTCATCTCCCTAGGGGGACTCTTGAGTCTCTCCCCCCACCCTAGCCAGGACCTCAGTTCATCCTTCCAGCCAGAAATTACCCAGGGACCCACTCATCCACAGCCCGTCCTGGGGACAGGGTGGATGGACCTCAAAGGGGAGGCCCTGCCTAGGGGTGACCTGGGCCCGACCCCCTTTGTATGCAGACAAGTCAGGCCCTGCAGCAAACCTAGGCCTGGGGCTTCTCCTGCAGAGCAGCTGAGCGAGCAGGAGAGGTGGGGGCTCCAGCTCCCAGTCCCGGCCCAGCGCTGGACTGGCTGAGTGCAGCTAGATGGGGCTGCCCGACTGGAGGCCGTGCACCTGGCTCATCCAGGTGAGGCCCTCCTGGGCCACCTCTGCTTGGCAGGAACTGCTCCCACGACAAGGTGGTGTCCATGCTGCAGGGAAGTGGCGCCATGCCCACGCTGGTGGTGGAGGAGGGGCTCATCCCATTCCCCAGCGGTGAGACCCCTGCTCCCAACTGGCTCCCTTGGCCCATGGAGACCCTGCCTGGGCCGCTCTGAGGGGCATTCGCGAGTCTCCAGGGCATTTAAGGTCTCTGCTCTTTCCCCAGACCTGACGCTTCCCTTCTCAGGCCCCACCCCCCAGGTGGTGCTCAGCGCCCCTACGCCACAGTCTCAGGGACCCTTCCCGTCCACAGACATAGGCAGCAAGTGTGTCTCCCTGGGTGTGGCACTGGGCAGCCACACCCCAGCTCATAAGATCCCCCATCCCCAGCTCCCCAGGGAAGCCACCCCTGGCCTGGGGCCACTAGCTCACCGGTGCCTCCCCTGCCTGTGGTCCCAGCAGACTCCGACTCTCTGGACTCCCCCAGCTCGTCGTTGGCGCTCACCTCTCTGCAGTGGGTGGCGGAGATCCTGCCCTCCAGCATCCGGGTCCAGGGGAGGACCTTCAGCCAGCAGCTGGAGCACCTGCTCACGCCTCCCGAGCGCTACGGGGTCTGCCGGGCCCTTGAAAGCTTCTTCCAGCACAGGTGGCCGGGCCAGGTGGTGGTGGGGACCAGCCTGGGGGGAGCGGGGCCCGAACCCTACCTCTCTCACCATCCCTGTCAACCTGGCGGCATTTCCTCAGCTCCCTTCCTCTGGGAGAAGGAGTCCGCAGCTGGCCCCCGGGGCACCGGCTGGGGCAATTGAACTCCCCGGGAATAAACCCAGATTCTGACACCTTCTGACAGGGTGACCTTGGGCAAGCCCCAGCCCACTCCTCTATGAAATGAGGCAGACAGGGAGACCCCCTACCGTGTGTTTGGGGGGACCCCCAGTCACCCCGGGCCAGGCCGCGGTGGAGTTAGTTTGGTGTTTCTCTGGGCTGTTAGCCCCTCTCAGCCCACGGGCTCATCATTGTGGTTCCAGCAAAGCCCCAAACTTGTCCCCCAGCCCCGCCCCCTTTTTTGAAATCAGCTCTATTGAGATATAATTCCCCTACCATGCAATTCAGCCATCTAGAATGTGCAATTAAATAGCTTTTAGTGCCGTCACAGATCTGTAAGCAGCATAGGTAACTTAGAAATTTTCATCACCCTCTATCCCCCACCCCTTCCCTGCACCACACAATAACTAGTCTTTCTGTCTCTAGAGATTTCCCTTTTCTCGACCTTCATAGAAATGGAATCATACAATACATGATCCTGGCTTCTTTCACTCATGTTTTCAAGGTTCACCCAAGTAATAACGAGTCCGTCATTCACTCCTTTTTGGGGCCAAGTAACGTGTTGTGTGGGTAGAGCACATTTAGCTTCTCCATTCCTCACGTGGTAGGCATTGGGTTGTTTGTGCCTTCCCTTCCCCCTTGTGCCCTTCCCTCTCCATTTCCCCTCCCCTCCAAGGCCATCATTCTGGTGAGTTTTCTGGGCATCCCTTGGCATCCTTTGGTTTGAACACGTTCTTGAAAAGTGGGCATTGATGTTCTGTAGGATGCATTTCTGTTTTGCATCAACCTTATGTTATGTCTCATTGTTTCTGATCTTTTCTTCCCTGCTAAGTGCTATGTGTTTAAGCCCATCCATATTGCTGTGTGTATGTTTAATATAACCAGTAAGTGCAGCCAAATTCCCATGGGTCACAGCCACCCTGTTTGCCCTCCCCCATTGTGGACACCAGGTTATCTCCATCCTCTTCCATCATAAATAGCGCTAGAATGAACATTTCTGTGCACATTTTCCCATATACAGGTGGCTTGAAATATCTAAGAGCAGAATTGCTGTGTATTAGGTATTGGCTTATTTAATTTGACTAGGTGGTGACAAATTACTTTCCAGATCACTGTCTTCACTCCCATCAGCAGTGCCTGAGAGCTCGCTTACCTGTCACACCACCCCCATCCAACATTGGGCATTATCCAGCTTTTCATGCTTGCTTGTCTTTTAGGTATAAAATGCTAACTTGTTCTTTTGACTTGTTTTCCAGTTGCTATTGATCTTAAACATCTTTTAGCATGCTTAACTTTTTCAGATTCATCCTCTATAAATTACCGGTTCATATCCTTTGTCCATCTTTGTGTTACTGGACTTTTTGTTCTTGTTGGTTTGCAGGAGTTCTTTGTATATTGTGGCTATTCGTTCCTTGTTGAGTTTAGACATGGTAAATATCATCTCCCATTAGTTTCTGCTAGCATTACTTCTTTTGTATCGTATTAATGTGTCTAAGTTGTGCTTCTTTGACAGATATCCTAAACTGTCTATCATCACATTCACCACATTTTTGGCCTCACAGTTTTGGCTTTTGAAAATTTCAGGAGTCCTTTCCCTTGCCTGTAGGTCATAAGATAGTCACCTGCACTTTTTTCTAAGTTCATAACTTTATCTTCCACACTTTGGGTCTTTCATCCATCCCCAGAGTTTACCTTTATATGGTATTATGTAAAAATCCAGCTTTATTTTTTCCATGTAGTGCAGAGATCAGCAAATTAAATAATTTAAGCTGTGTGGGCCCCACAATCTCTGGCACAACTATTTAGCTCTGCTGTTGCAAGCTCAAAAACAGCCAGCCAGACATGGCAGTGTTCTAATAAAACTTTATTTACAAAAACAGGCAGCGGGTCACATTCTGGCCCATGGGCCTTGGTTTGCTGATCCCTGACATTGTGAGTCGGTTTTCTCAGTACACTACATATCTGTTCATCTTCATGACAACTCTGTGGAGGTGGGTGCTGGCCTCATCCCCATTTCACAGACAGAAAACTGAGGCACAAAGAAGTTGAGTAACTCAAAGAAGGCCACGGAGCTGGCAAGCAGCAGAGCTGAGCTGTGAATCTGAGCAGGTTGGCCCCGGAGCCCGTGCTTGCCTCACCTCTCTGTCCTACCTGAGGCTGAATTCCCTGGCCCAGATGCACCTGCCCCCCTGCCCACCCTATGGTGACCCCCTGGTGACGGACCACCTGCTCCCCCAGGAACATTGACACGCTCATTGTTGATATCTACCCGGTGCTGGACACGCCTGCCAAGCAGGTGCTTTGGCAGTTCATCTACCAGCTGCTGACCTATGAGGAACAGGAGCTCTGCCAGGAGAAGATCGCCTGCTTCCTGGGGTACACGGCCATGACAGGTGAGCCCCCCACTCCACCCCCACCCCATGGGTACTGGCCGCCCAGCCCACCAGGCCACACCAGCCAGGGTTCCCCGGGGCAAAAAACAGACAAAGGAGAGACATACCCTATATATAAGGACTATGATGAATATAAAGAGATTTATTTTAAGGAATCGGCTCTGACAATCGTGGGGGCAGGTAAGTAGGGATTTGGTGGAGCACGCCAGCAGGCTGGAAACTCAGATGAGATGTGATATTGTAGGCTTGAGGCAGAATTTCTTCCTCTCCTGGAAACCTCACTTCTTCACGCTTAAGGTCTCCGGCAGGTTAGGTCAGGCCCACCCACATTTTGGAGGACGGTCAACTTTACATCAAGTCAACTGATGGTAGATGCTAATCCCATCTACAAATTATTCTCACAGCAACATCTGGGCCAGTGTTTGACCAAACAGCTGGATGCCATAGCCTAGCCAAGGTGACATGTAAAATTAATCATCACAGATCCAGACACCTGTTGTCACCTGTGAGGTACTGGAGCCATCCTGGGCCCAGGTGTCTACATGTGCCCAGGCAGAGCCATACCAGTGTCTGCCCCCCTGGCAGGCCCTGCAGATGTGCCCCCCGGTCTGACCTGTAACACCTGCATCCTGATATCACCTGACCTCCCCTGGTCTCATTTTTCTCATCTACAAAAATGGGGCTGATCACAATGTCTGTGCTCCTGCTGCATCGTGGAGAAGTGTGTGGCACCCTGGGAAGTGTGGCAAAGGCCACAAAACTCCTGCAGTGGTCTGTTTACAGACACATCAGCACACATGGCCTGGGTCACGAGCACCCACTGGGGTTACACCTGGCTGGAGCGCCCCTTCCCTCAGTCCCCCACAAACACATGCCTGGGGCTGTGGGGCCACCAGCAACCTCAGCTTCTCCCTGCTGCTCCCCTCTTCCCTCCCCAGCCCGCTGTGCACCTGAGAAAGTGCACCTCCTGGGAACCCACAAAACCAGGCACTTCCTGTTTTTTTACACTGCACGGATGGAAGACGTGCCAACCTCTAGGGATTTTTACCGTGTCAGGGCATGCTGCACCTGCTGTGCCAAACCCTGTGGATGTACCAGTTGCCACCCTGGACGGCTGCTGCCCCCTGCCCCACAGCTTTCTGGGGGAGGACTGAGGGTCCGGGCTAGACAGCAGATGGCCCATGGGTCAGCCTGAGCCTGGGAGCTGAACCCTGTTTTGCCCCACAAGTCGCTTTGTGTATCAGGCACCAGGCCCAGCCCGAACACGGGGTGTCGACACCCTGGAGGTGTGGGGTGCTTCTCGTGAGAGGAGGCCTGTCGTCACCCCCATCTCTGTCATCAGCTCCATCCAGGTGCCCCTCCTCGTCCTGGTTCCCGGTTCCTGGGGGCCTCCTTGAGAGCTGTCCTGGAAGGAAGCCCCACACACACACCTCCCCGGCCTAGGTGCACATAGCCCATGCCGCTGGCGTCTGCCTTCATGCTCCCTATGTTGGGGGGGGTGGGAGGGCTCTGAGTCTGGCTGAGAGGACAGAAGGGAGCCCCTCTCCTCTGCACATCCCACAGCAGAGCTGAAACCCACGTCTGAGCTGGAACTGGAGTCGGAGCCAGAGCTGGAGGCCGAGCCGCAGCCCCGCAGCTCTCTGAGGGCTTCCTCCACGGGCCGGCGCAGCCTCCGCGCCCAGGGCCTCGACGCTGGCCTCGGCTGCAGTGAGCACTGGAGGCGGGTGGCGGGCAAGTCCCCAGGGCAGCGGGGAGCAGGGCCGAGCGGGGCTGGAGAGAGACCCCAGTGGCATCTCAGCCCCCTCCCCCGGCAGGTCCCAGCGACTGCCCTGAGATGCCCCTTCCTCTGATCCCAGGCGAGCGCCAGGCGGGTGATGGCACGTCCCTCCCTGAGACCCCAAACCCCAAGATGGTGAGACCTGTTTCTCTCGGCCTTCCGGTTGGGGGGCAGTGGGTGTGGGGAACGGGCTGAACCGGGCTGGGGAAGATCCCCACCTCCCGGACCACCCGGGAAGGCCTCGAGGTGGGCCACATCGGGGCTGAGGGGTGGGGGCTGGGCTGCACTCGCCGTCGCCTTCCCCCAGATGTCAGCTGTCTACGCGGAGCTCGAGTCCCGACTGAACAGCAGTTTCAAAGGGAAGCTGGGGACCGTGTCCAAATCCCGGGCCTCCCCACCAGTGCCCACCTCAGCAGCTACCTCAGGTAGGGACCCAGCACCCATTCCCAGGGGCAGCACTGCCCGCCATCCTGGCTGGCTGGGCATTGTCTCACTGCCGCCATACCCTAAGGGTATACCCCCCAATGCCAGCATGCAGTGACCCTTGGAGTGTCCCCTCTACTCTTGGCCAAATTGTGGGGAATCTCAAAAGCCTCCATGGCTAGGGGCCATCAAAATAAGGGTCACCCCAGCTCCTCCTGTGTTCCCTGTGATCCTCACCTCAGCTCTAGATTTCGAAAAGCCAAAGAAGTCCCCCAGTTAGCATGTGGCTTTTGGATAAACTGTTAAGTGCCTGCATTGCTCTATGAATGGCACAGCTGGGAAGATGGTGGTTCACCGGACACACGTTAATGGTGGCCCCCCACCAGATGCTCCTGTGAGCCTACGGCGTTCTCCAACGCCAAGGACTTACTGGGCGTGAGAAGTCTAGGCCCCCGGGGATGTGCAGTGGGTGTAAGAGCCTGAGCCAGGTGCCCGGTGGGACCCTTGGCTGCTCTGGGGTAGAACAGCACTCCACCGCCATCCTCAGGGAAGAGCCTGGGCTGTCGGGGTTGCCCAGACTGGGGTGGGGGGTGGGGAAGAGGACACAGAGCCCGCCTGCCCCAGGCCCCTCCCCTCCGGCCTCCACCCGGAACGCAGGGACTGGCTGAAGAGGGGTCCTCACGCTGCATTCCCCACCCCAGGGCCCAGGACCCTGTCCAGCGTCTCCTGGCCCAGCGAGCGGCTCCTGCCTTCCCCCTGCTACTACCCGCTGTGCTCAGGGGGCCCGGCCTCCCCCAGCAGCTCCGAGTCCCACCCCTACGCCAGCCTGGACAGCAGCAGGGCGCCCTCCCCGCAGCCGGACACCCCCGGCCCCCGCGCCCGCCCGCCTAGCCGCAGGAAACTCTTCACCTTCTCCCGGCCCGCGCGGAGCCCGGACACAGAGCGCTTCCTGGACGCGCTGAGCCAGCAGCTGGGGCCCCGGGTCACTGCTGCGGATGATTTCTTGACCCCTGAGAACGACTATGAGGAGGTGAGGGTCCGAGCAGGCTGGCGGCCGAGGGGGCAAGGGGTGGCGTGGGGCTCTGGATGGGGGGGCAGCGCCCCTGCTATCCCTGTCCCCGCCTCAGTCTCTGTCCCCTAACCTGCCTCACGCCACCCTACTCCCTGGCTCGAGCTGTCACACCTTTGGCTCCGGTCACTGTCCCAGGCTATGCTGTCCCCTGCCCGAGGCCACCCCACATGACCTGTCGCAGGTCACCCCATTTCTTGTCCCAGGTTACACTACCCTTTCTCAGGCTGTCCCAGCCCCGGTCGCAGGCGAACCCACCAGGCTGTCCTGTGTTCCCAGGCTATCTCACCCCTGCCTTGGGCTATATCCCCTTTCACAAGCACATGCCTTGCCCTCCCTCTTGCTCCCGCCGCCCCCCTCCTCCCCAGATGAGTTTCCATGACGACCAGGGCAGCTTCGTAACCAACGAGCGGAGCAGCGCGAGCGAGTGCATCAGCAGCAGCGAGGAGGGCAGCTCCCTGACCTACTCCTCTGTGTCCGACCACATTCCCCCGCCCCCGCTCAGCCCCCCGCCCCCGCCCCCCCTGCCCTTCCATGACTCCAAGCCCAGCTCCCGCACCTCTGATGGGCCCCGGGGCTCCGGTCAGGCGCTGGCCAAGCCCCTCACCCAACTGGGCCACCCAGTCCCTCCACCGCCCCCACCTCCCCTGCCCCCACCCGTGCCCTGTGCACCCCCCGTGCTGTCCCGAGGCCTGAGCCACCGCCGCAATGAGACCAGCCACATGAGCGTCAAGCGCCTGCGGTGGGAGCAAGTAGAGAACTCCGAAGGTACCATCTGGGGACAGGTAGGTGGCCTGGGGCTGAGGGTGCCCTATACCGGGGGATGGTGGCCTGTGCAGCAGCATTGAAGGCGAGGCCCTCTTCCAGCAGCAGCCAGAACACCCCCTGGTCCCTGCCCCCCAGCACCAGAAGATGAATGGGGGCACAGCCCGTGGACACGCCCACCCTGACAGTCCACCCAGCATGGAACCCTGACCCACTCGTGGCAGTGAATCGTCAGGGACAATCTGTGTCCCTGAGCCAAAGACACGATGGGGACACGCACCCTTGAAATCTATCAGTTTTTTTTTTAATTGAGAAATCTTCACACACACACAGTCTGTCCGTAGTATATAATCATTGGCTCACAGTATCATCACATAGTTGTGTATTCTTCACCACGATCATTTTTAGAGTATTTGCATCACCCCAGAAAAAGAAATAAGAAGAAAAATTCATACATCCCATACCCCTTACTCCTCCCTCTCATTGACTGCTAGTATTTCAATCTACCTATTTTTTTAACCTCTTATTCTGCCCCCCCCCCCAGTTATTTATCTATTTATTTTTCCTTATTTTTTTACTCACCTTCCTGGATAAAAGGAGCATCAGACACAGGGTTTTCACAATCACACCGTCACACTGTAAAGTTACATAGTCATGCAATCTTCTTCAAGAATCAAGGCTACTAGAACACAGCTCAACAGTTTCAGGTACTTCCCTCCAGCCACTCCAATACACCATAAACTAAAAAGGGATATCTATATAATGCATAAGAGTAACCTATAGGATAACCTCCTGACTCTGTTTGAAATCTCTCAGTCACTGAAACTTCACTTTGTCTCATTTCTCTCTCCCCCCACCCCCGTGTCAGGAAGGTTTTCTCAATCCCATGATGACAGGTCCTGGCTTATCCTAGGAATTCTGTCCCACTTTGCCAGGGAGATTCAAACCTCTAGGGTTCATGTCCCATGTAGGAGGGAGGGCAGTGAGTTCACCTGCTGAGTTGGCTTAGAGAATGAGGCCACAAAAACCTTTCAGTCTTGAGGCCCAGTTGGTTCCCTTAGGTCCTTAGAGACACAAAAAAGGACATCTGCTTAGACATCCACAACCCTCAAACTGTCCACCATCCAGTTCATTTACAGCAGCCAAGACTGCACACCAGCCTCCGTTCTCCCATTTAGTTGCTTGAGTTTCCTCTCAAACAGTACTGCCAGTATATACTTGAACACTCTCCCTGATGGGGAATTCAGTACCCGTCAAGGCAGCCCTTCCCTCCCTGGACAGTTTTAATCATGCCTTCTTTATTTGTGCTGATATTTTGTCTCCCAAAGAATCCCAGGCCCTGCTTTCTGTCCTGGCCCTTGAAATCAGGCAGAGAAAGGGCTCTCCCTTATCCACAGACCAGCCTGGCAGATAAGCAAGGTTCTACCACTTTGTACACAGTTGAGTAGCCATATTCCTTCTGTCTAAGGGCAGGTTCCAAATGGAATAGTGGAACTTGACCAGCTCAGAGAAAATAAGGTTTCCACCGCCTTTGACCTGAGCACCATACTTCTTTTAATATGGTCCAGGATCCCTTGGGCAACTGGAGCAACTTGGGGTGTCCTGTCCCAGTGCTTAGGCCCACTATCATTCTCAATCCCAGTACTTTTATCTTGAAACCAGTGGCATGCCTTCCCATCTGCTGGGGTATGCTCGCCATTTCTTCCAGGTGCAATATCTTGGGTCTCAGTTCTGTCTCCTGCCTTCTCAGTCAAGTTGGCATAGCCCGTCTCTCCAGGGAACCTAGCATGTTGCTGATAAAGGTCACTAACAGGGACTCACCAGATCCCCTGGTGACCCACCCTTACTAGCCTCAGATGGGTCTTTGAACCTTGCTTCATCGTGTAGTCCTTCCACCAGTCACTGAAGCTGGACCCAGGACACAGATCACACATCTGGCCAAGTCCAAAGACACACCCTGCCCTGCAGCCATGTTCTGAGACCTTGTTTCTCTGCCTACCCTCCCTTTGGAATCTCTCCTTGGCAACTCCACCATCCTCACTTCCTGTCCAGGCCCCAGATGGTCCACTTTTGTCACAGCCACTGGTCCACCTGCCAGCCATGGCCATTCCCTGCTTCAGTTCTCCCAGCGCTGGCTCATTCTGCCAAGGGAGCTTTGGTGACCTCACCAAAGAAGACCTCGAAGCTGGGCCAGACCCCTCCACCACCTCCCCAAACCCCTCTGGTCGGCGGCAGCCCCTTTACTGACTCTTTGCTCCAGCCCAATTTGCTGGCTTCTGTGTGGATTGTGGTCCAGCTGCGAGTGTACCATAGCCCATTAGAGAAGCCAGTTCCCCAATTAATAACCCCAGTGATTTACCTTCTCTTGCCTGTGGGTTCACACCAGGGCCTGATGGGGGCTCTTCTTGGGGAGCTTCCAGTGTACCCCTGAAAGGGTGGAGTAGGGGCAGCCAGTCCCTGCTGTTCCCCCTCACTTTGAATCTTTCCCCACCTTGCAGCTTGGTGAAGACTCTGATTATGATAAGCTGAGCGACATGGTGAAGTACCTCGACCTGGAGCTACACTTTGGCACCCAAAAACCTGCTAGTGAGTGGCCGCATGGCCCCGAGGGGCCCCGAGACCCCAGGCCCTCTGTGGCAGCCCACCCACTGCCCTCAAGTTCCCTAGCTCTGCCCTGAGTGGGAGTTACTTACAGTGTCCCTGAGTTATTCCACTGCTCAGAGCCTTGGTTGTCCATCTCACATGGAAGATTATTCCAGTGCTTTCCAAATGCTAGGTGCTCTAATTTAGTCTTTGTGACAACTCTATGAGGAAGGTGCTGGGATCACTCCCTCTTCCTAGCAAGGAAGGAGAGAGAGGCTAAGTCATTTGCTCACAGTCACACAGCCAGAATATGGTGGACAGGAGGCATTCACAAATAGCTCCAGCAGTGGCCCCTTCGCCCTTTCTGGGTATCTTCCTGCAGTTGTCGGATGAGGCGTCAGGGTCTCCAGTATAGAGGGTGGTTTCAGGAGGGAGGAGAAAGGCCTGGTCCACTGGAAGGTCGGGAGGTGATTCGTTCTGGTTGCTCCGCCAACTCAGTCCCAGGGACCCAGGGGACAAAGGGCACGTGAGAGGGTGGCCACCCAGGAGTAGA
Organism: Tamandua tetradactyla; assembly: GCF_023851605.1. Classification (NCBI taxonomy): domain Eukaryota; kingdom Metazoa; phylum Chordata; class Mammalia; order Pilosa; family Myrmecophagidae; genus Tamandua; species Tamandua tetradactyla. The sequence goes on from NC_135349.1 coordinate 5,448,466, forward strand.
CCCATGCAGCACACACCAGACTGGAGTCCCGGCGTGAGAGGCTGAGGAATGAGGGGCGTGTGTGCACCTGGAGTTGATTCCATCAGGGCTGAGGCCAGGGGCGTCCAAGCCCCCCTCGGGACGCCCCCCGGATCGCGCCAGGCCACAGCACCCCTGAGCCCGCTCCCCAGTGGCCTCAGCCTCGCCTCCCCCCCTAAACTGGTCCAGTCTCCCTCCTAGAGCCTGCGCCCCGGCCTGAGCCGTTCAGGAGGAAGGAGGTGGTGGAGATCCTGTCCCACAAGAAGGCCTACAACACCTGTGAGGGGCCGGGGGTCCCAGGGGTGCTGGGGGGTGGGGGGCGGCCTCGCATCCGCCCAGGCAGAGTCCCACAGCCAGCCGGTTCTCACCTGGGGCAGGTGCCGGCCCTGGCCCCGCCCCCTCGCTGGCCCCGCCTCCAGCCTCACCCTCCGAGCCCCGGCGCTGGCCTCACCTCCAAAGGACCCCCCCTCAGCTCCCAGGTCTCTCTCCTGGAGAACCCCGCCCTCACCCTGTACTCGGTCCCGGAAAGACCCCCTCCAGACCCCTGCCCGCCCCTGTCCGATCCCCCACGGTGTGCCTAGCGGGCCCCGCCCTGTGCCCTGTGCCCTCCCGAGCTCCGCCCAGTCCCCCGGGCTAATCTCGAAGGCCCGCCCCCTGGGGGCGGTGTCCCACTAGGCCCCGCCCCCAGTCCCATTCTTGGGCCCTGGCGGCCCCGCCCCCTGGGCCCTGGGCTGCCTCCGCCCGACGCCCCGCCCGGCCGCCCGCAGCCATCCTCCTGGCGCACCTGAAGCTGAGCCCCGCCGAGCTGCGCCAGGTGCTGATGAGCATGGAGCCCCGGCGCCTGGAGCCCGCGCACCTGGCGCAGCTGCTGCTCTTCGCGCCCGACGCCGACGAGGAGCAGCGCCTCCGGGCCTTCCGTGAGGCGCCCGGCCGCCTCAGCGAGCCCGACCAGTTCGTCCTGCAGGTGGGCCGCGGGGCGCCCCGCAGGCCGCGCCGTTCCCGGGCCCGACCCCCCGGCGCCACGCCCTCAGCCGCCCGGCCCAGTTCCCACCCCGGCTCCCAGGCGGATGGGACGAGGGCGCGCGCGCTCGGGGGTGGTCTCCTTCTCCTGAGGCCGCACCCGGCCCGGGCAGCCACCTGGGCCCCGCCCCAGCGAGGGTACCCGCATCTTCGCTGGGGACGGCGGGTCTCTTGGCGGGGAGGAGATGAATCCCTGCCCCGCCTTGGCGGCAGATGCTGTCGGTTCCCGAATACAAGACCCGCCTGCGCAGCCTGCACTTCCAGGCCACCCTGCAGGAGAAGACGGAGGAGATCCGAGGCAGCCTCCAGTGCTTGCGCCAGGCCTCCCAGGAGCTGAGGAACAGCAGGAGGCTCGCCAAGATCCTGGAGGTCAGGGCGCACCCTCTCGGCCCTGGGGCTTCCCGCAGCGGGGAGTGGGTGGAGGCGAGGTGCGGGTAGAGGCGGGGTGCGGGTGTAACGGCCCCGACGACCCAGCACCTTCTCTCCGCAGTTCGTGCTGGCCATGGGCAACTATCTCAACGATGGACAGCCCGAGACCAACAAGACCACTGGCTTCAAGATCAACTTCCTGACGGAGGTGAGGAGGCCGGTGGGCGCTGATCCGTCAGCCTGCCCACCTGCGGGGATGGGAGAGGCCAGGCCTCTCCTGTGGCAGAGGGAATAGAGGGCACCAGGACCCAGAAGCTCTCTCTGCTCCCCAACTCCAGGAGTTTGCCGGGCTGTGACAGAGGTTGGAGGGCAGGGGGCGCCCAGCTTCTCCAAGTCCAGCCTCAGGAGCTGGAGGAAATGGAATGGGGGCCCGGGGTGGGGGGTGGGGGGGAGCCCCAGGAGGAAGGGGAGAGTCAAACCCACCTGGTAGGTTCTATGTCCCCCTCCACCACTGTCAGGCCAGCTTTTCTGGAATGATCTAGGATCAGAGAAAGGACAAATTAAATACCCAGACTCCCCAGTGTCTAGGGGCATTTCCCCAGGGGTCTTTTGTTGTTTTAAAAAGAAGAAAAAGGCCGTTTGTGGATAGTGATGGTTTAGAGTATCCGAGGCTCAGCTGGACCACAGATGGTCCCAGAAAAAAAAAAGGGAAGACACGTGTGAGGAGGATTTTGTTGGGGGTCACTTGCAGCTGAACTCCACCAAGACAGTGGACGGGAAGTCCACCTTTCTGCACATTCTTGCCAAATCGCTGAGCCAGCACTTCCCTGAACTCCTGGATTTTGCTCAGGACCTGCCCACTGTGCTGCTCGCGGCCAAAGGTACGCTGGGTGAGCGGGCCGGTGAGGGGGGCGGGACAGGACCTGCCATGCTGGGCTGGGCATGTGGCCCTCATGAGGCCAGTGTCTCGTCCCTTCAGTGAACCAGCGGGCCCTGACCGGCGACCTGGCTGACCTCCACGGCACCATTGGCGAGATCCAGGCCGCCTGCCAGAGCATGTCCCCCTCCAGTGATGACAAGTTTGCCATGGTCATGGCAGTATCCTCCAGGCAGCCTGTGCCAGTGCAAGGGTGGTCTCAGGGGTTGGGAAGGCTTGGGTAAAGGTGGCTGTGGCTCTGCCAGCAGAGACCACTGAGTACCCAGGGACCTGGGAGAAGTCATTGCAAACTGCGTCTAGCGTAACTGAGGCAGGTGCTCTTCTGTGAGGGTCCCAGAGCCACAGCCTCGCCCCTTCTATCCCCATAGGCTGTGAAGCCCAGACATAAGTCACAAGACACAAGGAGAGACCTGCCAGGCCCTGGGGACGTTCTCACCGAGACCAGCCTGCAGGGCTCAACCAGGGGAGGAGACAAGCCTGGTCTGGGGTGGGAGACGAGGGCACGCAGCATCTCTTCTCGCTCCCCTTCTGTGGCCCCAGCACCTCTTGAAGGGGGAGTCGGGGATTTTCCTGCTGGAGCTACAACTAGACAAGGAGGGGCTTCACGGGTTGTGACTTTGGTCTAGGCAGTGGCCTTCCCCACCCAACTCCCAGAGTCCCTGTCGTTTATCCCTGACCCTAAGGCATGGCTCCTGCTGCGGTCAGTATGTGGGTAGGAAGTTGCCCTCAGGTCCCCCTTTCCTCTCAGAGACATTGCCCACTAGAGTCCTAGTAGGCCGTCGCCGAGCAGACACCAGGGTCCAAGCAAAGTGCTGGTCAACTCCATTTGCTCTCACCCGCATGACCCCCAGCTGTTCTGCAGAAGTGGAAACGGCTGTCTAGATAAGGGGCAGTCCTACTTCATGCTGGCATCCTTCAGTCCAAGGGCTGCCGGCCCGCCTCCTTGGCTTTGGAGATTTCCAGAGAGAGGATGACTGTCTGCAGAGGGGCTGAAGCTGAAGCAGGACACACAGTGGCCCATCAGATAGGCTTGGGCCCAAATCCCAACTCAGCTGCTTACCAGCTGGGTGACATCAGGCAAATCACTCACCCTCTCTGAGCCCTGGCTTTCTCATCCATAAAAACACAGAGGACAATTCCTATCATGGGGGGCTGTTGTGGTCATTAACTGATTGTGATGCAGATGATTCGACCTTGGCTCTAACTACGCACATTGTGTAATCTTGGGCTGGTTGCTAAGGCTCTCTGCCTCAGTTTTTTGACACGTAGAATGAGGATCGGCTGATATGACAATTTCATAAGGTTATCTGGAGGACTTAGAACAAATCTTGGCACAGCCTGTGTGCTGAAAGAAATAGCGATTCAGTCACTAAATATTCTTTGAGGACCTGTTATGTGTCCGATATTGTCCTGTGCCCTGGAGGCTGCACATAGAGACCTACACAGACAAGAAGTCCTTGTCCTCACCAAGCTTACAGCTAAGAGTTAAACTCAGGGACAGTTGCAGTTAGTGACAAATGCTGTGGAAAATGGAATGACAGAGGGCGCAGCCATAAGTGGGTGTATAGGGCAGAGGGTGGCAGTGGCATCTAAGCAGAGCCCCCAGAGAAGAGACAGCAGCAAGGAAGGGCCTGAGGCTGGGCAGGATTGGGAAAGAGCCTGGAGGGTAAAGGGGCTGGAGCCCGAGAACAGGGCCTGAACTTAGGGTGGATTTGGGCATCACGGGAGCCTGGGGTCGCTCAGCCAGCTTGGCCTTTTCCTTAACTGAGCCCATCAGTCCTTCCTGGAGACGGCGCAGCCGGCACTGCGGGCGCTGGACGGGCTGCAGAGGGAGGCCATGGAGGAGCTGGGCAAGGCGCTGGCCTTCTTCGGGGAGGATTCCAAAGCCACCACCTCCGAGGCCTTCTTCGGCATCTTTGCGGAGTTCATGAGCAAGTTTGAGGTGAGCCAGGGTGCGAAGCCTAAGGGGCCCTTTAGGAGAGGTCGGGGTCACAGGTCAAAGGACGGAGGCCTTCCTTGAAGCCCAAATGGGGAAAGAACCCCCAGTGAGTGACCCATGTATCTCCCGACAGGGCAGACGGGTACCGTGTGGCTGGGGTGGGAAGAGGGAGGAGGCTTATGGCCAGGCCGAGCCACCGATCCGTCCCCCCGTGTCCCCTTCCTCCCCAGCGAGCGCTCGCTGACCTGCAGGGTGGAGAGGGCCCGCGCAGCTCCGGGATGGTGTCGCCCCTGGCCTGGTGACAGCAGCGACCCGGGGGCGGCAGCCTGGTGCGGCGGGTAAGGACCTGGCCGCGGGACCCTGGCGCCCACCCGCGTCTCCACTACCTCAGCGTCCAGCTTCAGGCCGGCCCAGGCTCAGACCCTCCGGCCCCGAGAGTCCTGCCAGGGGACACGGAGGCCCCAGGCGGCACCACCCACCTGTCCATGGGGCACTCACCTTGCCTGGGCCTGGACGGTCTCCCCCTGTCCTCGCCCCTCGGCTTCCCGCGCCCCTGTCCCCAACCTCGCTCCCAGGCGCGATTCAATAAAGTGCTGGCTGAGGGCGCCCTCAGGATGTTGGGGTCCCTGGATTGGGGAGCAGAGGGGCACTGCAAGCCCCACGTGGATTACCAAGTGGCCGCTGCCCTAGGGCAGTGTCCGGTGGGCTCCTCCATTAGGCCAGATACCCAGGGCGGGTGGAAGGCCGTCCCAGCCTGGCTGCCAGAGAGCCTGGGAAACGCAGGGGTAGAGGGAGTGGGCCCTGAGCCCCGACCCCAGTGGCAGAAGGCCTGAAGCCCCCCGGTGGCCCTGAGGCCACAGAAGGAAGGCGAGCCCTGTGCCCTGGGGTCTGGGGCCCGTGGAAGCTGGGGGAGCTGCGTGTGGCTAGAGGAGGTCGGGAGAGAAGCTGAGAGAGACCCAGGGAAGGATGGGATCACCCTTCATGTGCAGAATTGAGGTTTGAATCCAGTGGACAAGCTTGAGTCCAGTGTTGAGGCAGCCGTCGGGTGCTGGGGGTGGATGTGACTTGTCCAGGTGAGGGCAGAGCAAGCAGGAGGCGTTTAGGTGGTGGAAGAGCAGGATTGCGGAGCGCAGTGGCAGGTCGCTCACCTGGGTGCGTGGCGAAGATGGGCCCTGGGGACCTCAGGTGAGCAGAGCAGGCCGGGGGAAGAGGATACAATTTAGGACTGGTTGGAATCCCGGAGACAATTTTATACATGGCCTCTGCAGCCCTGGGGAGACCTGGGCTGGAGATAAACTGGGGAGCAGGTGGAGCAGGGGCAGGGAGGGTGTGCCAACTAGTTTCACCTTTTCCATGCTCCAGTCGGCAAATGCCTGCATCAGGCAGCTTCCCCTTAAATTACCTCTTCCCTTAACGTTCTTTCAGAGAAATCTGAAATGGACCTTAAACCCATCTCTTGGATTCTTTTTGTTGCCCACCAATCAATCACTAGCATTGCTCCTGGGCAGTATTTGGGACTCAAGTCTTTAGGGTCTTACTCAGACCCTTGTTTAAGGCCTTTGTTCCCTGTTCACAGTCACCACGTAAAAGGGTCTAAACCAAAAAGTATGATTGGAGCAGTAGAGGGAGAGAATGTACCAAGATGTGGTTCATTTCTCCCTAGCAGCTCAATTTGGATAATTTCTTTAAGTTCCAGCAGCCTGTGCCATTAAAATCCCCCATGTGAGCTCTGTAGAGATTATAGACCATGGGGCTGTGAATAGGCATGATCCCGGGGACCCAGCCGGCCCATACAGCACCGTCCTGCAAGTTAGATCCCCATGCTTTCCAGGTGGGTCCAGCCTCATGCCAGGAGCCACAGCTTCGCATGACAAGCGTTAGCTGGCTTTCCTCCTTAACATGCCTTGTATCAGCTATCTATTTGCTATGATAATGCTGTGTAACAAATGCCCCCAAAACTCCAAGTCTTAAAACACAATCACATACTACTCACAAGGGTATGGGTGACTTGCCCAGTTCTGAGCTGAGTCCGGCTTATGGACTCACTTGGCTAGGACTCAGTGAGGCAGCTCTTACATCTGGGGCCTCGGCTGGGGTAGCTGGGATGGCTTCATGGGGTCTCCCATCCTCCAGCTGACTAGCCAGGTTCATATGGTGGAGGCAGGGGTCCATGAGAACAAGCAGAGACAGAGAGTGCCCATTGAGGCCAGGCTCAGAACAGGGACACCAGCCCTTCCACCACATTTTATTGTCATAGCAAGTGACAAGGCCAGCCCAGATTCAAGGGCTGGTGAAAGAACTGCAAAATCCCCTCACAAAGCTTGTGGGTTCAGGGATGGTTGGAGAACTGGGGCCATTTTTTCAAAATGCCTGCCTCTGCCAAGCACCCTGCTGCAGAACCCAGCCTGCTTAAAATCCTCTGAGGCCTTGGCCTGCCTGGACACAGCACAGCTCCACTGCCCATCCCCATCGCTTCTGCAGGGGGCACACTTCTCAATCCCTCTTACCTACTCACCTGTGAAACCCTCATTCCAGTGGGCAACCTGCCTGGCAACCAGTCTCCCATATGCTGGGAGAGCCCCCGTGTTTCCTGTAGGAGGTTCTCTCTCCCCTACTGCCAGGTCCTGGATCTGCACTGATTGGATAGGATGGTCTCATGACCACCGCTGGGTGGCACAGAGTCAATCTAAGACATGTTTGGAAAGGGAGGTTCCCTTTCCTCTGGATGAATTGCTGGGTTACAGAGGGTGGGAGCCTGGAGGGAGAAGCCAGGACCGCCACGAGGAGGGGTTTCTGCCTGAGTGTATAGCAGAGAAGATCTCAACATGTATCTCTGCTCTGGATCCAACTGTTCCTGAAGCAGCCATCTGAATGTGTCAGTTACTGAGCCAACACCTCCCCCCCTCTTCCATTTGTAAAATTTTAAAATTTATTTTAATGGCTTAGGCTGATTTGAATGGGTTTCGGTGACTTACAACCCTAAAAGGTTGATTGAAACACCCATCAGTGAATGCTTGTAGGTACATATTCTTTTTTTTCACATGGACAGGCACCAGGAACTGAACCCAGGTCTCTGGCATGGCAGGCAAGAACTCTGCCACTGAACCACTGTTGCCCGCGCACATATTCTTTTTTTATTGCAATTTTATTGAGATATATTCATGAACCATATCATCCATCCAAAGTATGCAATCAGTGGCTCACAGCATCATCATATGGTTGTGCGTTCCTCACTACAATCAATTTTAGAACATTTTCATTACTCCAAAAAAAAAGGAAGGAAAAAGAAAAAAAAGAAAACTCAAAACATCCCATACCCCTTTCCCCCATTATTATTTTTCAACAGTTTTATTCACACACCATACAATCCATCCTAAGCGTACAGTCTATGGCTGTTGGTATAATCACATAGTTATGCATTGACCAATACAGTTAGTATGAGAACATTCTCATTTCTTCTGAGGAAAAAAATCCCATACCCCTTTTATCCCCCTATTAGCTTTGGTATGATGCCTTTGTTACAGTTAATGCAAGAATATTACAATGTAACTGGTAACTATCGACCTCGGTTTATATTCATTGTATTTTTCCTATATACCACCATTCAGACTTTGTAATAGTACATTTGCTCTAGTTTTGTAGGAACTTTCTTGTATTTATACATTTAACCACCATCATTGTCCACTCTAGATTTTGTTGTTATACAGCCCCAATTTTTATCCTCTTACTTTCCTTCTTTCAACCATATTCACATTCAGCTTCATTAATTTACAGATTTGTGCTATCCATTCCCGAACCTTCTGATCAACCTTATTGAACAGTCTGTACTCTTTAAGCTCCAATTGCCCAATCTCTGCCCTCTTTCTATCTCCTGATAACCTGTGCTCTGGAATTTAAGTCTCAGAGTTTGCTCATTATAGTTAGTTCCTAGTAGTGAGACCATGCAATATCTGTCCACTTGTTTCTGGCCTATTTTGTTCAGTATTATGTCCTCAAGTTCACGCACATTGTTGCATGCCTTGCAACTTTATTCCTTTCTGCAGCCACACCATGTTCTCGTATGTACACACCGCAGTTCCCCCTTCCGCTCATAAGTCGCCGGACCCTTGGGCCGCCTCCAGCCGTTGGCAATCGTGAATGATGCCGCCATGCACATCAGTGTACAAATGTCTACTCATTTCCCTGCTTTCAGTTCTTTCAAGTACAGACCTTGCCATGGGATTGCTAGCTACCTACGGCAACCCTATACTTAGCTTTCTGAGGAACCACCACCCGGCCCTCAAGCACACATTCTTTGAATACTGTCAGTGAGCTCTCTTCATTCATAAATGTGCTACTATTATGTGTGAGGCTCAGCGCTGGGTACAAACATCTCACACGGCAGACTCTCTGGGTTCTTGGTGGTTTTACCCCAAGTCATATGGGAGCTGATGGGTGAGCCTTACCCAACCCCACCCCCCACCTCGCCAAATGACAAGGTGTGAGCACAGGCATTTTATCTCTCAGTCATCCTAACAGAATAGCATAGCCTAATTATACGCTGCTTTCCAAACAATAGTAATAGCAGGTGATGTTCATTAGGCAGCAGAGCTCAATGATTTTACACATTTCATTTCATCTTACTTTCACAACTCTTCCAGTTGGGTTTTATCTCCTTTTTACAAATTAAAAAAAAAGTCTGAAATTTAGGAATCTTATGTGACCTGCTGGACCCAGGGCCTGTCTAAAAATCCCATCGTCTGAGTGGAAATATCTCCTTTGCCTTGCTTATCACAATGATTTCTTTCCTTAATGTCAGCATTCCAAGGCCACAGATACTGTGGCCTCTTCTCTCTTTTTTCACCTCCTCCTGGTTCTCCTTTATCAGGTGCCAAGTATTTAATATTCCAGTTCCTAGGAGCTCTCCAAGATCTTTGGATTAAGTTGATGCCTCACAGAGAAAGAGTTCTATTAAGCAGAATTTTCTGCCCTTCCATCTACAAATGACTGTGCACCTGTCCCCAACCTCATCCCCTTGAGCTCGGGCCTTACTCTTAACTCCTCTGGTTCTAAGCTACCTCTCCCTTCTATATAGCAGCCTCTCCAAGACCCCAGTGGTCTCAGTTCATCAGTGGCCCCAAACCCCCATCCACTGGCTCTTTCCCTTCGCCTGTAGACGGTCCTCCTTCTAAGAACAGTTCTAGACCTCACTGGCTGTTGCTCTCTCACTCCCTTCTTCAGAGCCAGATTTCAACGGTATTGTCTACTCTCACTCCCTCTTGTGCTCTCACCACCCTTTTGCCTGCCAGCACACTGCAGGCTGGCTGCCTCTTCTATGGCTGGCTGCCTCTTCCATGGGTCCCCGGAACATGCTGTCACTCCCAACAGGAAGCTTTTTATCCCTATCGCATTTGATCTCTGAGGAGCATTGGGCACTGTTTACCCTCCCTTGGCAAATTCACACACGCCCAGGCTTCAGCTCCCAGATGCCGACTGACAGATGACCCTGTCCTCAGCTTCACTTCCCCTTGGCCTGATGGCTTTTAGTCTTTGCTGGCAGCGAGTGCTCAATAAATGCCCAGTAAATCAAATTGAAATAGCCTCAAGGTAGGAGCTACCAGGCTGCTCACCAAAATGACGGGTTTGTTTCTAGAAAAGTTTGGTGATGTGCATCTGAAACCCTAAAGCAAGGGTTGCAAACTAAAAATCTAGAGCGGCTAGGTACAATTAACGCCACACAGTCAAACCGCTCTAAGGCTTGATTCGTTTTTAATTTTTACCAAAGGAACCGTGTTTGGGCCTCTCTGGCAGTTCTGGTTTCCAGATGGAAAGCTGGTGATTCCTTGACATGAAGATGCCCTGTGATTTAGGAAATTCACTGATGGGCCTTCCAGTCACGGGAAGGCAAGGCCCACTCAGTGTTCTTGGGGGACCCTGTGAGGTGGCCGTGAAACCAAATGCCATTCCACAGATTGAGGGGTCTGTTTAGCGGTGGAGATGAGTTCTACCTTTATCCTGACAATGCCCTGAAAGGCTAGGGAAATATTTTCTCTAAAAAAGAAGATATTCACCTGGACTGTTGATGTGCCCAACATTGAATAAACAAGAAGAAACCCAGTGATCGTGCTTTCTCCGACCATGGGGCCAGCGACCCCATGTGGGGTTAAAGGAGGGGATTCCATGGAAGAAATGCATGGCCCATTGCTGGTCATCCAGGGGCAGGAAGGACTGTGGTGAGGCAGGGGAGAGCCCTCTGAAGTGGGGCTGGGACTCCCCTGTTAGTGGGAGGGGAATAGCACCTTACTCTACCTGTAGTGGGGGTTGCAGGTAGAGGAGAACAGCTGACGCCCTGCCCTGAGGGTCAATGGTAGAGACCCTTGACCTGGCAGTACTTAAGACTAAAACGTTATCTCAACAGAGCAAAATGAAATTACAACCCTCTGTGCTGGTTCAAAGGTATTACGTACCCCAGAAAAGTCATGTTTTAACCCCGATTCCATCTTGTGGAGGTAGCTGCCTCTTTTAATCCTGATTTAACAATGCAGGTTGAAATATTTTTTAAATGTATTTATTAATTAAAAAATTAAGAATAAACAAAAACATTAACAGATAATTCTGTTCTACGTATATATTCAGTAATTCTCAATATCATCACATAATTGCGTATTCATCATTTCTTAGAACATTTGCATCAATTCAGAAAAAGAAATAAAAAGACAACAGAAAAAGAAATAAAACAATAACAGGAAAAAAAAGATTATACATACCATACCTCTTACCCCTCACTTTCATTTTATCACTACCATTTCAAACTAAATTTATGTTAACATTTATTCCCCCTATTATTTATTTTTATTCCATATGTTCTACTCATTTCTTGACAAGGTAGATAAAAGGAGCATCAGAGACAAGTTTTTCATAATTGCACAGTCACATTGTGACAGCTGTAATATTATTCAATCATCTTCGAGAAACATGGCTACTGGAACACTGCTCTACATTTTCAGGCAGTTCCCTCCAGCCTCTCCATTACATCTTGAATGACAAGATGATATCTACTTAATGCATAAGAATAACCTCCAGGACAACCTCTTGACTCTGGAATCTCTCAGCCATTGATACTTTGTCTCATTTCACTCTTCCCCCTTTTGGTCGAGAAGGTTTTCTCAATCCCTTGATGCTGAGTCTCAGCTCATTCTAGGATTTCTGTCCGACGTTGCCAGGAAGGTCCACACCCCTGGGAGTCATGTCCCACGTAGACAGGGGGAGGGTGGTGAGATTGCTTGTTGTGTTGGCTGGAGAGAGAGGCCACATCTGAGCAACAAAAGAGGCTCTCTTGAGGGTGACTCTTAGATCTAAATTTTAAGTAGACTTGACCTATCCTTTGTGGGGTTAAGTTTCATATGAACAAACCCCAAGACTGGGGGCTCAATCTATAGCTTTGGTTGTCCACACTGCTTGTGAGAATATCAAGATTTCAACTTGGGGAAGGTGCATTTCTCCCCGTTCTCACCATTCCCCGAAGGGGGCTTTGCAAATACTTTTCCATCCACTGATCGAATCACTGTGGGAAGGTTGAAATATTTTGATTCGATTTTCTCCACGGAAATGTGATATACCCAATTGTGAGTGTTAACCTTTGATTAGATGGAGATGTGACTCCACACATTCCAGGTGGGTCTTGATTAGTTTACTGGAATCCTTTAAAAGAGGAAATATTTTGGAGAAACCTCAGAAATGACAGAGCTTAGAGAAACAGCAGAAGCCTCAGAGCTGACAGAAACTTCACAGCAGAGCTAACACAGATGCCGACACTTGGAGAACAGAGACCCGGCTGTCTGGAGATGTTTGGAGCCCAGAAGACATCACCATGAGATATTAAGCAAGCCAGAACCTGGAGAGAGCCAAGAGAAGCCAAGAGATGAAAGCCAGCCCTGGAGAAGTAGAGTGAGGAACCCCCACAGGAACAGAGGCTGAAAGCAACGGAGCCCAGGAGCGAGGGACCAGCAGAAGCCAACCATGTGACTGCCCAGCTGACAAAGGTATTCTTGACCCATCCGGACCCATCAGCCTTTCTTTTTTTTTTTTTTTTATATGAAACCAGAGTTTATTGGGTGCACAGGTGGTGCAGTGGTAGAATGCTCGTCCTCCATGTGGGAGACCCTGGTTCGATTCCCAGATCATGCACCTTGGTTCAAGAAGCCATCAGCCTTTCTTGAGTGAAGGTAGCCTCTTGTTGGTGCCTTAATTTGGACATTTTTATAGGCTTAGAATTGTAAACTTGTAGCTTATTAAATTCCCTTGTATAAAAGCCATTCCAGTTCTGGTATATTGCATCCCAGCAGCTTACAAACTATCACCCCTCCTACTATGACTCTGTTAATATCAGCCCATGTATTATATTTTTAACCAAAAAAAAAAGTTCACAAAGCCTATTCTACTCCAAAAAATATATATGCACATACTATACCCACAATAGAGAGAGAAATGAAAAGAGGGTAGCTTTCAAAGTATTTGATATTTCAGTGTTTAACTTTGTGTTGCCCTGATAGAAGGCTGCTTTCTGACCTAAGAATGAGAAGTAGCTGTGTGCTATGAACTTTTACACTTACTGAAAAAAAAAAAAAAATGTAGCCCCCTGGTCATGCTGCTGGAATCCACAGGTATATACTGTGTGCAAATATGGATGCAATTTGGCAACATCTTTAGTTTATAAATCAATTTATTTTGCAATGTTCTCCTTGCCAATGAGAGGACCAAAATATTGTGTCACCTTGGATTTTTATCCTTCTCAGGTGGTAGAAATACTTAAAATGTAGACCTGTAGAAAACACAAACATGATTGCTGTTTTAGTTTCCCTGGCTGCTCAATCAAACACCATGCAACGGGTTAGGTTAAACAACGGGAATTTATTAGCTCACTGTTCTGAGGCTAAAAAGTCCATATCAAGGCAACATCAAAGCAGGAAGGGATTAAGTGTAAGGACATGTTTTTCTGGGGTACAGACAAATCCAAACCACCGCGGTTGCCAAAAACAGTTTACAATCCCAAAAATATATTAGAAGATTTATACTCATATCAGGTGGAGACTCTTGATTTCTCATCTGCTGAATAAATTCATTTGAAAGGCTTGACTAACCTTTTCTTATACTAAATACCAAGTGATACTTATGAAACATGCTGTGGAAGTTGACAATGATAAATCTGATTCTGGAGCTGAATTACTGAGTCAAAGGGAGCACTGGTGTAGGAGACTTTTAATTTTGTCGGTTTCTTTCCATGCTTAGTGGAAATCTCCATTCTGGGAACAGTCAGGTCCATTGTCACCTGGAGGCAAAACTTCAGCCGAAGGAAAGTTTGGCTGTTGAGTTTTTAAGTTTTTCTGGGGCTCCCAAAGGTTCTACCACTTCAGGTCTTTTACCTTCACCCAATTCGGAATGGCCATTGCTTCTTGCTTCTCGTACTTTCCTTTCAGGATCATTTTTGTTCAAGTATGTTTTTTACTTCAGAATGTTCTGTGGGTAGAAAACGAATCCCATTTTCATTTCTGAAAATGTCTTTTTATCACCCATATTGTTGAAATGGTTTTACTAGTAACACAGTTCTAGGTTAACAGTGATATTTTTGCATCAATTTGAAGCTATTAGTCTATCAGTTTCTGACTTCTGTTTTTGGTCTTGAGAAGTCAGCTGTCAGTTCGAATACCATTCCTTTGTAAAAGGCAGGCTATTGGAACTTTCTTAGGGGCACGGGGCGCTGCCACTGAGATTTCTGGCCCTGAGAAGCAGCTGGGGCTGCTTGTTCCTGGTTTCCAGGTTCAAGGTATGGTCAGGCCCTTTCATTAGATTTAACATCTCTCCCAGGCTGAGGAATGGAAACAACTGGAATATCTGGGCACACCCAGAAAGGAGGGGGGGTGGGCGAGGGCTGTGAGACGGCTGCCCAGCAGCAGCAAGGGGCTCCCACTCAAAACCTCATCTTCTCTGAGCTTCAGCTTCAGGGTAGGAAAGCTCTCCATTAGCTAGGATCAGCTCCAAGGTCAGGAATTCCCCTTCCTTTCACCTCGGTATATTTTCAAGTTCACTCTAGGGAGCATGCATTTTTATTATTATGAAAAGGAAATAATAGAGTGGTGCAACAGTGGTTCAGTGGCAGAATTCTTGCCTGCCATGCAAGACAGACTGGGGTTTGATTCCCGGAGCCTGCCATTGCAAAAAAAAAAAGATATAATAAAAGTTTAAGAAGTACCCATGGAAAAACTGGTGTTTAAAAGAATTAATGATGAAAAAGAAGAGTTATAATTTTTAAATTACTTATATATAAGTGTACATTGTATTAGTATATATAAATATATTCATTATGTAATATAAAATAAATAATATAATGTGTTTGTTGATTATATATTAATTATATATATATATATTAGTAGTATATAGTATATATAGTATATACTATAAAGCACGTTTTTTTAATATAGTGATTATACAGTATATATATATATATAGTATATGTTTAGTTGTATATAAAATATGACTGGACAGTATATTTACCATGAATCAAATAAAGGTCCGTCATTCATACAGGCCAATTCCAAAGGCCTGGGAGTGACATGATTATATATATATATATATATTTTAATTTACAAAAGTAAGTTGCATTCACGACAATTGGTTAAGATCACGATCTCTTTGTACCCCACTTCCCCCACCCCCCTCACTTTCCCCACATGCTGAGAGCAAGCGGATAGCCCACAGGCACTCTTGTGGCCTGGCTAAGCAGAAGATGCCTCAGGGACATGTTTGGTTTGGGGTGAGTGGGATACGTTTATGGGTTCCCCAATCACACCCAGGTGCTTACGTGTGACTGCTAGCTGTCCAGGGTACACAGGGCTTCCAGGAATACTGCCAGCCTACCTGTGGGGGTGTGTTCTAGTTTGCTAGCTGCTGGAATGCAATATACCAGAAATGGAATGGCTTTTAACAAGGGGAATTTAATGAGTTGCTAGTTTACAGTTCTAAGGCCGAGAATTAAAACAAGTCTATAGAAAAGTCCAATCAAAGGCATCCAGGGAAAGATACCTTGGTTCAAGAAGGCCGATGAAGTTCAGGGTTTCTCTCTCAAGTGAGAAGGCACATGGCGAACACAGTCAGGGCTCCTCTCTCGGCTGGACAGGCACATGGTGAATACGGTGTCATCTGCTAGCTTGGTCTCCTGGCTTCCTGTTTCATGAAGCTCCCCGGGAGGCGTTTTTCTTCTTCATCTCCAAAGGTCGCTGGCTGGTGGACTCTGCTTCATGGTGCTGCAGCATTCTCTGCTCTCTCCGAATCTCTCTGAATCTCTCATTCTCCAAAATGTTTCCTCTTTTATAGGACTTCAGAAACTAATCAAGACCCACTCAAATGGGTGGAGACATGTCATCCCCTAATCCAGTTTAACAACCATTCTTAACTAAATCACATCAACCAGGGAGATGATCTCATTACAGTTACAAACATACAGTATTGAATAGAGATTATTCTACCTTTATGAAATGGGATTTATATTAAAACATGGCTTTTCTTAGGGGGCATACTTCCTTTCAAACCAGCACAGGGTGCAAGGCCAGAGGTCACATCAGGGTATGCAGGAGCCTGCAGCGGCCAGCGCTGACACTCTCAAGGCCTTGGTCATCTGAAAGCAGACTCTAAGACGGGGTCTGGGGTGTAAGAGTTTTGTTGGGGATCAACACCTGTGAAAGGAAGGAGAGAGAACCAAACCTGGCCAAAGGCAGAAGTAAGACGGCGATGCAGGCCTGACAGGGCCTCGGCCCACCTGGTGGGAAGTTCTTGAAGCAAGCACTGCCCATTGGAGTATCCATGTTGGGCTCTCTGCCCAGTCATGGGGTGTGGCTTCCCTGGAGAGGATGTGACCTTGGGGGAAGTGACTCTTTGCAACTGAGGCAGACTCTCAACTCCCCATGGCTGCCCACACCCCCCAAGGCTGACCACAGCTGCCCACACTCCTCACATCTGACCGTGGCTGACCACACTCCCCATGACTGGATGGCAAGGCCTTCTTGTCGGGGAATTTTGGTAGCACATCTCTGTGTCTCCACAGCCCACCTCTTACGCAGCTCAGACACATCTTTCTCTCTCTCTCCATCCTCTCTCTCTCCATCCCCCTCTCCTCTCTCTCTTTCATCTCCCTCTCTCTCATGTATATATTTGAGGTTCTGGTCCTCCAGGATTTCAGGAGCCTCTCTGGGCCACCTCCCTTCTCCATTCTAGAGTCTTCTTGCCTGCCGCCTCTACCTCTGCTGGGCTGGGTGCCTGAGATGCTCTGTCTTATGTGTCAACTTGGCTGGACCATGGTACCTGGTGATACAATCAAACACTCCTCCAGGGGCTGCTGTGCAGGCATTTCGTGGGTGTGTAACATCTACCAACAACTGACTTTAAGTAAAGGTGTCTGTCCTCAATAATGGGGGTGGGCCTTACCCAAGCACCTGGAGACCTTAAGAGCAAAAAACCAGGAGGTGTAAAAGGGAGCAAAGAAGTATACCAAACCCCAGCCTCAGTGGCCAAGAGAGATCAAATGGAGTCAAGAGGCTATTCTGGAGGCTGCTCTAATGCAAACTTCAGTTAGATAGTGCTAATTTCCATGGTTTGCTAAACCCCATCCAGTATCACTCCTGTTGACTCTTAAGAACACTAGGGCTCGAACTGAGACAGTATAAAGGTTTCATGCACTAAGTTTGCCTTCCTGAAACCTATACTTTCCAGAGGGTTCCTAAGCCAGATAAATCCTGAAACCCAGAAGGACCAGCCTCTCCAAGATTATCAATTAATTACATTCCCCTATCCTTTATGTCAACACCCCTTCTCAACATGAGAAAGTCAGAACGGGCATTGCCCAAAGATCCGTACAGATTGGGAGAAGGACCAAGGGTGGAGGAGGAGGTGTAATAGAGAAAATGGGGTTTAACAAATGAGTATGACTGCTGAATCACTATACTGATATTTCTTCCAGCCTCCAGTATTTTGGAGTAGCTAGAAGGAAAAACCTGGAATAGTGAAATGGTAGCCCATGACAAACTCTGAAATCTGCTCTGTAACTACTTGTTGAAATGTACTTCAAAAATTATTGCTTTTTCTTTCTTTTTTTTTATATATATGTTATATTTCACAATTTAAAAAGTTAAAAAAAAAAAACAAAACTAAAGTTTTCCAGAGAAGACATTCTGCCTCAGACTACAGCCTAAATTCCTGCCTGAGTCTCCAGCCCTCCAGAATTCAGAACTGCCGGGTCCCCATGAGCAGGTGAACTGACTTAAATAGATAAATAAATCCTATTATATACACATCTCCTGTTCTCTGCAGATGCCTGACTGAAAGGTTCACCGGCCTACCTGAAGGCATGACCCAAACCCTGTCTCCAAGGGCATGCTCTGTCCTTTGCAGGCTGGGACTGCTCTACCTGTGCACTCACACTCACCTGTCGAGAGGCTCCCAACCAGCTCACCTTGCTTCCACGCCAGTGCGTGATTACACATCCTCATCCTATTTGTGCTCTCTCTCTTTTTAAAATTTTTTGGTACTGTGAAATATAACACATATCAAAGAAAATAAAGAAAAAGCAATACTTTTCAAAGTACGCTTCAACAAGTAGTTACAGAACAGACTTCAGAGTTTCTTATAGGTGAACATTCCATTATTGCAGATTTTTCCTTCTAGCTGCTCCAAAACACTGGAGGCTAGAAGGAATATCAGTATAGTGATTCGGCAGTCCTATTCCTTTGTTGTCCTATTTTTTTCTGTTATAATTTCCCCTTCTCCCTTGATTCTACTCCTAATCTACAGGGATCTTTAGGCAATGCCCGTTCTGATGTTTTCGTGTTGAGAACGGGTGTCAACACCAAAGAATAGGGGATTTCTGCTCTCTCTCTCTCTTTTTTTTCTTTTTTCTTTCTTTTTTTTTCTTTGTGCATGGTCCAGGAACTGAACCCAGGTCTCCCACATGGAAGGCAAGCATTCTACCACTGAACCACCCGTGCACCCAGATTTCTGCTCTCTTCTGCAGAACAGCTATAACTGAAATACATGTACTTTTCTATAAGACCATTTTCAGGCCATGTCTTTCTTGATTCCAAATCATGTTGAGGCCAGACTGTGTTACAGAAATAAATATTTTTTTTGTTTATTTCATAGGCTCAGAACTAAAATCTTTCAAATTTTTCATGTACAGCCCAAAGGGCTACATTCAGGAATGCTATTAGAATCAGAATTTCAGTAATCAGTAACCAATTAGGAACACTTGAACAATTCAAATGCAGTAACACACCAACTAAATTTGAACAGACATTAAACACACTTAATTTCATTAAATGCCAATTAATTGCTGGATCACTTATTTTTCAGGAGTATACTCAACAGACAGAAAACAGAAAAGAGTGGAGATCAGAGCAAGGAGGAGTGTTCTGGAAGCGGGACCCAGAATCTTAAAACCCAAGTCCAGGGAGAGGAACCTCCATACTAACTCCCCAATCCACTTTTAACTTGGTGACTCACTCACCAAGTCTGATGTCTGGACCAGGAACTGTTTCTCTCTTTGAAGCTTTACAGCACCAAGGCCCTGAAGTGCTGGCAGGGCAGGAGAAAATCCAGTTCCCAGCCTCTAGACCTGAAGAGTCTAATAGCTGCAAAAGTTTCTATAGCCATGCATGGCGGGTCCTGCCAAGGCTCCAGAAACTCAGGCTGTCTGACTCCTTACTTCTGAGGGACCTTGTCCCACTAGAGTCATCAAATTGATACCAATCAAAAGGGGGCAGTTTTCTACCCCATGCCCTCAATGAACAATTCCTGAGATACCTGGGTTTCAAAGACAGAGTTTATTGGTAGGCACAAAGCAGGAGGTCAGAGAGCCTACTGGCCTAAAAATCTCTCTAACCTGCAATAATTCTGATAGTTTTATAGTATCAAAAGATGGGCAGATTTTAGGATAATGAGCCCAGTGGTTCCAGATGATGTAATCAGAGGTGATCTAATTATTGAGCATGCGCAGATTGATTACATGCATAGGCAGACAATTTTAATTAGATCCAGCTTCGTCTATAAAATGGTTTAGGAATTGGGGTGGGCTACTTGTGGGCTGACTCTAGTTTCTTTATTAATAAACATTAGGGGCTGTGTTTTGTGTTCATAAGACTCTAAAGTTGAAACACAGGATAAGAGGATACAAGTGGGGCCATTCATAAAGTTGTTTCAATCACAAGATAAAGGTTATAAAGTTATACAATCACTATCAGAGATTGAGACCCTCTCTTCCTCTTTCCAAGATTCCTGGGTCTGATTGTAACCAATAAATTAAGATGTAACAAATAACTATGACTGAATCATTATAAAGATGGCTTTTTCTTAGTTTCTAGTATATTATGGAATAGCCGAAAGGACATCCCTGACATTACTGAAACCCACTGAATCTCATATTGTAAAATCCTCCTGACTGGCCCTGCTGGTACCCCTTTCTCCTGTTTTACAACTTTAGAGTCATATGATCACAAAAGCAACCCCCTAATGTTAATGAGGGAACTTGAGTTAGCGGAGGACAAACCCTTGGCTAGGATATTTATACTTGTCATTGTGATGGTTATCCCGGCTTAGTTCTTCTAGCTTAGCTCTGCCTCTTTACATTTATAAATTGTAGCTGCTTATATTTGTTACTGTAACGGTCACAATTCCATCTCCCTTTGTTTGAATCCATAAAAACCCTATACTCCTTAGGCTCACAGGCCATATCTGTTCTCTTTGCCTGGAGTTGCAATGAACTCTTTTTCCCTTTGGAACCCCAGTGTCATCGACTGGCTGTTATGCACATGAGGCAGAGAATCCGGTTTCATCAGAATCCTGTTCTCTTGGCCAGTTTGTGGCACTCTCCCCGTACAAACCATGAAATGTGAATTGTGTATTGCAGCCATTCCAAGTCCGAGCTAAATGCTCTGATATTTGCATTTAAAATTGGCATTGCCTAATATAGAGATCAATGGTAGAATTCATGATCATAATTTAAAATTTTCCTTTGGGTAGAATGATATTAAATAGCAAATAAGCAAGCAAGCAAGCAAACAAAAACCCACCGTAACAAGTCGAAAGAGAAAGAGAGAGACTGCGGAAGGAAGGAAAATCTTTATATTTTAAAACATTTTAACAAAGCGTTTTTCCTGCTGTTTAGAATCAGGGACCAGGCATTTTGTTTACATTTTGCACTGGGCGCTGCAAATTACATAGCTGGTCCTGTCTGTCAGCTTTGTTCAGGTGGTAATACCTTGTGATCTACTTTCTCATCCTTAGAAAATATTCACTTTTCTACCTCATTTTGCATTCTCTTTCCTGAGGGAGTCCCGAAATGGTAAAAACTTCAAATACCAACCCCAAAGAAGCCGCATCCTTCAAGACATTCCCAGGGTCGACCTTATCTTGAGCGATGCAATCTCAGATTAATTTTTTTAATGTACTGTGGTAAAATATAGTTAACAGAAATTTGCCATCTTAGCCAATTTAAATGTACAATTCAGTGACACGGATTAATTTTTACTTTCCATTTATAGTTTTTCATACGATCAGGCTATACACATTTTATGATCAATGGGAGGCAAGGAAAAAAACCTCATCAGGCAGTGTCATTTCAAAAATAAAAGGAAATCGCTTGATTCCCGGAGCCTGCCCATGCCAAAAAAAAAAAAAGAGAGAGAGAGGAAATCGCTGGCACCGAGGGAAGCCGGAAACTTGCGAGGAGAAGCGGGGTGGGAACCGTGAAGAGGTGAGCCCGCTCCCACCCGCGTCCCCTTTAAGAGGCGTGACCGTGGGCGTGGCCGCCACCGGCGCGCTCTCCCAGGCTGCCCCGCGCGCGCGCCGGCAGTTCGGCCACGTCCCCGGCCACGTCGCGCCAGCTCTCGCCATCTTCGCCGTTTCCTTGCAGGGGCCGCCGCCTCCTGAGCCGCCGAGCCCCGGGGCCGCCGCGCCGACCGCCGCCGCCGCCATGAACATCTTTCGGCTGACCGGGGATCTGTCCCACCTAGCGGCCATCGTCATCCTGCTGCTGAAGATCTGGAAGACGCGCTCCTGCGCGGGTGAGAGGCCGGGCGAGGCCCCGGGAGAGGCGCGGGCGCGGGGCCCGGCCACCCGGAGAAGCCGCCGCCCCCCGGGGGCCCCTCCGCGCCGACCCGACACACCCCCTCGGCCGGCTTCGCGGGCGGCCGGAGCCGGGAGCGGCCCGCAGCCCCTCGGGGCGGGCGCTCAGGCCGGGGCGGGGCTGTCGCAGCGCCGGGCCCGGCTCCGCTCTTCGCCCGGCCCCGAACTTGAAGCGTCGGTGCTGTGAAGGCGCCGACCCGACCTTGCGGGGCCTTGCTGTCTCGGAAGAGTTTGGGTTTTGGGGAGGATCCGGCGGGAGATGCGGACCACCGGCGACTCTATGGGCCGGGCCTGGGGGAGGATGGTCAGGGGCGCTGACGGTGCCCCCAGACGTGGCCCCCAAGCCAGCCCGGAGACGTCAGCCGGCTTCCCAGCCTGCCCCCTCTAAGCATAGGCCTGGACTTAGGGGGTCAGGTCAGGCCTGTTCCTAGGGTTCTGTGGGCTGCGCCAAGGCCATTAGATCCAGGATCACACCCGCCACCGGAGGGGATCTGGGGAGGTCTTGAAGTTCCTCTCTTGGGGCACTTAATGCTGTTTTGAGAAACGGGCTAGTTTGACCACTTCTGAGTGGTTCCGTCTAATAACGGGTTCTCCTACAACTGCAGCGCCTGCTACTGCTGAGGTCTCCTGTGGTCTCGTGTAATTCTTCACTCCACGTCACCAGTGAGTTGGCCGACTCCCTTCTCAGGAGAACACGTTTCCTGCAGGCATTGCTGGGAGGCTGTGAAATGACTCTTTCCCAGATAACAACTGTAGGGTTTTAAGTAGGGATTGTGGATATTCAAATAATTTCTTAAAAGGCAAGGTCTTTCTTAAAATCTATTTTTGATTCCTTGGCCTCAGTGAAATAACTTTTGGTAAATTGAAGAACTTATTTTTTTTTTCCAGAGGTAGTAAAAGATAAAGGATGTAGGTGGCAGAGAGTCCATTTACCTGATCTTTCTAAAAGTTTGGACATCTAAAGTAACACCACATCTTTGACTCTGCTGTCTGCAGGCCTCACCACCTATTCTCTGGAGTATAGCTGAGATCCAGGAAGTAAGCAAAAAACAAAAAAGACCTTTGAGCAATCAAAATGGATGTTACAAAGTCCATGTATTGAAAACAGTATGTCTGACCTGGAGGTGAGCTCTCAATTTATACGTGGTTCTGAGAGGCTCAGCTGTATGATTTGCAGTAATAACAAATTAATTACTACAGTAGCTGACATGTAAGCACTTAGTACCAACCAAGTAGTGTGCTGAGTGTTTTCATATGGATTATCCCTTATAGTCTTTGCAGTTTGAGGTAGTTGCTGTTGTCCCCATTCCATGGATAAAGGAGTTGAGTCTCAGGTTGGTGAGTACGTTAAGTGGTAGAGCTGGGATTGAAACACATTCTGTAATTCATAGCTAAGGATATTGGATAAATGCATGTCTACTTTGGTAGGAAGCAAGAGTGGCTTAGGTAATTTTGATTTAAACATATCTTGCCAAATGTTGCAGTCAGAAAATGTTATTTTTAAGGTTTAATTTTTTTCCAAAATCTTTGTGGGAATCTCTTCATCTTCTTTTATATCAGAATCCCCTCTTCTGTCAAGTCACTAAATGTTGAAGTATGATGCCTCCTAAACACATATCTAACTAAGGTGTTTGGGAGAATTTAGTGCAAATCCAGAAATACAATCCTTAATGGAAACTTGCCTAGTTAGAAAGTGGGAGGGTTTGCTATTTTGTTTGTTTTAATATTAACAATTTTCATTTAGAAGAGTCTAGGATAATATAAAATATTTCAGCTAAAATAATAAAGGAAGATAAATAGTAAGTTAAGTTTGGATTTGCTTTATATTCTCTAGTTATAGAGCATTATTAAACTATTGTATTCTCAGACTTAGGATCATTTTAGTTCTGGTACAGGAATTTTCTTGGCCTTTTGAAATCAGAATCATTGAGATCATTTACTCAGAATAAAATGGTAAATTTGACTAAATGCTTTCTTTTTCCATACTAAATTATGAAAGTCATTTAAAGACCTTTGAAAGAGTTAGAATTTGATATGAGTTTCTCAGATGACTGGAATAGGAGACGTATATCCAGGTTATGTTTCTCATTTTGAAAGTACCAGTATTGAGGTTAATTTTAGGATTTTTTAAAGTGGATTCAAGGGAAGTTTATCTTGATTTAGCTCTGTTTTGGATCAGCATTCTTTTGTGGATGTATCTACATTGTCCTTGCAGAAAGGTGCAAAAATGTATAGGTAGTGTGAGTTTCTCATGTTCCTGAACTATCATTGCTGCTTGATCCACAGTATGCTTGAGTTGTCACTTTATTCTTGTCCTGTAATTGATTTGGATAGCTTTGGGAGAAATGGCTGTGGTCTTTAGATGGAGGACTTCCTATCTAAATTTTCCTATAGTCTAACTAAACTGCTGGATCTACAGGATTGATTTACTGGTGGAGCTGTGAGATCCATGACCCTCAGCTATCCTCCCCTCCCTCCTTCACCTACTGCTTGTATTGCTGTTAGCTGTGTTATTTCGCTGTAGGTTTTTCATCCTACCAAAGACAGTGGGAATTTACAGTGTCCCTGCATTGCACATAATTAGAAAATAGCTCAGCTTTAAGAAGCTTTTTCTTCATGTTCCCTGCTTCCTGGAGGACAGTCTCTTGAGAAATCACTGTTCTCAAACATTTGTTGATGGCCTACTGTATGCAAGGCCCTGGGATGCTGTTCAGAGCAACAACTTACATTTGTCGAAGTTTCTACTCCCAAGAAAGCTGCAATTTAATTGAAATGCTAAGACATACTGAACAGATAAAATTGTAGGGTGTCAAACTGCATAGGCAGTAAATCCTATGGGTGTAAAGTGGCAGGAAGAATCCTAGGGAAGGTTCCTCTGACTTCTAGATTAAAAAGGAACTACGAAGAAATCATAAAACTTTACTGATGGACATAGAAGGTGACCTGAACATATGTTCAGATCATGGTCGTGAGTAGGATCAGGCAGGCTGGTGAGGAAGCAAGGTAACACTTCTCCCCAAATTAATTTATAGAACTATCAAAGTGGTAAATTTATCAACAAATAAATGCAAAAGTACTAAATTTTTAAAGAAATTAATCAGCAGCAATAAATGCAAAAAGACAGTATTTTTGAGAAATAAATGCAAAAAGACTAAATTTTTTAAGAAACAGTAATGAGGGGAAGGATATGCTGTCCAGTATCAGAACAAATAGAAAGCACAGTAATTAGAAATTTGGTATGGCACGATAAAAGACAAATAAATAAATGAAACATAATACGTGTTTGTTTATATGCAAATTTAGAATATGTTAAAAATGGCCTTCCAGGTCAGTGAGGAAGGGATCATTAAGTGGTGTTGAGTAAGCAGATGTCTGGGGAAAAATCAAATTAGAGCCCTACCTCATACCATGAACAACAGCAAAATTCTCGATAGATAAAAGATATAATGCAAAAAGCAAAATAATACATTTTTCTGCTGTCAGTGTGGGGAAGGGCGTCTTAAGCCAGAGACAAAACCCTGAAGCTGTAAAAAGGAAAAGATTGACAAATTAGAGTATAAGAGTAAGCCTGAATGACAAGAGACAACATAACTTTACTCATTCAATAAATATTTATTGAAAACCCCTTTAACAGAGAACAAGCAGAAAGAGATCCTGTTTGCCTGGAGCTGGCAAATATTGCCAAAAGTTAAAAGACATGAAATAAACTGGGAGAAATTATCTGCAATGTATCTAAGTGAGTAATATATCCATAGTAAAGAACTCATGCAAATGAAAAATGCAATTTAATAGAGAAATGGGCAAATTGGCAGTTCATAGAAAAATTAACAAAGGCCAATAGCATGAAAGAAATATCCAGCCTCACACTAGTAATTAGGGACTTGGATGTTTAACCAGTATGGGGATGCTGATATTTGACCCTTAGGCAGAACAGGTTTATGATATCTAATGTAGAAAGAAAACGGCATTCTCTTCTAGTGTTTAGTAGATCACAGTCTTTGGGGGAAATTTGACTGTATTTAACAATTTAAAATGTTCATCCTATTATTCCAGCAATTTAGCTTTTGGGGAATCTTAGTTAAAGAAATTGTCATCCATTTGAACAAACCATATAGACATAAAGATAATTCATTGTACCTGTAAGT
The DNA here is from genome assembly GCF_023851605.1 of Tamandua tetradactyla. Taxonomy (NCBI): domain Eukaryota; kingdom Metazoa; phylum Chordata; class Mammalia; order Pilosa; family Myrmecophagidae; genus Tamandua; species Tamandua tetradactyla. The sequence continues at coordinate 5,474,039 of NC_135349.1, forward strand.
ACAAAACACTGTCTATGGGTGCAGAGATGTTCGTTCAGCATTTAGAACAACAGAAATTATCAACAACCTAATTGTCCCTTAATGAAATGGTCACACAAATTTCGATACAGCCAACCTCTGAAACACTGCATCCATTACAAAGGATAAGCTAGAGCTCCAGAAACGGGAAGAATCTGAGATATTAAGTTGAAAAAGGAAATTATAAAACAAAAGCTTGGCTCCGTTTTAAGAGGGAAACATGTAAGTAGGTACAGGCACGTAGAAAGGGGGCTTAGAAAAATTCTGGAATGTGATACTTACAAATGGAGGTAGGAGGGGTGTTAGGCCTTTTCACTTTTTATTCCATTTAGTTTAGCACAGTTGGAATTTTTATTAAAATAATTAGCATAGATTTCTTTGCAAAACGAGAAAAAAATGGCAAAACAGCACACAGAGCTGTCATTGATCAAGCATTCACAATTCACAGGATGGCATAAAGCACTTGACTTTCTCATTCCAACAATCCCACAAGGGTGGTATAACTTGTCCCATATTACAGATCCAGAAAGTAAGATACAAGGAGGCTAAGTATGTAATTGGTCCATGCTGAGCCTGTGAGGTAAGTGGCTGAGCTAGAACCCAGACCTGCTGACTCCAAAGCCTCTTCACCCTTAGTTGCACTTTGTGATGAGCTGAAAGAGCCCTGTTACTGAATCCAGGAGTGCTTCATGAGTGTTGGGAGAGCACCCCGTCCTTGGACACAGTCAAACGTGTCCCCTGAGCCCTTGCTGAATGCCAGGCAGGTTATCCCAGTGGCCTGGCCTGCAGGGCGTGGCTGCATCCCTGTCGGTACCAGGACCATCACGGTTCATGGGAAACTTTTCTGCTTGGTGAAGGATCTGTTCCTGTTAAACCATTTTAAGCTGTAGCATAATTTAAAGTAAGATAACACCAAAGGGTAGAGTTGTAGGCTTTTATTAAACTTGGCGCAGTGGAAAAAAGACAGGAATGGTGTTGCTGAGTTTAATGAGCAATTGCCGTTTAACCTCTATTCTTTAATGGAGGTGTTTGGTGGCATTTGGTATTGGGGCATGGGTGGCTGTCTGAGAGCTTGTTACCTAACAACCTGAGCATGCTTTGCTCTCAGAAACTGACCAGGGGAACACCTCAGCTTAGCAGATATCCCCTGGAAGGAGACCCCTATCCAACCCAAACCCTGCCCCTTGCTGTCCCTAGGAGGGTCCCTGCATTCTTGTGAAGATAGAGCCCATTGTTTCTGCTTGAAAGGAAGGAGCTCCTTGCTAATCAGGATTGCAGGTCAAGAAGAACAGGGGAACATGAGCCATCTGGTGCAAAAGAAGTCTATATTTTTAAGTCTGAAGGACCAGGAATAAATGTATTGTGCTGACAATAGATTCATTCTTCATTGTTTGCAGTTTCCTCATAAAATCTGTAATTATGTACTGTTTCTGTCATCAATAAAACAACTTGAAGCAAAAAAAAAGAAGAACAGGGGAGAGCATCCTTGGATTCCCCACATAGCTGTTCATCTGTGGATCCTACACCACCATGATGAGCTCCAGACCCCACACTGTCCATTTCTCTCTGTCCCAGCTCCACTCGGGCTGGGCCCACCCACCCTAGCGGGTAATGAAACAGAGCACAGCCCAGGCTGCAGAGACACAGCATGACTTGGAAATTCTTTAGAAGTATTATCCTAAAATACCACAAAATGAGAATTTACCCCAGCACGAAAATGAAGTGAATTCCATTTTCTTTTGTCCTTTTTGTACATTCATTTAGCAGGTATTTTCTGAGCCCTGCTGTGTGTCAGGCCTAATGCCCAGCACAGGGAATGCAAATTGGAATCAGGCACCACTTGCCTTGAGAGATCTCAGGGTCTGGTTAGGGGGTGGGAGAGGGAGGTGGGCGTCAGATAACTGCAGTGTGTTTTTTAAGTACTGTAATAGGAGCTAGGGCCAGCAGCTGGCCTTGAGTTTTCATTATACACGAGCTGAATGAATTAATGGCACTGAGGGAGGGGTTCTTCCTAGATGGCCTCCCAGAGGAGCTGAGGTGAGGCTCTCCGAGGGGAGGGGTATAAGTGTATGGGAATAGCTTAGGAGTGCTGAAAACAAGGATGAAATTTTAAACCTACCTGGCTTCCAGAATTAAAATATTGGAAAAGACTATATAGGAAATAAGCTAGAAATCTATCTCTCAAGGCTTCAACAAATATCAGTGAAAATTGCATACTTCCTGTTCTTTTTTCCCCATTTTGTCTTCTCTTCCATATGCTCTGTATGTTAATATCAGCTTCATTGATTCTCCTTTGGAACATTGATCTTTGATATGAAAAAATTCCCTGTTATCAGGCAAAAGACTAAAAGCAGATTTACTGTTGCTATCTCTTCCTTTGCCCCTTGGAATCGGTTACTGTTGATGAATTCGGAAGGAGAGAATCAACTTTGTCTTTGCTTTCTATTTAGTGTTACTGTGGATAGGCTAGAATTGCAATTATTCGTACTTAGAAATAGCATTCTTATATGCAGGCTTTTAATTCCAGCAAGCTGCAAAAAAAGATTGTTCATAAATTATCATTGAAAAACAAAGTGATTGTCACATTCCTGAGGAGTGTTGCTGATGATTTGGAGGCAGTGACATTTCTAGAAAATAGATGCCTGCTAAAATAAAATGGTTTCACGGGCCATGGTGGCTCACAGGCAGAGTTCTTGCCTGCCATGTTAGAGACCCGTGTTCAATTCCTAGTGCCTGCCCATGCAAAAATAAATAAATAAATAAAATAAAATGCTTTCTACCCCAATAGGCCCATGGTAGGATGAGGTATGCTTGCTTTGTAGATGAGGGTGAACAAGAAGCCTGCTCATCTGTGGGCCATTTTTCTGTTCTGCATTTTGTCAGTCTTCAGCTTTTCTAATGAATTTGGTCAGTCTCCAACATGTGAAACCCATAGTTCGTGTCCTCTCACATAAATATTTGGCCAAATATAGATGTCAAAAAAAAAAAAAAAGCCCTGTGCACACTGTGTAACTTCTAAAGTTATCTGCCGAGCCTGGATGTGCCCCCCTGGTACTCTCCAGGTGGGTTGATTGGGGTAGAAGCACAATTTCGAGGTGATAAAAGGCTGCTGCTTCTGAAGACTGGCTGCCGTCTCAGGTTCCCACCCTCTTGTTGCCATAGCATCCAGGAATGGATTTGATGTGAATGAGTTTTATTGTGTAATGAATCTAAGACATGGAATTCTATAAAATGTGAGCATAGCCAAGTAGATGCTGCCCTCACCACAGAAGTCACCTTGGGAGGTCACGCTACTTCCCAGGTGATCACTGCTCACACTCATTCCTGGATCAGTGGTCCTCACTTGTTACCTCATCTCCCTTATCACATTAGACTCTAACTCAGTCCTCAAAAGATTTGTCACCAGGGAGATACTATTTTAGAATATAAAGCTGCTGAAGGTAACAGGCAAGTTACATCACTGTCTAAATAAATTGAAATAAACATTCCTGTGTAAAGGTGACATGGTTGGGAAATATAATGTTCATTTGAAGCTTATACCTTGATATATTGGAGGTGACATAATTAAGTCATTTTCCTGTAATCACCCATGATAGTTAGAAAAGTTGTTGAGTCTTCTAAAAGGGGCAGAAATGTTAAGAGAAAGAAGACCTAAAACTACTCTTTTATTTAGAGTTATCCCCAGCATCTGCCTTTGACCCTGGAAGTGCCCAGTGTTCACTCAGAAATCATAAAGCTTTTCAAGGCTTCTCTAATACTTTCCCTTTGTTTCTTTAGGTATTTCTGGGAAAAGCCAGCTTCTGTTTGCACTGGTCTTCACAACTCGTTACTTGGATCTTTTTACTTCATTTATTTCATTATATAATACGTCTATGAAGGTATGGTATGGTGTCCAGCAGATTATATTTTATCCATAATTCACAGACTCATGGAAATTTGAATTAATGTTGACTGGGTATTTAATTATTAAAAATCTTCAAGAATAATGTCTAAATATGCTATTGTTGTCCTAAACTTTTAGAACCCCTTGCTAATATAAATGAAGAGTTATGAAGCATATTTTTTCCCTCTCAGAATAGTAACTAAAGTACTTTGATTTAAAGATTTTTTTTTTAATCTTAAGTTCCTCAAATTATGTTAAATCTTTTAAAGCTTTTGATAGCCCTGTAAGAAAGAGAGGCACTATTATATTTTCAAGCCGTGGGAAATTACAGACTCCCAAGGGAAACCCATCAAGTCAACACATAACAAGGAATTAAAACTGAGACTCCTAGTTGCCATGCCTTATTTGACTGCTAAGTGAGGAACTCTGTAGGTTTCTACTTTTTTCCTCCGCCCCCCCCCCCACATGTGCTATAACTATACAAATAAAAAATATAAAAAATATTTGGATACCACCTTTTTTTAAACCATTTTATCACCATACAATCCATCTAACATATACAGTGTATAGCCCTCAGTGTAATCACAGTTGTGCATTCATCACCCCCAGCAATCTGAGAACATTTTCATTGCTCCAAAAGTAAAAATCCCATACCTCTTAAATCTCCGTTATTGACACTTAGCATTTGTATGGTACCTTTATTGCAACTGATGAAAGAATATTACTGTTAACTATAGTCTGTAGTTTGCATTAGTTGTATTTTTTCCCCACATATCACCCTATTATTAACACCTTGTAATAGTGACGCACATTTGTTCTAGTTTGTGGAAGAGCACCCTTAAACTTGTACTATTGACCACCGTCATTATCCACAGCAGAGTCTGCTGTGTTGTACAGTCCCATGTTTGCTCCTCTAGCTTTCCTTCTGACTGCCTCACATCTCGGATACCACGATGATACACGTATCAGCCCTTCACCCAGTTGTTGCACTAATACTGAACACCTACAGGGTCAGGCATTATCCTGGCATGGAGGATATGGCAGAAAGCAAGCAGAAGAGCTTATTTGGTGGAAGAGAGTAGACAGATCATCACCATACTAACTAGTGATCGCAAACTATGAAGGAAAACTGGGGGCTTTTTGGGAATTGTAATAGGAATTTGTTTTCTATATTCTGCAAATTCTTTTTCCAATTCTTACTGATACAATTGCTCAAATTAAAAAAAAAATATTCTTATTGACACCTCATTGACGCACTCCCTAAGCACTTAGTTTATCAGCACATCTAAGAAAGTAATATTTAAGCTGAAGTCCACTGATGTGGTGTTTAACAGCTTCCAGCACTAGGTATTCAAAAGTGGTTTTAGAAACACAACAGAGCAGACAAAGCAATATTTTGAGTCCATGTTATTTACTAAACGGCAGATTTGTGTTACCTGTAGATGTTCCGTTTTCATTACTAAGTAATGGGGATGTTAGGAAACTAACCTACTTACAAACTGCTTGGGTCTAGCCAAGTTAAAACTGCAGGTGTTAGAGGTGTGTGAGCAGGAGTCCCTCCCTCTCAGGGTACCTAATTTTTAGAGGAATCATCCTGCTTGTTCAGTTATGGTTTCCAAGCTTGTCTCTCAAAATCAGAGTGAGAGCTGAGTTTTATATGCTCATTTTGTTTTTTTTTTGTAAATGCCTAACAACTACTTCCCAGTTCTAAAGCTTTCAAGAATATAATTTCACCTGGCCATAGGTGGGACCTAGCATGCCCCCAGCTGAAGTGCCTTGGCTGAATCTTCTATTGCAGTGGGCTTTATATGTATGTAGATTTATGTGTGTTTTGTATATAATCTAGATTATATATTATTGCATTTTATTCATATACTTAAATTTGTGTTTTGGTGGCAAGTACCCTTTGTTAGTCTGGAGAGAACTCTTAACAGCATAAGATATCAGTGGTTTCCCCCTTCCCTTTTTTTTTTTTTTTTTTTGGTATTTCTTCAGTGTATGGGTAGGATCTGATGATTTTAAAACCATGTTGGTTCTTCAGTTACAAAAATAACTTCTCCATATAATAGCTACATGCCATAGTCTCATGGACAGTTAAGCATCTTTTTTTCCTAACCACAGGAAGATCTGATGATTGCTTAAGTCATTTACTCACGCCTCCCTAGTTAAGTTTTGCCAGTTGTCTTTCCTGAGGAGAAAGGGAGTTCCTGGTAGTGCAACCAATATCCCAGTTGTCTCCATTCATGGGCTAAACCTGCTTACTTGGTTCTTGGGCCAGCAATTCCATAATCTTAAAACTGGTGCAATTTGAGAATATCAGCCTTGTCCTTGGGGTCAGATGAACATAGGTGTTTGACCTTCTGAATATGGAGGAATAAGCAATTTGGTTGTAAGCCTTTGTGCACAACATGAATTACATAGTTTTCCTTACTCAGTAAAGCACCGCTAAGAACTGTTTTCATGGTGGAAGGAAGTGCATTGGTTTTGAGCTCTATTGAATTTTACATTCTTTTTTTTTTTTACTTAGGATGGTATATAGCCATTTAAAATCATTAAAAATACATTTCTTTGGTAGTATCTTATAAAGTTAAGCTTAACTGATCCAGCTGTCCTACTCCTAGGTATTTACCCAAGAGAAATGAAATCTTATATTCACACAAAAACTTGTACACAAAATGGATATGGTAGCTTTATCTGTCATCCCCCAAACTGGAAATGACCCAGATGTGTTTTAACTGTGGGATAAGTGAATTGTGGTCCATCCCCACATGCACTACTGCTTAGCAATAAAAAGGAATAGATTATTAATACATATAACGACATGGTGGAGTGACTCTGCCAAGTGAAAAGAACCCAGACTCAAAAGGCTCCATATTGTATGATTCCATTTGTCTGTCATTCTGGAGAAGGCCAAACTGTAGGAACAGAGAACAGATTCAGTGACTGCCAGGAATAGTCTGGGCAGAAGGTTTGACTGTACCGAAGCAGTATAGGGGAGCATTTTGGGGTGATGGAGGTGTTCTGTGTCTTTGACTGTGGGTAATGGTTACATGGCTCAGAACAGTACAGCCAAAACAAAGTGAGCTTTGCTATATTTAAATTCAGAAATACCAGGGGGAAAAAAGCATTGCTCCTTTCTGAATACACTGATTTGGAAAAGCAGGGAAGTTGGAATAATTGTGAGGTATTGACGACTTGGTGTTTTTTCTTTTGTTTTTAGCTTATCTACATTGCCTGCTCCTATGCTACTGTGTACCTGATCTACATGAAATTTAAGGCCACCTACGATGGCAATCATGACACCTTCCGAGTGGAGTTCCTGGTGGTCCCTGTGGGAGGCCTCTCATTTCTAGTCAATCATGATTTCTCTCCTCTTGAGGTTAGCTAAGAGGTTATTTAGTGGGCGAGCTTTGTTCCTTAGGGAAATAGATCTATTTGCAATTAATGTGGGTTAGTTGGGTTGGGTTGGGTTTTCATTTGGCAAACTTCTACTGCAACATACACTGTTTGGTATAAATAAACTGTGGTGAGGAATTAAGTGCCCAGGTATTTGGATGTCTCCTGACACATTATTGCCCGACTCTCCTTAGAATGTAAACTTGAGATTTGGGGCTGCATTTCATTGTCCTGATTTCTGTGGTGCCAGACATAGTGCCCTGCCTGTCCATTTGAAGAGTGTGTTCTTTTCCCTTCTTTGACCCCACAGCCCCACTTCTGTGTCTTTTCATGTATGGATTTCTCACTGACCTTGTTCTTGTGAAAGCAGTCGGAGGTGGCCCTGGCAGGGCTGCGCAGTGCCTGCTCCTGAGTGCCATCTCGCCCCAGCTATGAGCTGCTCTTGGGTGGTAGATGCTGGCAGTGCCCTGACTTTTCAGAAATACTCCAGGGACTACTTGCAAGTCCTCTGGTTGTCAGCATGAATAAAATGCCATCTTGGACAGGAAACTTGCATAATTACAACTCCAATTTCTTAATATTTGATTTAACCACACCCAAAACTCTAAAGAATAAGAAAAGTAATGAAAACATTTAGATGATCTGGAAAGGAAAGGTAGAGGTCAGTTGAGGGAGAACAGCCGTGAGGATGTAGAAGAACCCTAGTTATCAAAGTTATTGACCCGATAGAAAGCAGGGTTGATTCCAGACCCTAGATTTGGAGTGAGATGAGCTTGTCCAGGAGACACATCATATATGTAGATTCATTTTAAAAAAATCACACCTGTGAGAATGAGAAATTGGAGAGGTGTGATAATGAAAATTAAAGGAGGTAGACACATCCGTGAAGTACCTGTGCTTCATAAATGTTTGAGTTTGTGTGCTTACCTAAATTACTAGCTACTGTTTTGAGTTAAGATGCCCAAACTCCCTGCCGCCCGCTGGTTTTTATTCTGCTTTCCAGGGCAGTCTTCCTGTGAACTCATGGTGGGCACGTGACCAGGTTTGCTGTTTGTCTTACAGATTCTGTGGACCTTCTCCATCTACCTAGAATCGGTGGCTATCCTCCCGCAGCTCTTCATGATCAGCAAGACGGGCGAGGCGGAGACCATCACCACCCACTACCTGTTCTTCCTCGGCCTCTACCGCGCTTTGTATCTCGTCAACTGGATCTGGCGCTTCTACTTTGAGGGCTTCTTTGACCTCATTGCTGTGGTGGCCGGCGTAGTCCAGACCATTCTGTACTGCGACTTCTTCTATTTGTACATCACAAAAGGTACGTTGGTCCGTGTTCTAGTTTGCTAGCTGCTGGAATGCAATATACCAGAAACGGAATGGCTTTTTAAAAAGGGAAATTTAATGAGTTGCTAGTTTACAGTTCTAAGGCCGAGAATTAAAACAAGTCTATAGAAAAGTCCAATCAAAGGCATCCAGGGAAAGATACCTTGGTTCAAGAAGGCCGATGAAGTTCAGGGTTTCTCTCTCATCTGGAAAGGCACATGGCGAACGCAGTCAGGGCTTCTCTCTCGGCTGGAAGGGCACATGGCAGACACGGCGTCATCTGCTAGCTTACTCTCCTGGCTTCTGGTTTCATAAAGCTCCCCGGGAGGCATTTCCCTTCTTCATCTCCAAAGGTCGCTGGCTGGTGGACTCTCTGCTTCGTGGTGCTGCAGCATTCTCTGCTCTCTCCGAGTCTCTCTGAATCTCTCATTCTCCAAAATGTTTCCTCTTTTATAGGACTTCAGAAACTAATCAAGACCCACTCAGATGGGTGGAGACATGTCATCCCCTAATCCAGTTTAACAACCGTTCTTAACTAAATCTCATCAACCTGGGAGATGATCCCATCACAGTCCCAAATACACAGCATTGAATAGAGACTATTCTACCTTTAAGAAATGGGATTTATATTAAAACATGGCTTTTCTTAGGGGGCATATATCCTTTCAAACCAGCACATTCCACCCTCTGGCCCCTAAAAAAGACATGTTTTTCCCATATACAAATATATTAACTTCATAACAATATCAGAAACCTTAAACCTTTCAGTAGCAATACAATGAAGTACAAAATTAGAGACAGTATAAAATCTCATCAAGTCAGTTACAGGCATGGTCTGTCCTAAGGCAAAATTCTCTCCATTTGCTCTGGACCTTTGAAAACTCACAACAAGTTATTTGCTGCCAACATACAAAGGAGGAACATTCATAGGATACATAGACACATTTCCATAGGGAGGAAGGAACACAGGGGTCACCGGACCCATACAGTTTCGAAAACCTGCAGGGCAAAGTCCATTAGATTTCAAAGTCTGAGACTCATTTATCCTCAGGGCTTTAGAAAGTGGCAGTCCCACCCTTTCCAAATGCCTACGCCTGCCTCTCTCTGAATGCAACCTTGGGGGATATTGGGGAGACCACCTTTTTCTCGGCTCCACCCTCTCCAAGCATTGGGGCCGCACCCGGGCTCTCTGCCATCTCCGGGGCACACGCTTAACCCCTCCATGTGGTGGCAGCCAGGCTCCCCCCAAACCCCAAGGAATGTGCTTCACCTTCTCCAAGGCCTGAGGCGGCATGACTCTTCCACTGCAATGAGGTGGAAGGCCCATTCTCTGCCTTTGGGGCAAACTCACCCTCTCCACGGGCTTGGGTGGGTCCACTCTCCTGGCCCGAGGGTTCCTGACTTCAGACCTCAGCCTCCACGGTTTTGCCTCTGCAGTTATTTTTCCTCCAATGTGTCCCTTCTCTGAACCCCTCAGTCCAGACTGGCAGCGGCTCTGTTTATACAGGTCCCACAGCACTCTCGTTGGCTTTCTATGCAGTAGCCTTGGATCATGCCCATCAGACATAAGGAGTTTCCACAAATCTTTCCTGGATAACTCCATGCCCGATCCTGACTTTCTCTGAAATGGCTGGCTGGTTCCACATTTGGTTAAATCCACACTATACTCTGTAGTCTCCCTTTCTGTAGGCCCAGAATTTTCCAGGACCTCAATTTCTGGTTTCTTTTTACTCAAGAGTTCAGTTTTCAGTTTATCTCTTTCCTGTCGCATTTCACTATAAGCTGCAAGGAGAAACCAGACTGCACTTTCGACATTTAATTTGGAGATCTCTTCTGCTAAATATCCAAGTTCATGGCTTTTAAAATCTGCCTTCCAGCCAAAACTACCAGTCAATTTTGCCAGATTATCTGCCATTTTAAAACAAGGATCGCCTTCCTTCCAGTCTACAATAACACGGACCTCATTTCTGTCTAAGGCCTCATCAGAGGTATCTTTAGAGTCCACATTTCTACCAACAGTCTCTCCAAAGCATTCTAGGGCTTCTCTATCAAGCTTCTCACAACTCCTCCAGAATCTTCCCCTTATCCAATTAAAAAGCCGTTCCAACATGTTTGGTATTTGCAAACTGCAGCAGCACCCCACTCTCTGGTACCAAAATCTGTTCTAGTTTGCTAGCTGCTGGAATGCAATATACCAGAAACGGAATGGCTTTTTAAAAAGGGAAATTTAATGAGTTGCTAGTTTACAGTTCTAAGGCCGAGAATTAAAACAAGTCTCTAGAAAAGTCCAATCAAAGGCATCCAGGGAAAGATACCTTGGTTCAAGAAGGCCGATGAAGTTCAGGGTTTCTCTCTCATCTGGAAAGGCACATGGCGAACGCAGTCAGGGCTTCTCTCTCGGCTGGAAGGGCACATGGCAGACACGGCGTCATCTGCTAGCTTACTCTCCTGGCTTCTGGTTTCATAAAGCTCCCCGGGAGGCATTTCCCTTCTTCATCTCCAAAGGTCGCTGGCTGGTGGACTCTCTGCTTCGTGGTGCTGCAGCATTCTCTGCTCTCTCCGAGTCTCTCTGAATCTCTCATTCTCCAAAATGTTTCCTCTTTTATAGGACTTCAGAAACTAATCAAGACCCACTCAGATGGGTGGAGACATGTCATCCCCTAATCCAGTTTAACAACCGTTCTTAACTAAATCTCATCAACCTGGGAGATGATCCCATCACAGTCCCAAATACACAGCATTGAATAGAGACTATTCTACCTTTAAGAAATGGGATTTATATTAAAACATGGCTTTTCTTAGGGGGCATATATCCTTTCAAACCAGCACAGTCCGTGTGCTGCCTGCTTTGTGCCCAGAGTCATACGGCCTTTTAGGAGCGCTCTGGCTCAGCGCCCTTGTCCAGTAATCTCCTAATCTGGCACTATCTCATCAAACAGCTGGTTTCAGAAAAATATTTTAATGATTGTCAAATAAAATTCTGGATACGGATGTCCAGTCTTTTTAATATAAGAATCTCTTTCCTTTTGTGATAGCTTTGTTGTTTTTCCAAATGACACATTTTCATTGTAAAAATTCACTCAGAACTGATGATTTCAGAGATGGTTACCTGGAGTCCTACCACAAAGCGCTAATTACTGCTAATGTTTCAGTAAACTTAGTTCCAGATCTCTCTCTCTCTGCATATACACAGATATTGATTTAAGCTATATATGCTATTATTGAATCTGCTTTTCATTCACATTTTTCCATGTCAGTAAATAGAAATGTACATAATTTTCAATAATCATAAAGTTTTTAATTATGTATATGTGCCATAATTTATCTACCTCCTGTTCGTGGGTATTCAAGCTGTTACTGATTTATTGCTATTAAAATTCAATGCTTAAATCAACATCCTTATATATATATATTTTTGCATTTATGCGAATAAGGACATATGGACTTCATAAAAATTTGATGGAAGCTGTGGTACTTACGAAGAAAATACATATTTATGCATATATATGCAAATTTATGTATATAGTTTTAGGGGATTTGAGAGCCCCTCAAACCCAAAGTTGATACCAATTAAGAATCCCTGCTGCACAGTAAAATTATTTTGGTGGAATTGCTTTGTATTAAGGGCATGCACCTTTCATCTCTTCCTTAATATCCAAAAATTTCATAGACCTCCCTACATAATAGCTATATTTTAATATATATTGATTTGAGGGGAAGAGTCACGACAAGAAAAAACCTACTCTGAATTGAGTGATGCTTTCAAATGAATTTGTATTTTTTCAGTGCAATTGCTGTGATGTCTAGGTACATTAAGAAGATACCAATATGTATGTGCATGACAGTTGTGGTATGTGGGCCTGGTGAATTTAGGCTCCCTGTCCTCACCCTGGGCCCCCAGGTGGATGACCACTCTAGACCTGGAGAGAGTAAAACTGACAGACAGGCAGGACGGGCCCCCTGGACTGGCTTCTCAGAGCACAACCTGTGCTGACACTGGCTGAGATATCGCAAAACTCATCTCATATTTTTATGTTTCAGACAACCAATGAAACTACAACAAAGAAGAGTTCCTTACATTCAAAAAGACTGAAATCCTTATTTTGTTTATTGACACCAAAATCAAGTGACCGTTGCTTGCCAAAAGCTTATTTCCCTGTACCTTAGTAGAATCTTATGTATGACAGACTTCTAGAAATGAGAAGGAAGTAATTTTATAACAGAGTGATTTTGCTTTCTTTTTCTCTCTTTAAAATTCTAGTACTCAAGGGAAAGAAGCTCAGTTTGCCAGCGTAAGTGCCAAAGACCATCACCAGCATCTGTCCTTCAGGGTGCTCGGACAGAATTCCTACAACAGCAAAGGCGGAAGATGCTTGACACGGAAAATCAGAAACTTAACTCTTTTATTGCAGATAGTCATCAGAGGCTCTGTAAGGACGCAGAGAAAAAGAGCCAGAAGGTTTCTGTTTAATGCATCTTGCCTTATCTTTTTTTATTACTATGTACAAAGATTTTTTACACAAAGAAACTTAATGCTGTATTAATAAATTCAGTGTGTAGCTTCAATTGGGGTAGTTAAAAAAGTGAAGATTTTGTGAGGAATAAGTGCAAACTTTTTTTTTATTTTTAAAAAAGATTTGAAGTTGATGATCCTTTGTGTCTGCAATGACATTGTATTCCTTGACAATTGGTAGAGTGTATATTCCTCCATCTTTCAAACTTGCATTCCACTATATTTATTTTTTGCCCAAAGATGAGTTATAGCTGTCTGAAATCTGAGACACTATGTTCAATTTGGCATGTATGTGCAAATTAATTACCACCTGATGTGGAATCCTTCCTTGGACATCTCAACACTACATATAGGCTGATGACTTGTGAGTCTTATTTTTCATTACCAAAATTAAAGCTTCTGAATATAGCTGGAGTCTCGTTTAGGGGTCACCAGGGTGCCTGCCCTCTCTTCTGTTGGTAAGTGTCAGCTGGAGACTGGCCCCAGGGTGCTGCAGACCTCAGCGGGCAGGCATCTCACCTGCTTGCCATCAAGTGGCGGGGGAGGGACGTCAGCCATTACCTGGGATCTGGACTCTTCTCTGAGGATGGGATGCAAGTCGTCATCAACCATGTCAGTTCCCGCTTCTAAAAGGATACTGCAGCCTTCTCCGCGCTCAGATCCAGGTGGTTTTTCCTATCATTTTCGGGTAGTAAAATGATTCCCTTTTTTTTTTAATTGGCAGAACCAATGACCATTCCTTATATTCTTATATCATTTTTTGTTTTATTGTTTTTTTTCCTTTTTTTAATTGCGCTCTTGCATGATTTATCTTGTGTTACCATCCTAAATAAACATTGTATTAAACGTAGAATAAATTGTCTTTGTTTGTGAATTAGGCTTTTGGAACATTCTGTGTTGGGATAATTTTTTTGTTTTTCAGTTGGCAATAAAAGCTCTATAGAGGTAAAAACATTTAAAGTCCACTTAATAGTCTGTAAAACTTTTTGCATTTTGTGGAAGTTTTAGATTTTTTTTCCTTCTGATTTTTCCATTGTATTGATTTGCTACATTTTCTTTTGATTTATCTAAAAGTGTGTAGCTTTGTTTTGATTGGATGCACCATAAATGTTAAAGTGTTGAGTACTAACAGTGCTTACTAAAGAAGGATGTAATATTTTTGCTTTCTGTGTTAAAATATCTTGTAGAAGAAGGGAGCTGGATGACTTTTATTTTTATTTAGTGTCTCTTAATTGCTTTCTAAATCTGCACTGAAGCTGTATAGGTTAAGCCCCCGTCTTTATCACCTTCATTTTGTTTTTCTGCCTTTGCCTCATGTTTTTGCTTTTTTTTTTTTGCATGGGCAGGCTCTGGGAATTGAACCCGGGTCTCCAGCAGTCATGTTTTTGCTTTCATGTGTTAGAGCATCTCTTTCCTTCCAGCATCCTTATTTTGGTTTCTTTTTTCATCCTTTTCGGAAGATTCTGAGAGTGTGGGGTACGAGTGGGAAGTCTAGTCATAGGTGGGATGGGCAGCATGCTGCCGGAACTGGGATGGAGTGGGGAGACTCACGCCTGTTCTGTGCACGTAAACCAAGCCCAGGCTGGGATGCTGTCCCTGGGAGCGCATAAAGCCCAGGACCAGGAACTGAAACCTCAGCATACCTCCTGGCTAATGAAGGGCAGGGGCCTCTGGCCCCTCTGCCCAAGCAGAGATCAAATTGGCTATGATGCTACTGTACCCTCACGTCGTGAAGCAGTGTCACAGTTACTTTCCCTTCCTGAATAAAGGTTGTCGGGTAACAAGTTTTTTGTCAAGGTGTTTTTGTGTTTTTCCTTTGTTTTTGTTCTTGTGTTTTGTATACGAGTGTGTGTGTTTGCGTTTTTTTAGGTAAGCATGAAGGTAAATGAAGGAAACAAACTTGGCCCAATAACTTGTAACTGTATGAAGAGCTCCTGGGTGTTGGCTGCTGGTTTTACACCAGTCCTTTCCCTACCCAGATCAGTCAGTGTTTGAGTATGTCTCCGGCTTCCTTAACGTCTGGCCGAGAGAGGAGCAGGTGAACAATAGGTGGCAAAAAGAAAAAGTGGAGATGGAAGGGCGTGATGAGAATATTCAGTCCAGCCTT
This sequence comes from Tamandua tetradactyla, assembly GCF_023851605.1. Classification (NCBI taxonomy): domain Eukaryota; kingdom Metazoa; phylum Chordata; class Mammalia; order Pilosa; family Myrmecophagidae; genus Tamandua; species Tamandua tetradactyla. Next base: position 5,489,276 of record NC_135349.1, read on the forward strand.
TCCAAGGGTTGGCACCGAGTTGGGCAATTTCCTGGACAGGTCAATGGTCTCATTTTAATGGAAGTTGTAGGGGCCCATAGGAAGAGAAGCAGACGTAAAAGCTAGTTGTGGGGTCAGGCTTGCGTTCCAGCCTTGGTTCCATACCGTGTAACACGAGCTCCTCAGCTGCACGGAGCAACTCTTGGCTCTCAGGATCTCTGTGAGAATTAAGCGAACGTGCCAGTAAAGTTCACAGTGCAGAGCCTGGGCCACCCCAAGCACCTCAGCAACCCCCCTTGCCTCTCCCTGTAGCTCTGGTTAGCTTGGGACAGCGACCTCAGAGGCTGGCTGGGAACCGGTTCTTGCAAGAGACATCTGGCCCATCTGACAAATTGACATTGGTCAATTCTGCCAAAAAATTCGGAACCCCACAAATGAGAGGGAAAGAGGTATAGAAAAGGACTGTCAGAGGCCTTGCACAACCATCCATTAGGTATGTGAGGAGCTGTGAGTGGGTTAGGGCCCTGCCCCGGCTCTCTGCCCTCTAGTGGCAGCATCTGGAATCCCAAGGAACTTGTGATCTGTCTGGTCTGGGCCTCCAACTGGGTCTGGCTTAACCTCCGCAGTGTGGGATCTTATTTAGGTGCCATGGGGGCTTCTCCAGCTCTGAAACAGTGCTCTTTTATCCCTGCAATTGCAAATCATAGGACGAATCCTTTTGAACAATGACAAGGATGCTTTTTTAAAATTTATACGAAAATATAATATTGCAATCCTCCATTCTAGTTTCTGCTCGGGCAAACCCCATCCTACACTTTAGGCTTGCCAAAACTGTGAATACAGAACCCATTTACTCATCAGGTTTCTAACAGCAAATGGGCCGTAATAGGGAAACATTGGCGTGCCCTGAAACTAAAAAAGTGATTGGCTTGCTTCAAGTTCTTGAGAACTATCTCAGGACTTCAAAATCTTGGGACTTTTCTCAACAGAAAAACAACTGTCCCACTCCCCGTAAGGTCACCTGCCTAGAACTGCCCCCACATCTACCACTAATCCAACCTAGCCAATAGCAGCAAACCTTAAAGGCAAGGGGTTTTTTTTGAACCAAAAAAAAAAGGAAGTCCTTAAAAGGAAGAATAGAGGAGGCTATGCATCAATGTGGAAAAGCAAGAGTAAAAAATCAAAGCTTCTCCTAAGTTAATTTGAAGCTGTAATGAAATGCCAAAAGTCTCTGAAGGATACTTTCTATAACTTTCCAATAAATAGAGAAAGTAACCTGAAAGAACAAGCAGACAAAAATGTCTGAGATCTTTCTTTTTTCCCCCCCAAAATTTGTGAAGGAGCAAATAGGGCATAATGCTACCATTTGCTAGATCTGCACGGTGGATCTTTGAATGTCAAACATCTTTCCTGTGTTTGAAATTATTCATCATTAAAAGCTGTCATGATCCTTGCGATTCAGAGTTAGAGCCATGAGGCTATGAAAGTCAACATTACCTCATACAGCAACTGTTTAAAAAAACTGAAAGAGTGATCAGACTTCACCTAAAGATATGAATGAAGGTAACCTGGATAGAACTAAGGATAACCATAATACAGGGTAAAGGATGATAGAGTCTATATTTTAAAACTTCAGCTTCTAGGGAGTGCAACGGAAGCTCAGTGGTAGAATTCTCGCCCACCATGCAGGAGACCCAGGTTCGATTCTTGGCCCATGCGCTTCCAAAAAAAAAGAAAAAATCAATAAATGGTGCTGCAGTAAAAGGATAGTCACATGGGGAAAGAATGAAATGTGATCCTCAGAGCATTACAAACAAACCAACAAAACAAGAACAACAAAAAGCATTCCAACTTCTGTTTGAGACCAACGGAAGAGATGTTTATTTGGTGCAAAATTTATATTTTTGGTAGCACGATATCAGTTTAACTTGAATGGTCAGTTTATTTGAACACCCTCATTGCATGGAATCTTGACGAGGGGATGAGATCTTGTTGGTTTGTACAGGTCAGTGTGATGCCTGATATATCCCAGAATAATTTGGGTAGAGAATAAAAAAGTATTTCCAACCCCCCCTGGAGAGACTGGGGAGAAAGGAGGACATATTAAACTTCCCCACCTGGAGAATTCCTGATATTCTTATAAGCAGTGGGGACAGCCAGTTTAATGGGCCAATCCCTCAGTCTTAGGGCTCACACCTAAGAAACTTATTCCTGCAAAGGAGAAGCTAAGCCTTATAACTGTGCCTAAGAGTTACCCCCAGAGAACCTCTTTTGTTGCTCAGATGTGACCTCTCTCTCTAAGCCAACTCAGCAGGTGAACTTACTGCCCTCCCCACTATGTGGGACATGACTCCCAAGGGTGTTAATCTCCCTGACAATGTGGGACATGACTTGGGGTGAGCTGGACCTATCATCATAGGATTGAGAGAGCCTTCTTGAAAAGGGGGAAGAAAGAAATGAGACAAAATAAATTTTCAGTGGCTGAGAGATTTTAAACAGTCTGAGAGCTTATCCTGGTGGTTATTCTTATGCAATATATATAGATATCCCTTTTTAGTTTGTGGTATACTGGAGTGGCTAGAAGGAAGTATCTAAAACTGTTGGACTGTTTCCAGTAGCCTTGATTCTTGAAGACTATTGTGTAACTATATAGCTTTTATAATGTAACCATGTGATTGTGCAGACCTTGGGTCTGATGCTCCCTTTATCCAGGCTATGGATAGATGAGTCAAAAATAAAGACAAATGAATAAATAAATAACTGGAGGGGTTTGCTGGTTTGAAGTTGTTATGTACCCCAGAAGAGCCATGTTCTTTCATTCTAATTCATTATTGTTGGGTAGGATCTTTTTTATTGTTTCCATTGAGATGTGTCTCTATCCATTCAAGGTGGAGTCACTTACTGGAGTCCTTTAAGCAGGAGCCATTTTGGGAAAAGCTTCAGAGCCCACGCAGCCAGAGACCTTTGGAGAAGCAGAAGGAATATGCCCCTGGGGAAGCTGTTTGAAAGGAGAAGCCAAAAAAAACAGCAGACACCAGCCATGTGCCTCCCCAGCTGACAAAGGTGTTTCAGACCTATTGCCTTTCTTGAGACAAATGTATTTTTCCCTGGGTGCCTTAGTTTGGACATTTCCGTGGCCTTAGAACTGTGAACTTGCAACTTAACAAATTCCCTTTATAAACGCCATTCCATTTCTGGTATATTGCATTCCGGCAGCTTTAACAAACTAACACGGGAATAAGGGGTAAAAAAAATTGGGTAGATTGCAATACTCATGATCAATGAGGAGGAGGAGTAAGAAGTATGGCTTTTTTCTTTTTTCTCTTTATTTTTCTGGAGTGATGCAAATGTTCTAAAAATGATCATGCTGAATACACAACTATGGGATGATGTTGTGAGCCATTGATTATATTCTTTGGATGAACTATATGGTACATGAAGATATCTCAATAAAAATATTTTTTAAAAAACAGTAATGATGGGTCATTTATTTTTTCAGGAGCTATGCTTTGACTTGGATATTTCATTTTAGAAATAACTGAACAAAGTTAAAATAGAGATATTTTTGATAACAGAAAACTGTAAAACTTGTGTCTAAAATCAAGGAATGACGTATATAAGATACCCATATGATGGGATACTGTATTGTTTTAAAATAATTCTAATTTAATCAATAGAATAACGTTACATACAAATAGCACAATATACTTGCAGAGATTAGAACTATGCAAAGGACATTTAGTCTTTTTAAAAATTTTAATACTATCTATTTCCAAAAATGGTACCTCTTTGAAATTAGTTTTGAGTTTTTTGTAAAACTAATTTATTATAATATCATCTTTACGTTTACTAACAAAAATTTGTGTAGAAGCCCTATCTTATTGCCAAATTTAACAAATACTGTTTTTAAAAAGAAACTATTCCATTTGAGAGTATATGTGATCACAGGCTCTAAACTTCTGAATCCTTGCTGGTTTGGAGTTTCATTGTATATTTGTATATATGACAGATGTTCATATGATATGTTTGTGACAATGACATGTTTGTGTGAATATAATCAGGCAGAGGATGGGCAAGATTGAACAAATATCATTAAAAACAAAACACTTTATATTCAAACATACACAAAAGTAGGCGGATTTGCAAAATAACCCCACTTGTTTTATCTTCTCCCCACTCACTTTTTGGGTCACTTAAAGCAAATCCCAGACAGCATAGTTCATCTACTACAGAATGTACTTCCAGTTGATGAGGGCTTTTCAGCACACCCCACAAAATCAATAATTCTTAAATATTGTCTCATGCAGTCTGTATGCACATTTTCCAGATTTTCTCAAACACATCTTTTTAGGGTCTGTTCACTTGGATCACATCCAAGCAAGATCCACACATGGCATATTGACACCATCACTTCATAAAGCTCACAATAAAGGCTGAAAACTCCCCAGCCTCACTGAAAGGGTCTAGTACAGTGCCTGGACTGATGGTGGTTAGCAATTCTTGCTCTCCACAAAACTTTTGCGTATGTCTATTATGGATTTTACTGATATAAAGAATATTGTGTCAAGGGTCCCCAAGAACAGGTTTAATGATTTGCTAGGACTCATGGAACTCAGAAAAGCTGTCATACTCACAATGTTTATGACAGTGGGAGTGTTCTAGTTTGCTAGCTGCTGGAACGCAATATACCAGAAACAGAATGGCTTTTAAAAGGGGGAATTTAATGAGTTGCTAGTTTACAGTTCTAAGGCCAAGAAAATGTCCCAATTAAAACAAGTCTATAGAAATGTCCAATCAAAGGCATCCAGGGAAAGATACCTTGGTTCAAGAAGGCTGATGAAGTTCACGGTTTCTCTCTCAAGTGGAAGGGCACATGGTAAACACAGTCAGAGTTTCTCTCTCATCTGGAAAGGCATATGGTGAACATGGCCAGGGTTCCTCTCTCATCTGGAAGGGCACATGGTGAACACAGCGTCATCTGCTAGCTTCTTCTGGCTTCCTGTTTCATGAAGCTCTGTGGGAGGCATGTTCCTTCTTCATCTCCAAAGGTCGCTGGCTGGTGGACTCTACTTCTTGTGACTATGTCGTTCTGCTCTGCTCTCTCTGAATCTCCATTCTCCAAAGTGTTTCCTCGTTTATAGAACTCCAGTAAACCAATCAAGACCCACCCAAATGGGTGAAGTCATGTCATCACCTAATCCTGTTTAACAGCCACTCTTGACTAAATCACATCATCCAGGGAGATGATCTGATTACAGTTTCAAACATATAGTATTGAATAGGGATTACTCTACCTTTATGAAATGGGATTTTGATCAAAGCATGGCTTTTCTAGGGGGCATACTTCCTTTCAAACCAGCACAGGGAGGATACTGATCAAAATGAGAGAGGGGAAAAGGCACCCAAGACAGTCTGGGAGAGAGACCAGGCACAAACTTTCAGTTGTCCTCTCCCAGTGGAGTCATGTGAATAGCATTTAATTCCTCCCATAACTACGTGTGATGAACTCACCAGGTATTGCCAACCAGGAAGGCTCATCTGAGCCTTAGTGTCCTGAGTTTAATTGGGGGTCACTCATGTAGGAATGGAGTGACAAAGGGCTGACCTCAACTACTATGTCTCCAGCCCCGCCCACTCACAGAAGTCAAACTCATACTTCATATTTCAGCAAGGACTATCTGAGAGGGCCCAAGGCCCCACAGGTAGAAGGCTACTTTTATAAAACAGGACATTCCAGGGGCTCAGAGGTGACCTCCCTGGAGTGGATCAAGGCCAGTTCTCTTGGGAATGGGCAGGGTTTGAATAGCCCAAGCCTGCTGAGTTAACCTTTCACACTACAGATGAGTGGCACACAATTTACAAACAATAACATAGTGGATAACAGTCTTCATTATAAATAGTCAATTGATTCTCACCGAATGCTTTAGTTGAATTTTGCCTCTCTCTTCTATCCACAGGCAACCTCTGGTTTGTGAGTATGGTTGATGTTTCCTTTATGTTAAGGAATAAGAGGAAAATGAAACAAAGAATATGGACGTTGGGATTTGACTTTTTTTATCGAGGACAGAGTGGTTTCTTTGCCGGGTCCGGTAATGGTTTTCAATTACTCCACTTTTTGCTATTCACAATTTAATGGCAACTTGCTTGGAGTTTGGAAGAGATATGTGGTAGCTCACCGTTGTGTGGTATTTCCACTGCACGATAGGCAGAAATAACTTCAAGAGCAGAGATAAGAGTAAAAAACACCAAAATAAATTGAAAATTAAACAAAAAGAAAGTAGGGACTCAAACAGATGCTTGCAGAGTGACGTTTATAGCAGCATTATTCACGAAAGCCAAAAGGCGGAAACAACCAATTTATGCCCATCAGCGATGAATGGCCAAACGAAATGTGATGAATCCATAGGGTGGAATATTATTCGGTCTTAAAAAAGGGGATGAAGTTCTGATCAAGTCACTACAGATTTGAAAACATGCTAAGCTAAAGAAGTCAGACACAAAAGGACGAATAGTGTATGATTCTACTTACATGAAATACCTAGAAAAAGCGATTCATAGAGACAGAAAGTAGATTAGAGGGCTGGAGAGAGGGAAGAATGGGAAGTTAGTGCATAAAGGTTATACAGTTTCTGTTTTGAGTGATGAAAACTTTTATTAATGGAAGGTGGTGATGGTAGCACAACATTGTAAAAGCATAACTGTATAGTAATACTACAAAATGGTTAAAATGGTAACTTTTTATGTTACACATCTTATCACAACAAAATAAATTAATTTTGAAGTTGAAAAAACACCAAAGTAACTAAAAATGGTGAATATTGAATATTAATTACCATGGTTTTATTTTAATCTTCTTTTTTTGTATGCTGTATGATGGGGTCACATTTCATTATTTTTCCGTGTGAGAATCCAGTTATTGCAGCACAATTACCATGGCTTTTAATATATTTAATTGTATATCTGTGTGATTTAATTGTTAATGACGGTTATAGCTAACCAGAACCAGAACACCAAATTCTTGAAAATTTAAATTATTGGCCCATGCTGGCCAGCTTTACCCCAACAAAGGCCCCAGCTCTAATGTTTCCCAGCTGTTCCCTCTTCTGAAAAATAGGGATTATTACAGGACTTACTTCATAGAAGGTCTTTGAGAAACAAATACACCAGACCGGAGGTGTCCTGCACTTCCAGACATTTTCATCAAGCCTAAAGAAATATCCCTTTCTAAAAATACACCTGCCCACACCCTTGGACTCTTAACATCCATTTCTTGGGGACTCTTCCCTTGCCTCTCTCTGCTTCTGCATCCCAAGCCCCCCCATTGCCTTGGGAAACTTCCGTCCAACTCCTGAACTCAGTCCTTCCATCCTTCTCCCCTCCAGCCCTGAGCTCCCCAAGGTCACCCCCTGGACTCAGCCATCCCAGGTGGCTGCTCCACCTCTTAACCCCAGTGCCCTCTTCCCTACTCTCCAAGGTCCGCTTGTGCAATAAAACCCACCAAGACCATTCTGGGCCCTCACTGCAACCTCCCCAACTCTATTAACCCTCTGTTTTCCAAGACAGCACTGCCCTCCTGTGCTGGCCCACAGAGTGCTTTCCAGCCGAGAGAGCAAAGAAAGCACGAGGCACGGACTGGGACGTGAACCTTTGTTATAGGACCTTACTCACAGGAGTGGAAGAAGGTTGTCAATCAGGGATCGAGCTGCTGTGATGGCGGCCAGTAGAGCGCTCAGTGTGGAAGTGTTCACATTTAGGTGGGAATCTACAGGGCCAGTTATAGGGCCTGAGACAAAGACGGCAGAAGGTCTCATGAAAAAGATTCTAGGTTAACAGTAAACATGATTCTGGGAAGGGGAAGAAGAGACTAGATTAGCATCTTACGCAGAGAGCTGTATGGTTTCTTTCTTTCTTTTTTTTTTTTTTAACATGGGCAGGCACTGGGAATCGAACCCAGGTCCTCTGGCATGACAGGCAAGCATTTTTGCCTGCTGCGCCACCGTGGCCCAGACTCGGTATGGTTTCTTGTGTGTCTAGATCATCTGTGCATTTTTCCTTGGCAAAGAGGTTGGCTTCAGCATGGACTGACCCAGGGCAGGCAAGCACTGAGACCTAGTGTGTGCAGAAGCCCGGTGCAGAAATGTTCCCACAGTCCTATGGGCTAAACGGAAGATGTTCATGGGGAAAAACAAGGGGCACATCTTGGTAGTTTAACAGTATGCATGCTAAATTTCCATTGGTGGATAAAAGCGTCCCTGGAGAAGGCGTGCTATGGGGTGGGGGTGGGGGGTTCATACACCATGTTTTTTCCCTCGGGGGGGGCAGTGTATGGTTCCCAGGGGTGCTGTCCACAGTTTGCTCAGTCCATGGTGTTACACATACAGTACCTTGTGTCATGGGGGGTGTGCTGGTTTGAAATGATTTATGTACCGCAGCAAAGTCATGTTTTAATCCTCATCCAATCTTATGGGAACAACCGTTTCTCTTAAACCCTATCTAGTACCGCATGGTGGAAATTGATTAGATTATCTCCATGGAGATATGACTCAATCAGTGTGGGCATTGAGCCTGATTAGGTAGAGGTGTGTCTCCACCCATTCCAGGTGGATCTTGATTGGTTTTACCGGAATCCTTTAAAAGAAGAAGCCGTTTGGAAAAAGCTAGAGAACAACAAGAGAGATAGCCAGGAGATTCAGAGAGAGCAGAGAAGAATGACAGAGCCAGGAGAGAGCCGCCACAAAGAACATCTCAGAAGTATGAAGAGGAGTCCACCACCCAGCAGCTTTTGGAGATGAAGGAAAATGCCTCCTGGGGAGCTGGAGAGGAAGCTAGCAAATGATGCCCTTCCCAGCCAGAGAAACCCTGACTGTGTCGCCATGTGCCTTTCCACTTGAGAGAGAAACCCTGAACTTCATCGGCCTTCTTGAATCAAGGTATCTTTCCCTGATGTCTTAGACTGGACATTTCTATGGACTTGCTTTAATTGGGACATTTTCGTGGCCTTAGAACTATACAACTTGTAACTTATTAAATTCCCCCTTTTTAAAAGCCATTCCATTTGTGGTATATTGCATTCCAGCAGTTAGCAAACTAGAACAGGGGGCCCAGGGTTAATACTTTAAACAGGGTTTTTTGGGGTGTTTTGTGAAAAAACTGTGGCCTAATACGTAAATTCTGAGCAATCCTAATCCCCCACGGATTTGGGATCCCAACCAGCATGGCTGCACAGGCCAGGACCAGGGCCCATCCACCTTTTTTTCCCCATTTTCTAATGCATGTGGCCCAGGCAAAAACCGCCCTGAGGCTGTAATGCCACTGCCCCTTTACCTTCATCCTCAGCACCTGCCTGGTCTAGCCGTCACCATTTCTATGGGTGGGGGCAGCCGCTATGGGTCTAGAGTTGATGTTGGTCAAGGCATTCACCAACTGCTGCAGGGACTGCCTGTCATCCTTTAAGTGTTCTTTTAGAAGGCCATTCATCCTCTAAACCAATCCCACCATGGTTGGATTGTAGGGTAAGTGAAAGGCCCACAAAACATCATGTTCTGTTGCCCAGGCTTGAGTCAGTTGCCCAGTGAATGGAGTCCCCCATCACTGTCCACAGGCGTGGGGACCCCCAAAAAAGGCACTTATTTTTTTCCAGGCTTCGTACCGTAGCCATCCACATAGTCAGGCCTTGGTACACGGCCCTGCTATTAGTAAGATAGTCAGTGTACCCCCACATTCATGAATGATGACCATTCACACTGCCCTTAGTTCAGCCCACCAGCTGCACTGCATAGTCCCAGTTTCCCACCACATGGTGACAGTGCTAGGCTGGCCAGCCACAGCGGTCCTAGTGGCAGGCTGCCCATGTGCCCACCCATCAATGTACCAGGCAGAGTCAGGTATGCTCCCACTCTCATCAACCGTGCGCATAGGAACAGCCACTTCGGGAGGGTCAGCTGGAAGAGGGCAGCGCTGCTCTTTCACATAAGAGACAGGTCCCAAGATGTCATGCACGTCTGCACTTAATGGGCTATTGTTGAAAACACTAAGTTCTAAGCAACAGGCTTTCCGTTTTGTCAGCATGCTAAGCTGAGCTCTCCCAGAACAGGAGTTAATGGTTGGTGTCACGCACCCACCCTTGTATGGAGATGGCAGTTTGCCGAGTCACTGGAAACTTTTGAGTTAGTCCTTCTACTTGTAGCAAGACATAATAGGCTGCACACAATCATTTTTCCAAAGGACTGTATCTTAACTCTACTCCTTTCCACAATTGGGACCAGCATCCATTAGATACACGTTTTGCCTGTTGCTGGTGCCACAAGCCCCACCAAAAGCCCATATCAGTACCGGCCACATCCAATTCACAAGGCACATCTGGATCCACCCCTCTCAGAGCCTGTGCCTGTGCTGTTTGAAACTTTTCAAAGGCAGCCTGCTGGGGGACGTCCCATTCCCAAGTCTTTCCCTTTCGAACTAATGCGTGCAGAGGCTTTAGGATTTGTGCTAAGTGTGGTATGAGTGGTCTCTGATATTTTAACAAACCCAGGAATGTGTTGTTTGGTGTATGGAGGGGGGTGGTTTTGTACTTTGTCAATAACAGCAGAAGGTATAGTTTTAGTTGTACCCAACCAAACAATACCCCAAAATTTGACAAAGCATCCAGACCCCTGTAATTTGTCTTGATTTACTGCTCATCCCTGGCTTTCACCACTGTGCTAGTGGCAGTTTATAGTTCTGGAAGAGAATAACTGGTTAGCATGAACATCAAGGTACTGAAACAGAATCACATTTCGGGGGGCTTCCATGCTTTTAGGTCTTGTGCCACAAGTCCCTGGCAAATAGTGAGACTGCAGGGCACCCCTGGGGCGGCATGGTAACTGTCCATTTTTGTCCTCCCCATGTGAACGCAAATGCTGGCTGGCTGGAGGGATCTAAAAGTAATACTGAAGAAAGCATTAGCAAGGGCTAATACAAAATGAAATTGGCCTAAGTGAATACTTACATCTTGTAATAAAGTAGAAGTGTTTGGCACAGCTGCAAACAAGGGAGGAATTACTTTGTTTAGTTCTCTGTAGTCAGTTGTCACCTGCCATGTCCCATCAGCTTTCTTGGCTGGCCAAACAGGACTATTGAAAGGACTATGAGTTGGGATAATAATGCTTACTCTTTCTAATTACTTAATAGTGGCAGTGATTTTTTGGTGGCCTCCAGGTAGTTTGTGCTAACATACTGCCTCTGTACTTCTGGTAAGTCACTTTCACTGGTGATTATTTGACATGGCTTCTCATGACGGCCTTGACCTCCATGAGCACTGGAGGTGGAATTCACCTACAGAACTTTGTAATGTTTTGTAATGTATCAATGCCCAATACATATTCTTGGATAGGAGAGCTATGTACTGTGTAAGTTGGGGGAGGGGGGCTCCCACACCTTCCTTCCTTCCTGATTCCCTCCACTTAAATTCTAGGGTTCAATATATTTGCAATACTCTTGCCAACTGTCTCTTGTCCCCACCCCCCTCTTTATTCCATTGTATCTATATACCACATTTTATTTATTCATTCATCTGTAGATGAGCATTTGTGTTATTTCCCCCCTTTTAGCTCTTGTGTTTTGGACTCCCCTGATCTCTTGCCCACCCCTTGCCCACCACATCTAGGCCATTACACCAAAGAGTCATGTAGAGAAAATAAGATACCACATTTTATTTGTTCATCCATCTGTTGATGGAACATGGGTTGTTTCCACCTTTTGGCCCCTGTGAATAACGCTACTATAAACATGCATGTACAGATTATCTGTTCAAGACCCTGTTTTCAATGCTTCTGGGTATATTCCTAGGTGTGGAAATTGCCAGGTAGCCTCTCTGTCTTTTCATTGGTGAAACCTACTCTGCTTCCTGCATCGTGACACTGACTGCTTGTTCTAGTTTGCTAGCTGCTGGAAAGCAATATACCAGAAATGGAATGGCTTTTAAAAAGGAGAATTTAATAGGTTGCTAGTTTACAGTTCTAAGGCTGAGAAAATGTCCCAGTTCAAGCAAGTCTATAGAAATGTCCAATCTAAGGTATCCAGGGAAAGATACCTTGGTTCAAGAAGGCTGATGAAGTTCAGGGTTTCTTTCTCAAGCGAGAAGGCACATGGCAAACAGGGTCAGGGCTTCTCTCTTAGCTGGAAGGACACATGGCGAACAGTGTCATTTGCTAGCTTTCTCTCCTGGCTTCCGGTTTCATGAAGCTCCCTGGGAGGCGTTTTCCTTTTTCATCTCCAAAGGTCACTGGCTCGTGGACTCTCTGCTTCATGATGCTGCAGCATTCTCTGCTCTCTCGGAATCTTCTTCCTTCTCCAAAATGTTTCCTTGTTTATAGGACTCCAGAAACTTATCAAGACTCACCGAAATGGGTGGAGACCTGTCCTCACCTAATCCAGTTTAATCAACCACTCTTGATTAAATCACATCTTCAGGGAGATGATCTGATTATAGTTTCAAACATACAGTATTGAATGGGGATTATTCTGCCTTTATGAAATGGGATTTTTTATTAAAACATGGCTTTTCTAGGGGACATACATCCTTTCAGACCAGCACATAGCAGAACGCGCATTTCAGGGAATGTAAAAACTCTGCAGTGACAGTGAGCTTGATGTGCTGAGAGTGGGAAGATGTAAGGATTAGATAAACATGATGCACAAACTACTGATGCGTGACTACGGGGGAAAGGCCGCTGGGAAGGGCAGACATCTATTTAATGTACACAGGGCAGTGTCGGAAGATCCTAAGCAGAGGATGAGTTAGTCTGACGGTTCAACAAGGTCGCCGGGGCTGCTATGTGGAGAACGCATTTATTTTACCCGGGCAGGGCAGAAAGAGGGAGCCATGCGGGGAGCACCCGCTTGGGCGACTCAGACCAGAGGGAGGGAAAGTGGAGGTGCAGAGATAGCCCGACCGACCTGAGAAGTAATCAGGAGATAGGCGCCTGCTCCGGGTAGGGGAAGGAGGAATATCAGGCCATGCCCTGGGTCCCCCCAAGCTGCCGGGTGGAGCTTCAGATCTTGAGCTTCAGATCTTGAGCTCCAGCGAGGGTCCCAAGGGATGGACGCAGAAGTCTTGCAGACCTAGTTATGAATCCCAGGTCTTTTATTAATAGCCGAGTTTCTCGGGGCTAGCTAATCCTTCCGGCGCTAGGCGTCCTTATCCAAAAATTGAATGGACTTCGCGGAGCTACAAGCCCCAGATAAACGTCGGGCCCCAGCTTCCGGGTCAGCGAGTCAGCGCAGACGCGGAGGGCTCTAGCGGGGATGCGCTGGAGGGGTGGTCGGCTCAGTGCGCGTGCGCCAGACTCTGCGGCTGCGTGGGCAAGCGCGGGGCGCCGCCCTGGAGCGCGCCTGCGCGGCGTCGCGGTTAATTGGTCGGTGGAGGCCCGAGGGCGCGGGATTCCGAGGCGTGAGGCGCTCGCGGGCTGGCCCGAGGCCGGGCCGGGGCCTTCGCCATGCCGGGGATGGTGCTTTTCGGCCGGCGCTGGGCCATCGCCAGCGACGACCTGGTCTTCCCTGGATTCTTGGAGCTGTTCGTGCGAGTGCTGTGGTAAGGGCAGCCGGCGGCGCGGGGCGAGGCGGCAGCTGGGCGAGGCGCCCCCGAGGCCGGTGGGAGAAAGTCGCCGGTTTCGCGAGCGCCGACTGCATGCCCGGCGCGCCGTCCAGCGCTGGCCGTGCGGCCTCCTATCTGGTTCTCAAGACGGCCGCCCTCCGAGCTCGGTCGGGCCGCTGTCCCCATTTCACAGATGGGAAACTGAGGCCGGAGAGGCCCGGCCTTGTCCGGGCGACCTTGTGCGGCGCAGGGAGCTGACTCAGTGCCGAGCAGAGCGAGGCCGACCTGACGGTTTGTGTTTAGGGCCAGGAGCAGCCGCTTGCTTCAAGGAACAGCAGGGTGTCTTGTGTGTGCAGAATGGGAGATGGCACCCCTTCCGTGCGGCTGAATTCCAGGAGAAGTTGCCGGGCCGGGGGAGATACGCTCTTGTGTTTGAAAGGGTGGAATCAGCGGAAAGTGGAATTAGAAGCTTGTCAGGGAATGCTGTAATGGTTTTCAAATAGATTCTTCGGGGGAAAGAAATAGAGAAACACGAAATGTTAGGAGCTGCCTCCCCAGTACTGTTATTTTTCATGGCCAGGTCCTTCCAAGATCCTTCCCCAGTAATTAGTTCTAGACACAGACTTCTTAATACCCCACAGCCGACCAAAACCGAAAGTGATGTAGTTCACTTCCACTTACAGGGTTTGAATCCTTAATTCAGCATTTTTGCGAGTGATGCTCTGTTGTCCTCTGCTGAAGCCCCACCAGGGATGGGGCACTCATTTCTTTTCATTGGGCAAAGATATCTATCGTTCTGCGCTGAATTACACCATACGGTTGAGTTCATAGACGCTTCCTTTCGAGTTTATCAGTTTACCATGCAACGTCTTTGCATAACCTGCTTCCCTCCTTCTTGGTTTTATATTGCACATACCAGATTACAAGGCGTTTGTCAATTTCTCATCGCAACACAGAAGTAAAAATTCTCTCGTGGATAATTTAGCAAGCGTGTAGCTTGGTGGTTTACCAGTTGTGCGTTTCCGAGTCATGATGAAACTGTTTTCCAGCAGCTCATATTGTATTTGCCTGCTTGTGACTTTAAATGCCTCTCATGTATTATAGCAGGTATAGAATAAGAGCAATTCCGTAAGCTTGAAAAATGAAAAACTCATTTTTTTCAAAAAAAAAAAAAAAGTCACATTCTTTAGTTGATTGAGTAGATCTTCAACATGAGCCTTGCCTTTGTGTTGGAAAATATTAACTTCTTTTATTTCTTTGTGTCATGTGTTACCAAGCAACCCTGCGGAGAATCCATTTCTGACCCTTTCTGTTTCTGGACAGGTGGATTGGCATTCTTACTTTGTATCTCATGTACAGAGAAAAGTTGGACTGTGCTGGTGGAGTCCTGCTCAGCAGTTACCTGGTTGTTCTTCTCCTTCTCCTGGCTGTTATAATATGCACTGTGTCAGCCATCGTGTGTGTCAGCATGAAAGGTAAAGAGGACCCTTTTCTATTTTGCATCTATTCTTTTCTTAAGTTTTATTCACACACCGTACAATCCACCCTGAGTGTACAGTCAGTGGCTCTTGTTATAATCACATAGTTACACAGCCACCATTACAGTCAGTATGAGAACATTCTCATTTCTTCTGAAGGAAAAAAAATCCCATATCCCTGATATCCCCCTGTTATTGATGTCTAGCTTTGGTGTAATGTCTTTGTTACAAATAATGAAAGAATATTAGTGTTACTGTTAATCGTAGACCTTAGTGTCCATGAATTGTCTTTTTCCCATGTAACACCCTATTATTAATACCTTGTAATAATGATGTACATTTGTTTTAATTCATGTGAGAACGTTCTTATATTTATGCAATTAACCACCACCATTGTCCACTCTGGATTTTGCTAAGTTATACCTATTCTTCTTTATTTTAACATATTTATTGTGATATAAATCACATATGGTACCATTCACCCTTTTTAAAAAGTATACAATTCAACAGTGTTTAGTATGGTCACAGAGTTGTGAAATTGTCACCACTGATAGACATTTGGGTTGTTTTCATCTTGGAACTATTATAAATAATACCACTATGAACAGTTGCATTCAAGTTTTTGTGTGGATATGTGTTTTTATTTTTCTTGGGTATATCTAGATGTGAAACTGCTGGAATGGATCATTTGGTAACTTAAGTTTAACATTTTGGAGGAACCACCAAATTTTTCTAAAACGGCTCCATCTACTTTATATTCCCATCATCAGCATGAGGGTTCTAATTTCTCTACTTTCTTGCAACTCTCGTTATCTGATTTTTTGATTATAGCTACCCTAGTGGGTATTAAGTGGTATCTCATTGTGGTTTTGGTTTGCATTTCCCTGATGGCTAGTGACGTTGAATATTCTTAAAATACAAATATTCTTGTATTTACTGGCCATTTGTGTATCTTCTTTGGAGAAATGTCTATTCAGGTCCTTTGCCCAATTTAGAAGTTGGAAGTGTTGCATGTATTCTTAATGACAGTTTTTTTTCTATGTGTTTTTTTTGCAGTCATACTGGGAATGTCTCTGAAAACTGTGGGAACCATCCCTGCTTATAAGATGAGCTGAGCACCCTGGTGGGAAAAGCTTTAGTAAATAAATTTCCATCTGTCAAAGGCAGGGCAGTCTGGCATACCTCAGAGTTCTGTTCTGGGGTTGTCAGCACCACCCAACATGTTGTAGTGGTTTATCACTGCTTGAATCAGGATGTAGGAGGATGTGTGTCAGATTGTAGGAGAGGATGAAACTGGGCGGAGCTGGCAGATATGATGGGTGACCATTGGGATCTCGACAGTTTGGAATGATGGACTGACATTTATGAATGACAGCTCATGGGGAGAAATGAGGAGGGGAGACGTGTCGGGGCAAAGGTTTGATGAGAAAAAGACCTTTGGTTTTTGGATGACCAAGAAGCATGGCATGTAGCTGCTTACTTTAGTAATAATTGGAAAGTAGACTTCTGTTGTAGTTTAGCAGTGACTGTCATCAACAGCTGAAGTAAAAGAAGAAACAGTGTGTCCAGTGTAGCTTTAGCATTATGTAGTTTTTTCAGATGAAGGCAGAATTTCTGAATAGTTAACTATTTAGACTGGTATCATTTCAGATATAGCATTATTTAACTTATGAGCCCTTTTTGTTCATCTCATATTCTGGGGGTTAGACAAGCTGAGTTTACAACTGTCATAGGAGGCTCGGACTTGAAGAAATAAATGTAAACTTGGTTTTCCTTAAATGTTTGCTTTTCTTTGGATATTTTTGGTGATATCGATGCATTCACAACTCCGTGAGGATATTCAGTCACTTAGACTCTTCCTCCTACATACTTACACAGTGTCTGACGTATCATACACTTGTGGTTAAAGAGTGTTGTGGGTGGTGTGTTCAGAAGCCTCCTCCAAACAGAACCCAATTTTGCTCTGGACTCCACACCTCCCACCCCACCCCCAGCCACTAAGTGTATGTCAAAGAAACTGATCCTGTGCCCAGCTCCAAGAATTATATGGATTTCTCAGTGATTGATTCAGGAATGGACATGTGACCCGATTTGGGCCACTGAAATTCAGAGAGAGTTTGTTAGGAAGTTCTGGAAAAGTCCTTCTTTGCTTCTCCAGGAGAGGTCCAGAAGCAACATACTGTTTTCCTTCTGGATGATTCTGTGCATGGATGGGCAGCAGACTTGCTGCTGTGTCTTTCTCCAGTCACAACCCAAGAAGAGCTGACATGCAAAGGAGGGTAGAGCTGCAAGAATCACAAGATTTACTTTTACTTTTGGCTTGAGCTGTCTCAACTGAAATGAAAATAATAATTTATAAAAACATGTTGGTTTAATTGCGCATTTGTTACAAATAATATCATGCCGTTTTTAAAATATTGTGTCAATTTTATTGAAAAATGCCATAAGAAAAGTTAAAAAACAAACAAAAAGACAAAGGTAAAAAGCACGTGTAACATGAAACCAAGATCCGATCTCCTTAATGTATATGGGCTTCTACAAATAAAAAAAGACCAATGGTAGCAAAGCATGCTACTGAACAGACAGTTTACAGTAAAGGAAATACAAATCTAAATGTATAAAAGATGTTCAGTCTTAATCATGAGAAGAAAAATTCACGTAGTGTGTTGAGTTGGTAAGGATTTGCAGAAACAGGCATCTTATTTTATTGGTGGGAGTATTGGTTTACGCTCTTTGGAGGCCAGTTTGGCTGTGTGTTTGTGTGTTTGCATCAGTTTTTTCCTAGATATCTGCATGTGTGTAAAGAAGTACTCCTGTCTGTAGGAATAAAAGATTGGAGAACCATAAAGCCTGTTAATAGATGGGTTACGTATGATAGTCTTTTGTGCATCATATTTCAGAAAATTGAGAAAATGCTTCCTGAGCAGATAAGGAATGGTTTTCAGCATGCTAATTATGAGACATTGTATATAGTTCACTGTTTCTTTCTTAAATATATATACAGTTTGTTTATACACAGACCATCTCTGGAAGGAAACACAAGTAACTAGCCGACCTCTAGACAAGGTGAGGGAAGGACCGGAGCTCGAGTGAGAGGAAGGGTTAATTTTTACTTTATGATCTGCTCGTACTGTTTGAGCTTTTGAGCATTTACATACATTACCTTTGCAAATTTTTATAAATTTTTAAGTATTTTTACATTATTAAATGTTATTCTTGATACATGGATAAATTACCTTGCCCCTTTGATCTTATAAGTCATCTGTATAATTAATGTTTGATCTCCAAGGCAACATTCATTTAGCTTTTGGCTGATAAATTTCTCTAATACATACACCAAGAGTTGTAGAGCGACTATTTGAAACAAATAGAATTTAGTCATCTTTATGCAAAAGACTTATGCTTGTGCATTTTCTTGTCCTTTTTTCCTTGGTCATTAATATAGCTCAGTAGGGGAAACTCTATTGATGTTTCTGTGGTATTTTCTGATTTTGGTTTGAAAACATTCCAGATGAAATCCTCCCGTTTCTCCCATGTGGGAGGATTAATTAGGGAAGGTCCCCCTTCCTGACTGCAAAGTCTGTGAGATCAGAACAGCCTTTGTACAGGGCCTGCCCTTCTGTCTGCTGTGCCGGAACTGTGAAAGGTCTCTGCTGCTGCTCTCCCTCTGTGCCTCAGGGCTGTGCTGATCTCATGCCCGAGGTCCCTGCAGTAGCCAGAGGTCGTGTAGTGTAAAGGTCCTGTGAGCTGGGCTTCTTTTTGTTGCTCTTACATAAATGGTTGCACCTGAAGAAGCACGATAGGGTCACTTCTCAAAGACTGTGTGGAGGAGGTTACATGCAGGAACAGAGCTGTGGTTATTAATGGGGGGCCAGTGATACTTCCACCTGTGCTGCAGCAGCCAGGTCTACACTGACAGCTTTGTATGTTGAGTTTGAGGTTTTTTGTTTTTTTTTTGAGTTTGAGGTTTTGATGACAAGAAAAAAAGGTCTGATATGAAAAGAAGATTTTCTTCATTATCTTATTTCTTTTCTGGAACCATAATCAGAATAACTTAATTTCCTGCATCCCTGTTTCTGTGTTTATTTCATTAATGCAATAGCCGTAATTGTCATCACTGTTGGAGTGTCCAGTCCAGGTGCTGCTCACCACATTCAAGCATTTCCTTGTTCGCAGTCTCAGCCCTGTAGGAAGCAGTATGCATAATATTTTTTTTTTCCTTTTTCTCTTGGGCCAATCAGCTATTGTTAAATGATAAGAAGCCCCCAAATACAGAAGGACTAATTTTTAATATAGCTGCATCCATTGTCTGCCCCTCAGAGAGGGTATTGTTAGAATTACCTTGTAAAGCTTTGTCTTTGTACCAAAAATAAGGCTTGAGAGTGCCTAATAGTTTACAAATATGATTCTGAGTAATTCTAAAGGAAGATAATTTTTGGAACTCCAAAGGCATTTCCTTACCAAATCATTCTTTAGATCTTAGATTTTTTTCAGTCATGTTTTTTGCTTTAATTATGTGGCTTTTTTTTGCTTAGATTAGTGTTTATCACACCTTTTTCCCAAAAGAAAAGAGTTGATATTTTAGATGAGGAATTAAAGCATAGAGGGCTCTAATTGTACTTGGATTTATTTTATAAATACAATAAAAATGTCATTTCAAAATGTTAGGCTCCTTCATGTAGCTTTGCACCCTGGAATTGTTTGCTTCTGAAAGTGAGGACCATGGGGCATTGGTGAGAGAGAGAACCCTGGGCAAGCAGACCTGGAGTACATTTTAGATAGTAGCTGTTAAACTATCTGAACCTCAGTTTCCTCATTTGTAAACTGGGGTGATGACTTATATCTCACGGTCATTGCAAGGATTAAAGAATTACGGATGCGGAGTGTGTAGGGTGGTGCCTGGAATAGAGGCCTTGAGTAGCTGCTGGAGCTTGTTTTCCTTGCTTTTAGAACTCGGGAGACTCTATCCTTGTTTGCCTGGGACAGTTCTGTTTTATGTCTGTTGTCCCAACATTATTATTAACTCCCAGTTTGGTCAATGATTATATAGTCACTCTGGTTAGAATCCAGAAGTGTCTTTTATCCCTAGGAAGTCTAAGAAGTGGATCTGACGCTTTCTGTAATGTTTCCCATCTCTCACTTCTTCACTTGCCCTCAAACTTCAACCTTGATTACTAATTACAAATGGAAAAAGTCAGACAGCGGGGTGTGCTTCCATTGCCAAAGCTGTTGAGTACTAACACGTTCTAGGAGGTGTTTGTATGTTGCAAGGAAGCTTTTCATCTCTGAGGAAGCAATTGATCAGTCTGAATATTTTCTGTATTTCAGGAACCATTTGTAACCCTGGACCACGGAAATCTATGTCTAAGCTGCTTTACATCCGCCTAGCGCTCTTTCTGCCAGAGATGATCTGGGCTTCTCTGGGGGCTGCCTGGGTAGCAGATGACTTCCAGTGTGACAGGATAGTTGTGAATGGCATAATTGCAACTGTCATTGTCAGGTGAGATCTTCTGTCTTCTCTTTCAGTTTCTTGTCACAAGTGCAGTTGAGGTTCAGGTACACAGACCTTTCTGAGTAACGTCATGTGGCTTTACTTAGCTAGTTGGAAATTGGACCTTTTTGAGTAAATCATGAGAGTTTAGAGACATTTATTTATATATAAGAAATAATTCATCTTCCATTACGCATTTGTTACTGTGGGTTTCTCCTTTACTGGTTCTCACTATTCTGTACTCCCTCCCTTATCAGAAGGAAAAAATCCAGAGACCAAAACAAATGCAAAAACTAAAGGTCGGGGTAAAAAAAAAAAAAAAAGGATGAAAAGAAATATAGTGCCAGGAATTGTAACAGGAAATAATACTCCAGAATGATAAGGTTTTAGCACTGTGCAGGCTAAAAATCTTAAGAGATTATCTAGTCACATCCTCTCATGTGAGACTGGGTGGTATTCCCACTTTCCTGAGTCCCACGGCCAGTCTTCGGAGTTCCTTCTCAGCGGTTCATCTTCTCAGTAGCATATGCAGGCATGAACCCACAGGGCCTTGCACTTCATGGCGATCTGTAAATATTATTCGCACGAATGAAGGACCCATTAGAGATCCCCTGACATGGCAAAGTTCACTGGCTTTTACTGAGCAGAACCCTAAAGAACTGAGAAGTAAAGGCCTGGGTCATGCAGTGGGCCAGGAGGCCATGGGGAACAAGTTGCAGCTGTTTGCATGCCCTACCTGCAGCTCTACCCTCCAGACACCTGCTTTTCCCTTTGTGGTGCTTTACTTTTAGGGCTTTGATCTTTGTAGGGCCTGGGTTAGTCCTGGGCTCATAAGAACTCTCCAGAACAAGTGAATTGTTTGCCTTAGCCAGATTCTGGGAGATCCATGTCCTCCTTGCTAAGGAGCCTAAGTTGTACACATGCAAAATCTGAAACAAAGGAGAGAGCCTTTGGCTCTTGCATCTGGATATTGGGCCCACAGTCACGAAGTCTTTTCCTCTCCCTCTCTTGCAGTTGGATTATCATCGCCTCCACTGTGGTTACCATTATCATTGTCTTTGACCCACTAGGGGGGAAAATGGCTCCATATTCCTCTGCTGGTCCCAGTCACCTGGATAGTCATGATTCAAGCCAGTTATTCAGTGGCCTCAAGACAGCAGCTGCAAGCGTGTGGGAAACCAGAATCAAGTTCTTGTGCTGTTGCATTGGGAAAGACGACCATACTCGAGTTGCTTTTTCGAGTACGGCAGAGCTTTTCTCAACCTACTTTTCAGTAAGCTGAAGGGTCTGGTTTGGTCTCTCTTCTGTTTAAGTAAATGCTTCTTGTGTTAAGATGAATACTCTGCATTTTGAGCCAATTCCCTGTCCACATAAAATAGCTTTTGAAAACTTAGAATCTTTGGGGGCGGGGTGTGAGTGGGAAGCTATTCCATCCGGGATGAGAACTCTGGGGAGCAAATAGCTGCAAGGACTAGGCATTTTCAGACCCCCTCTCTGGCTGTTACATCTGTGTGGATACCTGTTCATTATACTGTCAGGATTTTGAATTTGCTTTTAAGGAACTAAATACTGGAGCCTGTACATTTTGGGAATTAACTGCCAGGTTCTTTGTTTGTTTGTTTTAATCTGTCCTCTGTCTACCTGGTCCTCAGCGGATACCAGTAATAGACAGTGTCATTATGTGTCCGAGGTAGTATCTTACCATTTTATGTCCTGATAGAAGTGCTAGCATATTCTATTTTTGAAGAAAACTTTGTATAGATTATTGCAAAGCAGAAGAGTCATCATTCTAGAGTGATTTCTTCAGTGATTTGGGAAGTTTCATCTTTTTCACAATAAGTGTGCAATTTTGTCTTTGCATATAATGTTCTCTGATAAGCCGCTAGTTAGTTCACTATGAGTACTAGTCAGGGCTGAGGAGTTCTGTTGACATCCTGTGCTTGGTGTTTATCTCTTACATTCCTGTGGGTCCAGCTTTGCATTGTTCAGGGCTGGCCCTATAACCCAGCACCAGGCCTTAGCAACAGCCTCCTTGTAGGGGCTAGAGAAGTGTGTCAGTCTAAGTAATTTTAAAGGAATACTCTGACTTAGTTTTAAGATATTCTGAGAATTGAAGTAGAGAATCTTGTTTTTCTTAGAAACAGTGTCTTAATCTCCACCATAAACTGGACCGATGGCCCTGTGACTGAGTGGCCCTTTCTAAAGAATTAGAGGTGCTTGAGGTGGTAGAGATTTCCTGACTCCTCCATATCGATCCTGAATAAAAAGGGTAAGGGCAGGTTCAAGAAGACTAACGCTATTTATGAATTTGGGGTTCTTTCTGAGACTTCTGTACCTCAAGCATAAAGGTTCAGTCTCATAAGTCTCTACCATGGGCTATGTTTCAACAAAATCTTCACAGAATCTTGAGAAATGTGATATAAATTTGGGCTAAAATTGGCCATGACCACAAAGATAATAGAATTTATCCATTCATCCCCCCCATTTTACAAAGGATTTGAAGTAGACTTAACTCACTTGAAGCAAAATTTAAAAATAGAGATCAGCAAAATTTTTAGGTTCTTCAGTGGATTTGTCTGAGGGAGGAATAGAAAATATACTCCTACGAAGGAGTTCTGCAAGGAAAACTATTTTTTAAAAACCCTTTATATGTGGGATATGTGTGTGTCTGCATATCTGAACTACGTGACGCTGAATTGTAAGGAATCCAGTGGCAGTTCCTAATGGATTCTATGACAGACCATTTACTTTCCCATCCAGGACACAGATCTGGTGCCCAGCGACATTGCAGCGGGCCTCACGCTTCTCCATCAGCAACAGGACAAAATCAGGAGTAACCAGGAGCCCCAGGAGGGTGTCAGTCTCTCCCCAGGGCCCTCCCAGGTAATCCCAGATTCCCACTGCGTCGTACGGGTTCTACATTCACACCTCATGTGCAGATTTACAAAAACATACAGCTGACCACTGGTAGTTTCAGTAGCTGTGGGGTTGGAATCTGATTTGGGGCTTCTGGCTGTTGTAGTTTCTCACTGGTTAGGTAAGGCTTCTCTTCATCACCTGGAGCAGGTAGTGCACCACATTCCAGGCCAGTTGAAATCTGTATATAAGAAAAATTGCTCCTGGGATGGGACCTGATTCTTCCAGGGTGTATCGGCTTTCTTTTCTGGGTGGGGGACCAGAAAAAGTTCAACTCTGCTTGATGACAGCAGAAAGTGAGTGGCTCATTTCACCAGGAGTCAGACTCTTTTTTTTTTCTCTCCCCACTACCCCTAAATTGTATTTGCTGCATTCCTATCAATGAGGAATCCATTTCCGTGTTTAAGGACCAGTTTTCCAGTGGAAGTGTATAGAAAGTCATAGGAATAGACTGTTCACCGTGTTCAGTTCTGTGAGGAAAGAGTAGAGAATCAGGAATTTGCGTCCAGGATTAAGATCATAGTATGCCGATTCTCTCTGTAATGGGTCCCCCTGAACAGAAAGCTTTTTTCCTTCTCTTCCAGGATGATTTGGATAAAGAACTAGAAAACTGCTACCATTATATGCAGTTTGCCGCAGCTGCTTATGGGTGGCCTCTCTACATTTACAGAAACCCATTTACAGGACTGTGCAAAATTGGTGGAGACTGGTAGGTCACCTGACCTGATCATTGATCTTCATGTAGACATGGCTTGTTCTGGTGACTATAGTTTATTTTCTAAAGATAATTTTATTTCTCTTAAAAATAAAACTTTGTGGTATGAAATACTTCAAAACTTGTGAAAACACTACAAAGAACTCCCACATATCCTTTATCTAGAGGCAGCAGTTGTGATTCATTTCTGTCATATGTTCTTTATCATTCTTTTTCTCTCTCTGTGTATATGTATACACACATGCATTTTTTTCCCTAAGCCATTTATTTGAGTTTTAAATGCAGACATCATGCCCCTTTATCTCTAATTACTTCGGCATGTATTTCCTAAGAACAACAACATTCTCTTACATGACTACATAACAGTTATAAAATTCAGGAACTTAATCATTGATCATTAGTTAATTTACAGTTTGTATCCAAGTTTTTCCAATTGTCCCAGTATTAGCCATCATAGCAATTTTACCTCTGATAGAGGATTATGCACTTAGTTTTCATAATCTCCTTATTCTCCTCCAACCTGAAACAGTTACTTGGCCTTTCTTTGTCTTTCACAATGTTGAAATTTTAAATAATATAGTCCAAATTTTATAAAATGTCTCGGTTTGGGCAGGCCACGGTGGCTCAGCAGGTAAGAATGCTTACCTGACAAGCCAGAGGACCCGGGTTCGATTCCCGGTGCCTGCCCATGTAAAAAAAAAAAAAAGAAAAAAGATAGAAAATGTCTCGGTTTGCATATGTCTGATGGTTTCCTCATGATTGGATTAAAGTTACGCATTTTGGGCAGGAACGCTGCTTAAGGGATGTGGTGCCCCCCTATGCACCATACCAGTACTCACGATGCCAGTCATCCCATTACTGGTGATGTCGGCCTTGACACTTGGCTGTAGTGGCATCTGCAGGTATCTCCGCAGAAGAGTTACTTTTCTTCCCTCTAAATAATAAGCAATCCCTGGGGAGCTATTTTGAGACAATTTAAATATCCCATTCCTCTTTAAACTTTCATGAAATAGTTTTAGCGTCCATTGATGATTCTTGACTGAATCAGTTATTATTAGGATGTTTGCAAAAAGATAATTTTTCTAAATTCATTATTTCATCTACATTAGTTGGCATTGTACTGAAAAGAAGAGCTTTTCCTTCCCTACTGTTTTTTATCAGTATGGGTTCATAGATTCTTACATTGTTCAATGGGTTATGCTGTTTATTGTTAAATAAATATAGCATTCATTCAGTGCTCAGAATTTCACAGGTTAGGCCTTTCAGGATGGCTCCTATGTCCTTTTCATATGTGTCCATTTTTTGAGCACTCCTTCATTTTCTGACATAACAAGCTGGTAGATAGCTCATCTTGTATTTTCCTTGGAATTTTTTCTCCCAGGCACCGTCTTCTGGAGAGTGGTATTTAGAAGCAAGATCTAAGTGTTTGTTATGCTCAGGGGGTGTTACTGCTTTCAGAGTTTTTCAGTAGACAGAGTTGAGGAAAAAATAGGAATTTTATAAGATTCAGCCTAATATATACTCTTTTTAAAGTCATGAGTTTATACTGATATAATTCCAGTCCACTGCCACAGAGCTTTTTGCTTTTTCCCGTACTATGCCTATATCTACTTTTTTCCTGGCACCCAGCATCAGTAGTGAGATACTCATGCTCAGTTCTCTGATACTCACAGAAAAATTTCAAATTGCTATCCCCAGTACACTACAAGAAAGCACATCTCTTAGGTAGAGTGTGAAGTTTGTTTGCGGTTCTTTTTTTTTAGACTTAGAGTTCTGTGTTCAAAAGTTACTTGGGTTGAGGTGGTGCGATGGTGGCTCAATAGCAGAATTCCCGCGCGCCATGCCAGAGAGAGACGCAGGTCTGATCCCAGGTGCCTAACCATGCAAAAAAAAAGTTACTTGGGTTGGTTCTTTCTTGTTGTTTGTTTCTTCTCCAGAGTTGATATGTTGTTAATTTGAAATGGTTTGTTTCATTTGCTTCTGTTTGGCATTCAGTTTTAGGGATTCTCTCATCCCTGGTCGATTTAGCATATTGTTTGAACATGTAAAACATTAACATGATTCTAGAATGGCAATAGGTATATCCAGAGAAATATTTATCTTTAAAGAGTCATATACAGCCAGACTAAGTCCTGAAAATGATTAACTCTAGTCCTCATGTTTGCTGGGAAAATGTGATAGCGAAGATTAATGTTCATTGGTTGGGGGGTGGGGGCTCAGGCTGGCACAGTAACACTTGTACCCCTTTTTTAGTTGCAGAAATAGAACAACAGAATATGACTTGGTTGGGGGGGATCAGCTCAACTGTCATTTTGGCTCCATCCTGCAAACGACTGGCCTGCAGTACAGGGACTTCATCCACATAAGCTTCCATGACAAGGTACTTGAGATGGCAAAATTTTCAGTCTGTTTTCTGTTATGTTTAGTGTAAGACACTGCTTCTCTTCTGGATCCTGGAGTCCCTTGAGATTCTGATAGAAGTTGTGCATCATTTTCCTAGAAAAATATGCATAGACATATACACATACCCCTCCCCAGGGTTTTTGTGCCATTTCATGGGTTTTCATAGATCCCCTTAAAGTCCACCCATGTCTCTAGATTTAGGTTAAGAACTCAAATTGAACATGAATGGAACAAAAAAACCTTTATCAGAGATAACGTACTAACCTTAAGAGTTAGGTGATATTCTGTCCTTTTAAAAGTTGAATACACAGAAACTAAGAGAACTGAAGACATTTGTTTGAGATCATATAGCAGGAAAGGGAGGCAGCAGAGTTTCTAACCCAGGTCTACCTGACTCCAAAACCCTCTTTATGTCCTCTCAGGGCCCTGACTGTGAAGGCATAAGCTCTGAATGAGAGCTCTTAACTGTGATAGAGGCAAAACGATGGGTGCTTACAAGGCCAAGGACCAGCCCCAAACCTAATTTTACTCTTACTTAGACTTAAATCAAACAGATGACTCTGGAAAGGTCTTGACTGGTTAGCCTTGCATTCAGTTGCAACATAAGCTGCTGCCCCATTCCCAGTAGATGACCTGACCGGATGGGGATATAACCTAATAGAGTTTTTAGTGAACAGACTTGCCTCAAGGGATCAACCTTTAGATGGTCACCACAGAACTCAGTTTACCCATTGACTCCCTGGTGATGCTTTTGGATTAAAACACAGGCAGTAAAGTTAGATGAGGTTAATACAACAGTGTAGCAGATTTGATTTGGGGGGTTCAGAGAGAAGCAAAGAAAGAAAAGAAGATACTTTTTCTTATATAATGGCATATTTTATTAAAGTCTTTCATTTATAGATATCAGAGTACTTACTATATGATGGGTAGAGAAAATAAATCAATGTATTCCCTTCTTTCTGTGTTATAGGAACTGGGGTTTTCACTGTAGTAATATGCTGCTGTATTAGTAGAGAAACTGAGGTGGTCTAACTTTAAATCATAAGGCACCTCCTGCTTCTTTTCTCGCTCTTCAGGTATATGAGCTTCCCTTTTTAGTGGCTCTGGATCATAGGCAGGAGTCTGTGGTGGTGGCTGTGAGAGGGACCATGTCTCTCCAGGTAAGGTGACTGATGTGTTAGACCTGGGAGGTAGGGTGGGAACGAAAGGAGAACAGTAACTTGGGGTAGTCACGGTGAGCTGCGGGTGCTAGATCCTTCTTTGCTGGAACTGAGAAGAATCATTCTTAACAACAGGATTAGACATAAAGCCAGGAACATATGGGGATGTGAGTCCAGGGTCGTGAAATACTTTCTTTAGAAAGAATGGATGAAGTTGTTTCCTTTTAGCTAAGAAAATGTCAGAAACCTAGATGACAGCAATTTTTGGCTGCCTTGGTTAGAGCTCCTAGAGGAACACCAGCTTAAATACCTTCTCACCTGATCCCTCAGTGTGCTTGGTGAGTCTCCAAACCTGGGTCACCCAACCCTTAGTTTTCTGCACCCAAAGCCAGAACAGGACAGTAAGCTCTGTGTTGCTGGTAAGAATCACACAACCATTTATCAGCGCCCATAAGTTCCTGTTCGATGTCTTGGCAGGCCCCCTGGGTCTGCTAGTTAGCTTCCCTGGCTGCCTCTCCCTCCTGCCCCCCACGTGGTCTGTGAGCACCCTATTCATTCCAGACCGGTGATCCCTCTTTATTCCCTCTCACACCTGGCTTATCTGCCCCATAGGGACACTGATTGATTCTTCCCTTTTGAAACTTTCTTCTCACTGTCTCTGTGGGGTGCATTTTGGTTAATTTTTGGCTGCTCCTCAGTCTCATTTTCTGATTCTTATTTCTCTGCTAACCCAAAAAATGTAGGGAGACTCCAGAGGTTGAGCCCTTGGAGCCCTCCGCTCTTTCTGACTGGTTCCCTGGGGCAGCCTCAGCCGTCTCCCGGGCGTGTAGCGCCAGCTCCTGGCACCCATTTAAGAAACAATGAAGTTGTCTCTGGGTTTTCTGCTTACCTACTGCCCAGTTCAGTCTGTGGTGTATGAAGTTCCTTCCCCTGCCCCATTGTTTGGCCTTCTCTCCGTTCCCAGTCCTGTTTCCTGGGCCAGTAAAGTAGTTTCTGTCCTAGTAGGCAGGGCCTCCTGTACTGCTCCTCGGTGGGCATGCTGTGGGAACAGGGACTTACCTGGCAGCGTCAGGTACACCACAATGATGGCCTCCTGGTGCATTTTTTTACAGGACATCCTTACTGATCTGTCAGCAGAGAGTGAGACCCTCGATGTAGAATGTGAAGTGCAAGACTGTTCGGCACACAAGGTAAAAAGCTCTGGGTTTGTGTTCTGAAATTTTCCATAGAGAAGCTCAAAAGGGTCAGAATTTTTCCAGTGCTGAATCTCTTCCATTAATGCTAACCATGTAAAAAAATTTTTACCATGTCCCAGGTTCTCTGCTAAATAAGTGTCATTGAGTCTTACTCTGTCCATTCTCAATCCTGAGGTTATTGATTTTGTTTCTTAAGAGGAAAAAAACGGTCAGAGATTGGGTAGTTTGCTGGTGGTCAGGTGAGTAATAAATGTCAGATTGAGCATTTGAGCTTGTGTTTGTGGCTCAGAACATATTAATTTAAACACTGTTGCCAAGTTCTGGCTTATCATTCCACAAGATTTCTGTGCAGATGTAACAGGAGCCAAGTTCTCTGTTTCACTATCAGTGGGCTAGGGGTGCCTGAACCCCTCCTGAAGGAACAGAAGCTGCCTGCCCAGAGCAGAGGCCTTAGCAGTGGGGGGAAGACTGGAATGATTTACCCTGAAGGCAGGGTGAAGCCTGCAGGATGTGAGGAGCGGAGAACAGCAGACTTCTGCTTTCCTTTTTCACACTTCTTGTTTTGGTATGTGTGTGTGTTTTAGCATTTTTTAAAAATAAATTGTTTCATTTAAAACAATGTCACAGAAAGAGTACAGCTGCATGTCCTGCGTGACCCCACATCCTGCCTCAGCAGTATTCAGTAACTGACCAAAATGTGGGCGCTTTTTCTGCCACCAGTTAGAAGCTTGAAAGTCTTCTGAATGTGTACTTTTGTCTTGTGTCTCAATTCATAAGAGTCCAGTTTAACTATTACTGGGTATAGGTATGTGAGGAAAAACCAAGAAACACATGAAGTCTTGGGCTGGTGCTGGCAGTGGCTCCTGAATCCGATTATTCCAGGGCCACACCAGCCAGGTGCCTATAGGAATCCACCAGGGCACTGGCCGGCCCAGGCCTCCTTTCCCTTCTTATGGCGCCTTGTAGCCTGGCTCAGTGCTCGGCACTGGGGCTTCCCCCAGGCGCTGGGAGACGGGGGTTTTTCCTGACAGCTCTTACTCTCCGGCCTGAACAGCAGCTGCTTGAGGCCTCAGGGCACGATCTTTTCTCTGCTCTTGGCTTCACCTGGGTTAGGTTTTGGCTCCGATGCCGTCCAGTCTTAGGAGCTCAGAGCTGTGCAGCTGAAAACTGGTTTGGCCTGTCATCAGCTCAGTGTGTGTGCCGGGGAGCAGGGAGGCTCACCAGCTGCAGTTGTAGTCTCTTCTGTTGGGCTCTGATTGCCCAGAACTGGACACAGGGTAGGTGCCTAATAACTGTTCATTGAATCTGACTGCATTGTGTAGCTGCAGGAGAGTAAAGGGGAATTTGGTAGTTTGTCAAGAAATGCTGTCAGAATGTAGCCAGAATGTTGATGCCTTTTTAAAAAATTTCTTTTATACGATGCCAGGTTCAGCATTCTACTTAGAGAATTATAGAATTACTGAATCTTTGGAATTGGCAGTCACTGTAAGAGAGTATCCAGAACAGTCCTCCCATCTTACACCGAGCTTCTTTCCTCATCCTGTTTGAATATAAGCTGCAAAGGGACAGAGACCAGGTCTGTCCGGTTTCAGGACTTAGCAGAGTAACTGACAGGAAGTAAGCACTCCACAACTATTTCTGATCCACAGGTTGTTGTCTCTACACTATTGCACTGCTTTAATTTTCAAGAAGTCTGTTTTGTAGGACAGCTACATTTGTTAGGACATTTTAAATTTTTTATATTCTTAAAAATTAAGCCCAACTCTGACCTCTCTAGAACCTTCTTATGGTCTTAGTTTTGACTCTGGAAGAACAGTGAATGCCTAAACATCATTGACTTAGAAGTTTAGCATTTAAAGTCACTTAAAAAGTTCAGTCATTTTTAATCTAAACCTGAGCAACCATAGGAAGACTTGGCTGAAATTGTGGCATTTCTATAGGGCATAATACTGTGTAGCTACAGAAAAAGACCATAGAAATGTGTCCGCTGACATGGACAATCGTTCCCGATGTGTCATCCATTCATTCCTTTAAATACTTATCAAATACCCGCTGCATGCCCAGCCCTGTACAGGGTGCCAGGAATACAACAGTAGACAAAAACAGACAAGGCTCCTTGTGTTCCATTTGGGGAAGTAATTAGAGAATCACAGATAAGGAGATAGGGTAAAGTCCTTTCTTCTGACTCATGATTGTACCTGCCTGGTCTGAGGGTTAATTGCCGCCTTTGCATTTTTAGGGGATTTCTCAGGCTGCCAGATACGTTTACCGACGACTTGTCAATGATGGGATTTTGAGCCAAGCATTCAGCATTGCTCCTGTGAGATTTTTTTATTTGTTTATTTCATTTTTTCAGTCATCACCCCTGTCTCATTCTAACCTCATTTTGCTTTTTGTCCTTTAGGAATACAGGCTTGTCATTGTGGGACACAGCTTGGGGGCAGGGGCTGCGGCGATCTTGGCCATCATGCTCAGAAACGCTTACCCACGAGTCAGGTGCTATGCCTTTTCTCCCCCCAGGGGACTCTTAAGGTAAGTCTTTGTCTCAGTGGAGGTTACCACAAGAGTTAAAGGTTATCTTGGTCAAGACCATCTTTAACTGGTAACTTAATTATAATTTCCTCATTCTCAGAAGTTTGTTTTGAAGCATTGTTTATTTAGTTGTAGAAGAACTAAAAGAACTTTTCTTAGACCTGTAGCTGTGACTTCCTAAATAATTTAATTCTAAGATTCATTTTTTATGATTTTGAAAACTACCTCTTCTCTGATTCAACATATTGATCCTGGACTGTTCTGTGTAATCTTTTAGCCCTGATTATAAAAGGAATTTGTATACATCATAGAACATTTTGAAAATACAGGAAAGTATAAAGATCAGAGATCACTATGCAGAAATCACCATTATAAATATTTAGGTTTGCATTCTTCCAGCTGTTTGTGTGTGGATATATGTTATACAAAATTGAAAGAATACCATATGTGTTATATCCTTAAATCTTTTTTGAGATTAAATAACTAGTCAGTGTTCTTTTATCTGGTGATACCATACCATTTTTATTTATTCCGCTGCTAACGGAACAAAAGAATTTACATTCTTTTTGTTGTTGTTATTATAAATAATTCCATGTATGTCTTTATACATAGATATTTGTGTGCCTTTTTACGTTTTTAAAAGCTTATATATTACCGCTGTTTTTGGCTTAAACAATGGGAGTTTGTTGAGTAAGGGTTTTGAGGCCAAAGTCCAAAGTCCTCAGCAAGGCGGTGCTTTCACTCCGAAGACTGTGCATTCTGGGGATGGCTGCTGAAGGGCCTCGAGTCCTAGGCTCTTCTGTCACTTATATTATCTTTTTAAAACGCTTATATGTTTTACCTTTTTAAGTCTACATATTAAGAAAAAGCTTATTAAAACATTATACATTGAAAAAGCCATGGGAGTGGGTTTTATAAATACTGTATTTTTTTTTTGTTAAACAGACATAAAAATACATTTTTAAGATTAATATACATCCATACTACCTGGATGCAATTTTTTTTTTTGCTAAGTAAAAAATGCTTAATATAAAAGACAACTACATATTGTCATATTGTATGAGTCCATTTATACAATGTTCTAGAAAAGATAAAGCTATAATGACAGAAAGCAGATCAGTGGTTGCCTGGGATGGGAGTGGGAGTGACTGCAGAGAGGCTGATAGAGGGGCTGATGGAGATGTTCTGTATCTTAATTGTGGTAGTGGTTACACAACTGAATGCATTTCTAAAAATTATACACTTAAAATGATTATTTTACTGTCATCAGTTATACCTCAATGAGGCTGATTAAACATGATCCCCCCTCCACACACACACACACACACACACACACACACACACACACACACACACACACACACAGCCACTGCCCATATTGAGAAATAGAATGCAGCCAGTGTTCCCCTGAGTGTCTCTTTCTACCTTGCTCATGGTAATCACTACTTTGACTTTTATGAAAATTCTTCCTTGGATTTTTAAAAAAAGTTTTACTACCTATACGTGTGTCTCAAAGTAATATAATTTGGTTTTGCTTGATGTTGAACTTTACATAAATAGAACTGTTCTCTATAATTTCTGTGATTTGCTTTTTTCGTTCCCTACATTATGTTGGATGTGTAGCTTTTATTCTGTAATTCTTATATTTCATATAAATTTATCACAGATTTTTTCTCCATTTTACTGTGAATGGACATTGGGTTGTTTCCAGTGTGGGTCTGTTACACACAGTGCTGTGATAGCTTTCTCTGAAAAGCAGAATCAGGTTGGAATCGCTGCATCATAGGGATTGCACATGCTCATCCTTTTTTGCAAGGTGGTTGTACCAGTTTGCTCTCAACCAGCAATGCCTGAGAGTTCACATTGTTCCACATTTTTACCAAACCTTAGTAGTGTCAGATTTTTAAATTTTTGTTAGTCTGGTGGGCGTGTGGTGATGTTTCATGGTGCTTCAGTTTGTTTCACCAGTAGTTGAATTGGTGGTTACTTCACTAGTAAAGTTGAGTCTTTTCATCTGTTTCTTGGCAATTTGAGTTTCCACTGTGTGATGTTCCTTTTTCAATTGGTTATCTAGTTTTTTTCTCATTGACGTATAAATATGTAGTACATATTCTGTACCTCAGTTGTTGGTTGTAAATGTGTTGATTATGCCCTCCCACTCCTTGATGTATCTTCTGTTATCAAACCATTTATCAAAGGTTCCATTTATCATAGGTTTAATTTTATTTGTATTTTGATTATTTATTGCTTTTGTGTATTTTTTCTTATAGAAATTTCTTACCTTTTTACCATTCACAAGTTTATTTTTTACACCTTTTATGCCATGAATTCATAGGGAATAGGCTCCAGAAGCTCAGGCTCCTTTCCATTGGTTCTCACAAACTGTTCTTCTCTGGGTGGAGCAGGCTGGCACTTCAGTTGAACCCAGGTACCTTTATCTTTGACTTCCTTTCTTTCTGATCATTTTTCTTTACACATTTCAGGAAGCTATTTCGGCTCTTAAATGCTCAGTACACACATTAATTCTCTTGGCAAGAATCTTGCCCTTCAATTGTTTGTTTACAATAATACCAGTAGTATGCTGGGTAACATTATAGACCTGTCCAGTTTTGCCATGGTAACATTTGTGGGGCATTCCTTTTTGAACAGTACTGATTCCCTTGATGTCTACAATATCACCTTTCTTGTAGATTCGCATGTATGTGGCCAGAGGAACAATTCCATGTTTTCTGAAAGGCCTAGAAGACATATAGCAGGTGCCTCTCCTCTTTGCTTTTGTGTTCGTCATTTTGGCGAATTACTGTAAGATGGCAGTTCCAGCTGAAAGAATTTTTTAGTCTTAAAATTGATTAATTTATCAGTCTTTTCATTTATGAATTTTTGTTTTTTTATTTATTTAAGAAATCTTTCTCCCTCCTTAGAATCGAGCTAGTCTCCTATATTATCTTCTAAAAAGCCTTTTAGTTTGGCTATTCAGCTTTATCTAAGTCTCTATGTTGCATTGTTTTGTGTATAGTATGAGGTAGGGATTCAGTTTCTTTTTTTTCCCATAATATCAATGATCTTAGCACTGTTAACTGAAAAGTTGACCTTTCCATACTGATATGCAGTAATGCTTCTGTAATTTCTGCCTTTATTTTCACGAATCCATGTTCTGTTTCATTGATTTAATTTTCTATCCCTGCTGTAATACCACACTGGATTAATTAACCTAGTTTTATACCAAGTCTGGATATCTAGTAGGCCAAATTCCTACCCCCTTTACTTTTTCAAGGCTGTTTGGCTAATATTAGCCCTTTACACTTCGATATAAGTTTTAGAATCAGCTTTGCAAGTTCCACAGGCAAGAACTTCTTGAGGTTGTAATTTCAACTGCATTTACTCCCTAGTTCAGTTTAGAGAGAACTGACATCTTTACATTATCAACATTTCCAGTCTCCGAATATGATAGCACTCTGCAGATATTTACTTATCTTTCAGTAAAGTTTTAAGGTTTCTCCGTACAGTTCTCGTACATCTTTTGTTAGGTTATTCCTGGGTATTTTGGCTTGTTACTGGTATAGATAACTGCAGTACTATTGTGTCATTGATTTTTATATCCAGCAGCCCTTAATTTTCTTAATTCATTTTAGTGCTTTAGGATTTTTTTAATGTATACATTTTCATCTGTCAGTGAGTTTTATCTTTTTTCCTTCTCTTTATCTTTCTGTGCTGATAGGTCTACTATTAAAACGTTTCTTACATGTCTCTTGGCAATCAGTCTCTTCCCACTACTCCCAGGCAACGACTGATGTGCTTTTCTCCCTTCAGTTTTGCTTTTTTGAAACTATCATATAAATGACATCAGACACTATGTAGTCTCCTGTTGGTCTAATTTCATTTCTCAGACTGAATCCAGATTGCATGGGTGTTTCCTGTTATGTTTAAAAATATGCATCTCTTGCTTGAAATTCATTAGATTCTTGAATCTCTGAACTCCTAGTCATGGTCTTTTCACTTACTCCCTCTGCTCTGTTCTCTTTTCTTTTTCTGGGACTCTAGTTAGACCTCACACTCTACTTCATGTCTCTCTTTGGCTCCTTTTGTTCATATCCTCTCTTTGTTTTGTATTCTGGATATTTTCTTCAAATCATTAGTGAGAATGTTCACTAATTCTCACTCATTCTCTCAGCTTTAACATTAATATTTTAATTAATATAGTAATCTATTAAAACTGCTGTTTACTTTGGAATATTTAAACAAAATTAAAGATTCAAAGAGTAGGGCTTTAAAAATTAGTAATTCCTTGATATCCAGTAATGGATCACATTCTCCCAATTATCTCATAATGTCCAATTGGTTTATTCATATTAGGATATAAACAAGTTCCAATTGGATTTCTTTAATTCTTTTAATGTATACATTTTCCCTCCCCTCTTACTTTTCTGTATTTGCTGAAGAAACCTGGTCATTTGTTCTAGAGAACGTGCCTCATTCTGGATTTAACTTACTATGTATTCATGGTGTCATTTAACATTTTCTTCTGCCCCCTTGATTGTTTATATTTCCTAGAAAGTGGTAGTTATGTTTAGAGAATGGTTGAATCTTTTGGCAATAATACACCCTAGGTAGCAGTGTGGAATTACTGTGTCCCACATTAGCAGGCACATACTGAATGATTGTCTTTCTCTGTGATATAACCAGCTAATGATCATTATTTGGATCCATTATTTTATTGGGGATTATGAAATGGTGATACTCTACTTCTGTCAGTCCTCTTGCATGTATTAGCTGAACATTTATAATTCATAAAGATTTTTCCTTATCAATTACTTGGTCACCAAGATATATAATTTGTACAGGGAAAGCAAGATAATTGCATAAGTGCTTTTAATATTTCCCTCACAGTGTTCAGAACAACGAATTGGTATTTAAGCAGTTTCTAAGGTGGACATTAATTTTTTAAAAACGATAATATAAGCTCATGAGTATTAGCAGATTTGTATTTCATTGCAAAACCCGCTGCAGTTATTCTTTTGTTCAAATTGTTCTATCTTTGGCCATCACCTCTCCATCCTTTCAGCATAACCTGTTTTCTGATCATTTTCTTACTTTCTGGTATAACAAAATGTTTTAGGCTCAAGTTTTGTTTCCTGCCCTATATCTGGAATCAACTGTTTCTCCAAGGAGTATTGATTTTTTATAGCAGGAATTGATAGTTAGAAACTACAATTTGGTCTCTCAGAGTGCTCGTCAAGTCTGGCATGAATTTTAGGCCTCTCCATGGAAAAAGGTACAAAATGTTCCAGAAGATATGACCTTCATCTTCATATTGATAACCTCCAAATTAAAGACCAGGTTTTTTTCTTAAATTGTGTACTTGCTTTATTGAAATAAATTCTTTGTATCTTTTTTCTTCTGTGCTAAAAAGGTTCTGATTCTGTCAACATTAACCTTTTTACCTCTTTTTATTTCTCTGTGTGTGGGTGTATGATTATTGAAAGCAGTTTGTGGTTTATTTGTAGTTTTTCTTCTTCTTAGGATATATTCCTTGTAGAGATGTACAGATTACTGTTATTTAATTCTTTTTTGTTAATTCACTTTTAGGTTCATTTGTTCCACTTGGCTTTTGAATTTTAGGCATTCCTTTCTTACTTATTTTGATTTACTTTTGTTGTATGTTTACATAAAACAGTAACATAGTTACAAAGATAATTCTGCAAGCACTGCACAGAGAACTCTAGTTTCCATGACAGTGTCCTTTCTCTTCCCCCAAAGGTAGCCAGTTTTAATAGTTTTGGGCTTATCTTTTAATTATTTATTACCATGTATGTTTATAGTTACATATTTGTATTCCTCCCCTTTCCTTAGATAAAAGGTATGTTTTTACATAATATTCTGCGTCTTATTTTCCTTGCTGCTCCTAACAGTCCTGTAGCTCACCCCCTACAGTGGAGATATTCCTCCTTCCTCACAGCTGCAAAGGACTCATTGTTAGGCGAACATGTTAGTTGTTGAGTTGAATACAGTTCTCTCTGGATGGATGTTTGTATCATTTCCAGTCTCTATTACAAGTAGTGCTGCAATGAATAGCCTTCTGCATTTGTCTTTTCATATTTTGGCTATTGCATTTTTGGGAGATAGATTCTTGAAGTCAGGTTGCTGGATCGAAGGATAAATGCATATCCACAGTCCATCATCTTGCTCTGGTTTGAAATTTCACTCTGGATGCTCTCTGTTGAATGTGTTGTGGCTGCAATACAATGTGGCCAGTGAATTGCCCTAATCAGAAGTTGTTCAGCTTTATTTCTCCTCACCTTTACAGGCTAGGGAACAGAGTTCATCTGTATGAAAACTAACTGCTCACTGACCTAGGAAAAAGTTACTTTGTCTCTTTGATGTTCTCTATGAGAAATGAAACCACAAAAACTTTTCTTTTTTTTAACTTCAGCAAATCCCTTCATGAATACTCTAAGGACTTCATCATTTCACTTGTCCTTGGAAAGGATGTGATTCCCAGGTAAGATGATTTGTTGTCTTTGAAAGCAGCAACATATCAGACCCCAATCTTACCCAGATCTTTTGCTAACCAGGTTAAGTGTGACAAACTTGGAAGACCTGAAGAAGAGAATCTTGCGAGTTATTGCCCACTGTAATAAGCCTAAGGTAATTTGGGGCACCTTTTTAGGAGAATCTACAGGTGCTTTGGCCTGTCCATGAGATTGTATGTGGTTTTATTTGGATAATGGAATTAGAGATGATTTTTACTTCTTTGAAAACTGCTTTTTTTTCTGAAATACTTTTTTTTTAATTATTGTGTAAGTTAAAAATGGTTTGCAGCATTGCCTTAAAAAATTAAGGGTATTATTCCTTCAGAGCTGCTTGATATAGTTTTTAAACATTGCTCAAGAACATTAGTGTGTGGGCCCATTTACGTCCCCATTCGTAAAACCCATGATTTAAAATAGCCAGGCCCCTGGTAAGTCCCGAGCTCCATGGTGCTGCCACCCACAGCTGGCTCACTGATGTGGGAATATGCAGTCTCCTGAGGGCATCTTTGTGGTGACAGGCAAGGCTGTTGAGAGAAACCACCGTTCTGTCTTTCTCCATTTTCCCCTTAGTACAGGATCTTACTGCAAGGGTGTTGGTATGAACTATTTGGAGGGGACCCCGATAACTTCCCGACAGAACTGGATGGGGGCAACCAGGGAGACCTGACACAACCTCTCCTCGGGGAGCAGAGTCTGCTGGTCCCCAGGTCTCCACCATATAGCTTCTCTAGTGACTCGCCGCTCAGCTCCCCTACCAAGTATCCTACTCTGTACCCTCCTGGCAGGATCATCCACCTGGAGGAAGAGGGCACTTCAGGGAGGTAAGTGTGGACAGTGGGTTTGCAGGGGTCTGTCTCCCAACCTGAGGGCCTGAGACCTGCCTGAGCTGAGGACTTAGAGGAAACAACACAGAGTTGGTTATACTCAAGCAATGCTTTGGTTAAGTGATGTCTCACCTTTTGTTTCCCAGGTTCTGCTGTTCTGCTGCTCACTATCGGGCGAAGTGGTCACATGAATCAGAATTCAGCAAGATACTCATAGGCCCAAAGATGCTGACAGACCACATGCCTGACATCCTGATGAGAGCGTTAGGTAGTGTGATCTCAGACAGAGCAGCCTATCTTTCCTGCCCAGCCCAAGGGGGCGCCAATGTGGACACTGTGTAGCCACAGCTACTGGACACACTCCAGAACCAGTGGACTCCTGCTTTTGTTTTGAAACTGACTATCTGAATAGTTCCAATTACACCAACACAATGGGTTTTCATCGGTAGGAATTTGATGGTTACTGAGTTCGGTGGTTTTCTAGATGAATTATTTATGGGATGTAGTACTAGCCGAGACAGTCATGAGAAGAACACAGAAGATGCTGGGACTTTGCCAAGGGAATTAGCATCAGCAGTCTCAGGAAGCCCTGCCCCACTGACCTGCTAGCCCCCAGGCAGTCAGAATTGCCTCAGGGACAGTGGGATCGTAACAGCCCCCACCCCTTTCACCTAGAGTCCCATTGCTGTCTTACAGTTTCCAGGTGTACAGTATATTTTTCAAACTGGGTTTTCCTGGCTACACAAACATGACCCGTTGTCAGCCAGAGGTAAGCAGGTGGGGACTGTGTATAGGTGCCCCAGGTCCTCAGCAGCCCTTGGCTGTGCTTGCCCATCTAACTGTCTCACCTGACAGGTTAATTCTCATGTAACAGTCTGACTTTTGGGTGTTGGCCAGTGGATCCAGGTGAGGTTTAAAATAAAGCACTTAAACCTATTGTTACAGTGTTTTGTGGTGAGTGACTCTAGGAAGGACTGTCTTACTGGGTGCTTTCACTATAGTCATGTTTTAAGCCCCCCCCCATAAACCAAAAAGCAAAGTTTTAAGTTTTCTTGGGATTTTGACTAAAGATTGCAGATTGTATAAACATCTAATTTCATTCAAGGTGTTTTTAAAAAACATAACCCTGAGGGCCAACCCTGATGAAGATGACAGACTGAGATGTATCAGTTTAGAGCTCCTACACTACCCCCAACAAAAGCTTTGATCAACCAGCATGGCCTGGCAGAGACATGTTTCTAAAAACTCCAGAAAAGAGAGAACTACAGTAACAGGCAGCACTGAATCAAAAGAAAGGCTTGAAAGTGGGAGGATTTAATGGTGCCTGACAAGCCCACTGGCACATGGATGTCTGGGGCTACACACACGATACAGGCATGCACAGAACAGAAAGGGCCAGGGAGGACCCTACAGTCTGGTCCGGAGCCATTCTCTGAATTCACTGTGTGGGTAAGCCCTGAAGGGGAGCACTCTGCACAGGTCAAGCTTCAAAGACCAGGAAAGGATCTTCTGTTTCTCTTGTTAGCTCCTGGGATTCAAGGAAAGCCCCGTCATATCAGCTGGATACAAACTTAAGGAACAGAGGCCTCAGGGGTTAAATTCCAATGATAACACATTAAAATATCAAAGTATCCAGATTGCAACAAAAGATCACAGAACATACAAAGAAACAGGAAGTGTTGCCCAGGCAGAGGAGAAGATTGAAGCATTAGACACCATCAATGAGGAGGCTCTCAGATCTGGGACATTCCAGACAGAGAATTTAAATAAATGATTGTAAATATGCTCAGAGCTAAAGGAAGATGTGGGCAAAGAACTATAGAAAATCAGGAAAACAATAAACAAAAAGTATCAATAGAGATGGAAATCATAAAGAGGAATCAGGCAGAACTGAAGACCACTGTAGCAGAGATTTAAAATTCCCTGAAAGTTTAACAGCAAATAGGAGCTGGCAGAAGATTCAGTGAACCTGAGAATCAGACAAGTGAAATCATCTAGTTTAAGGTTCAGAATCAGGAAGGAAAAGTGAACAGAGCTTGAGGAACCTGGGGGACACCATCCAGGGTACCAATAGATGCACTGTAGGAACCCCAGAAGGAGAAGAGAAAGGAATACAAGAGAATATAATAGTTGAAAACTTGCCGAATTCAGTGATTATATACATCCAAGATGCTCAACAACCTCAAACAGGATAAACCCAAATATACCCACACAGTCCATGTTTTAATCAAACTGGATTGCTAAAGATAAAAGAGTTCTCAAAACCACAAGAGAAGCAACATGTTACATACAAGGGGGCCTCAATAAAATTCAGTACCTATTCTCATTTGAAACCATGAAAGCAAGAAGACAAATTTAAGTGCTGAAAAAAAAAAAAAAAAAAAAAAAAGCCAACCAAGAAAATTCTGTATCCAGCACAACTGGTGTTCAGAAATGAGTGAGCAGAGTGACTAGCCTCTCCAAAACTATCGATTTCATTCCCCTATTCTTAAGTGTGGACACCTCTTCTCAGCTTGAAAAAGTCAGAACCCAAAGATCTCTATAGACTGGGAGAAGGATTAAAGAAGATAAAACAGAAAATGGGATTTAAAAAACAAGTATGGGTGCCTAGAGAACTGGATATCCACATGCTAAAGAATGAAAGTGGATCCATATCTCACACCCTATACAAAAATTAACTCAAAATGGGTCAAAGACCTAAATATTAGATTTAAGACCATAAAACTTTTAGAAGAAAATGTAGGGAAATATGTTATAATAGGAGACAGTTTCCTAGACCTTACACCCAAAGCAAGAGCACTGATGAAAGAAAGAAATGGGAACTCCTCAAAATTAAACACTTTCACACATCAAAGAACTTGGTCAAGAAAGTAAAAAAACAGCCTACACAATGGGAGACAATATTTGGAAGCAATATATCAGATAAAGATCTAGTATCCAGAATTTATAAAGAGATTGTTCAACTCAACAACAAAAAGACAAACAACCCAATTACAAAATGGACAAAAGACATGAACAGACACTTCTCAGAAGAGGAAATACAAATGGCCAAAAGGCAAATGAAAAGATGCTCAACTTCCCTGGCTGTTAGGGAAATACAAATCAAAATCACAATGACATCACCTTACTCCTACTGGAATGGTCATTATCAATAAAACAGAAAATGACAAATGCTGGAGAGGATGTGGAGAAAGAGGCACACTTATCCACTGTTGGTGGGAATGTCAAATGGTACAACCGCTGTGGAAAGCAGTTTGGTTCCTCAGGAAGCTAAGTATAGACTGGCCATATGACCTGGTAATATCAAAGCTAGGCATCTACTTAGAGGACATGAGGACAAGGACGCAAACAAACATTTGAACACCAATGTTTATAGCAGCATTATTTACAATTACCAAGAGATGTAAACAGCCCAAATGTCCATCAACAGACGAGTGGCCGAACAAGCTGTGGTATATACATACGATGGTAAATATTATGCAGCCATAAGACAGAATAAAGTTATGACGTATATAACAACATGGATGGACCTTAAGGATATTATACTGAGTGAAATTAGCCAGAAACAAAAGGACAAATACTGTATGGTCTCACTGTTATGAACTAACATTAGTGAATGAACTTGGAGAATTTCAGTTGGTAACAGAGACCCAGGAGATATAAATAGGGTAGATGCTGGGTAATTGGAGCTGAAGGGATACAGATTGCACAATAGGACTGAATGTAAAAATTCAGAAATGGATAGCACAATACTCCCTAACTGTAATACAATAATGTTAGAACACTGAATGAAGCTGAATGTGAGAATGATGGAGGAGGGCTGGGGGCACAAATGAAATCAGAAGGAAAGAGACGATAAAGTCTGAGCTGGTATAATCTAGGAATGCCTAGAGTATATAATGACAGTGACTAAATGTCCGAATTTAAAAATGTTTCTGCATGAGGAAGAACAAAGGCAATACACAGGCTGTTGAAAACAGACGGCAATTAATATTTTAAAACTTAAAAAAAAAGTATGGCTGCTGAGTCACTATATTAATATTTATTCTAGCCTCGAATATTTGGGAGCAGCTAGGAGGAAAATCTGAGATGGTGGAATGGTAGCTTATGACAAACCCTGGGATCTGTTCTGTAACTACTTGTTGAGGTGTGCTTTGACAATTATTGCTTTTTCTTTCTTTGCTTTGTATATTATCATATTTTACAATTAAAAATTAAAAAATATATATATATAGCCACGTTCCTAAAATGGAAGAAGGGAAGAATACAAGCCAAGCCCAGGCAAGAGAAAGGACATGAGAAAGTGACAGTCAAAGCTAAAGTTTAAAAAAAAAAAGATATTCCCAGATAAACAAAAGCTGAGGGAGCTCATCACTAGACCAGCCCAACAAGAGATACTAAAGAGTTTTGCATGTTG
The DNA here is from genome assembly GCF_023851605.1 of Tamandua tetradactyla. NCBI lineage: Eukaryota > Metazoa > Chordata > Mammalia > Pilosa > Myrmecophagidae > Tamandua > Tamandua tetradactyla. The sequence goes on from NC_135349.1 coordinate 5,532,490, forward strand.
AAAGAACACTGGATAACTGATTTAAACCACAGGAAGTAAATAAGACCTCCAAGAAAAGCATTTAATGACAGGTAAATATAAATACCAGTACTTTTGTATTTTTTGCTCGTAATCCCATTTTTCTTCTTATCTAACTTAAAATGCAAATGCATAAAATGTAATAAATCACTGGCTTCGGACTCTGTATAGAAATATGTACCGCGCAACTGCGTACAGAAGGAGGAGGAATAGGACATTGTGTGAGTATCCTATTGAAGCTAAGCGGGTTATCAAAGCAAGCAAGATTACAGACTTAGGACATTAACGTGTGCCAACCCACAGAGATGGAAGGTAGAGATGCAGGTTGCAGAAAGTAAGGGAGAGGGAAAATGGGGAGCTGTGCAGGGTGGGTGTAGGATTTCTCTTTAGGGGGAAGGGATGGTTATGGTGGTGGAGGGATGAGGGTATGAGGGTACTCAGTATTCCAGTGGGAAGGGGATATGATGAGAAGATTATGCTGTAAATGTGCTTGGACGATTGGGGGGGAACCTAAAGGGATAATGACAGTGGGTTGCAATACATGACTCTGGATGGGATCTAAGAATGGGAGAGAGAAGGTGGAAAAGGACATTTCTGGGACATAAGGAAAAACTGGAATATTGAAGGTAAGTTCTGTATAAGTGTTGAATTGCTTGGGCTTGATGGTTACCCTTGAGTGATGGCATAGCAATGTAGATGGAGGTGTTGTGTTCAGGGATTACGGTATGTGCAGCCTGCTCTCAGGTTCAGAGAGTAGGTGGATGAATGGATATTACCGCAACTGTCCTATAAGTTTGAAATTATTTCAAAATAAAGAGTTAAAAAAATATATATGTGTGTTACCAGGGAACATGGTAGTGATAGGGAATAAAAAGTTAAAGCTTAAAATGTACAGTTCCTATTTGGAAAGATGGAAATGTTTTGGTAATGGATGGTGCTGACAGTGGCTCAACACGGTAAACATCATTAAAAGTACTGAAATATGTATCTGAATATGGTTAAAAAGGGGTAATGTAGATTGTATATACAATAATGGAATAAATTTAAAAATCCATGGAACTGTACTACATGGTGAACCATAAATCATGGGCTATTGTTAATAGTATTGCTTTCATCAATGGTCAACATTCCACACCACTGCAAGGTGTTGTCAGTAGAGGAGGAGATGCATGATTATTCTGTAAACTCACAACTTCTCTTAAAAATATAAACCCACCAAGGATGAAGGAGGAGGAGAACAACTTAAATTTTGGAAGCTGGAAATCAGATGGAGGTGAAATGAATCCTAAGCTGGGAAGGAAGCCAAGACCCCTTTCAAAAGGGGTCTCCCCGTGCACCACTGCAACGGCTGAAGCAGTCACAGACAACCAGCCAGAAAGAACATGGCACATGCTTGGGGGAATGGGGCCAGATATGCCCACAGCCGAGGACATGCCTCTGCTCTTCCCACTAGGCTCCCAAAACCTGCAAGGAGCTTTTCCGCCAAAAGCTGCTTGCAATCCTTCTTCACTCAGCTGTCCCAGCCAAATCACCACAGTGCCATGTTCCTTGACCTGCAAAGGGACAACTTTCTAAAATTTGTTACAAATACTTTCCTAATATACAATGAAACACCAAGGCAATGCCCAATAGTACAAATGTTGTTTCTAAACACACTACCTGTAGTTGCTTAGCAGCAGAAAGGTAACAGGTCCCAGAGCCACGCAGAGTCGTGCAGCACCAGCATACCTCACTAGGTGCTCAGCTGCCAATCTGCTTTTCAGGTTCTCAACCCTTAAGCATGAACTAGGGCTTGCCAGGCACCTGAGGAACAAGAGACCAAAAGAAAAGATGATGCAGTGAAAAGCTTCAAACTCTCAGCTAGTACTATGGAACACAGAAAAATATTCCAAGTAGGAAGCAAATTCAGGCAGCTAAAAAATACTTGAGAATAAAGACACTTGGAAATTAAAAGAATAACAGTTGAAATTGAAAGCTCAAAGAAAGGCAAACTTGGAAATGGAAAAGGTTAAAAGACCATTCATTCCAGGAGATCCAGTATCTAGTAAGAGATCTAGAAAGAACAGATAACTGAAAGACTAGGGGTTTCCAAATGGAAAGAACCGTTACATTTCAATGCAATGGAAATGGCTTATAGAAGACAATGGAAAAACTGCTTTCAAAAACCAAAGGAAAAGTTATTTACAGTAACCTAGAATTTGAGATACAGCAAAAAGTATCAAGGTAAAATCAAGTTATTTTCAAAGATGCCTGGGCTCAAAAATACATACTCCTTACACACCCTTCCTCATCAGGAAGCTTGTGAAGGATCAAGACGAGAAAGAAAACAGGTTGTCAGGATGTAGGAAGCAACAAGTCAACACCTGAGAGATCAAAGTCAGATGATTCTGAGAGCCTTTAGGAAAACAAGAATTAGTAAAATATGTAACGCAACTGAACATCTTGACAGATTTAGACAACAGATGGACGTCATGACTGTATAAGTACATAGAAAACTAAGCAAAGTGCTGTCTCCAAGGAGACTGAAAATTGAATAGAGAAGGAAATTTTGTTACTGCTTGGTTCTGCTGGGAGTTGTTTACACAGTAATAACATAGAACTAAACAGTGATGATGCTATTAAAGGTGTATCTGGGGTGGGGATGGGGGCGGATTGTGCAAGCTGGAAAGGGAAAGCAGGTGACCAAGCAAGAATACCAGGTCTTACTTGAAACGGAAAACTCCCACTAGCAATAAAAAAATATAATTCAGACACAGGGATTGTGTATCAAAAAGGAGCTACAAGAACAGGGGAGAGTGTGATTGGGAGAAGACTGCTCTTTTTATAACAAATTCTTAGTTCTGACAACTTTTTCTTTTTTACAGTTCTTTTTTTTTTTTTTTTCACATGGGCAGGCACCGGGAATCGAACCCGGGTCCTCAGGCATGGCAGGCAAGCACTTTTACCTGCTGAGCCACTGTGGCCCGCCCAACTTTTTCTTTTTTAATCAAAGATAAAAACGCATTAAAAATCTGAAAAATGAAACCATCCTCAAAGCAATAAAATGGAATATGTAGGAGATTGCTTTTAACACTATGAACTTTTTATGACTTCAGGCTCCAGAAAGGATCAGGTCATAGTCCAGCCTCCACCCTACAAGCTCTGCCCCAATAATTCCCAATACCTCCATGTTCAGCCTGGACCTCTGGCCCAAGACATCTGCAAGTACACATGTGCGGGAACCCACACACCCCAACCACTATTTGAGCAGCTCACCATCACCTCCTACCCTCACCACACTGGCCAGCAGCTGACTCACCTGTGTTCTTCCCTGGGAGGGGACTCTCTCGGTCACCCTAGCATGATTTGGGTGTTGAAAATTAATTTCTCCAACAACCCAGGATTTGAAAGAGGCAAATGAACACATACATCACCAGGTTCTCAAAAATTCAAGTATTACCAGTCATATGATTCAAGAATTTATTAAGTCATACATGCAAAACATACTGCTAATTGCATTAGCAAAAGATCAATGTAAAAACACTCCACAATTCTGCAACTGTCAATTTAAAAAATTTTGTTCTAGTGGTTTAAAGGTCCAACATTGTGTTCTTGCCAGTGTGTAGGATGCACAGAACATTGTCAGCACTAGCGCTGTGCTTACAGAACCTCACAGAACCCAAGGAACGGTCTTAGGAAAAGCAACAGAGGAAGCACTTGTCTGTGAAGGTGAGGTAAAGGACAGGGTCAGTATTAGTCAAGTTACAGTGTTGGTCAGCTGGCAAGACAGTGATGTTAAGAAGGGTAAGAGTTTAAGAATATCTAAAATATTTTAAAAACTGTAAAGCTGCAACACATGATTTTTACACCTATTATGAAGGAAAGCACATATTAGCTTTGAATAAAGTAATAGGGAAATGGGAATGCACTTTTTCTAAGATACAAAACAAAATTCTAATGCATTATCCGAAAGATTTTTTATAATACAAGAAGACATATTGCTCATTAGGAAAAAGTTCTATAAGAAAAGCACTTACTAAATTCAAGTTAGCAACTGTGGGAACGACCAGTTCAGAAGAATTAAATGCCCAGTTTTGGGAGGGATGGCAGGTGCAGGAGACAGGAAAAGCTTAAGAAAAACACTTACTGATAATACCAACCTTTCTTCATCATCTCCAATTTGACAGAAATTAACCTTTTTAAAAATTGTACCCATGACACTTTTATTCAGTTTATTCTGTGTACAATGTAGTGTGAATTAATCTCCACTTCAAATTTTGTCAAAATACTGTCTTCATCCTTTGATCACATCAAGTGCTGCACACACTCCACCCTGTACACCCACCACTAAGAGCAGAATACTTCATTAGAGAAAACACGGGAATCAGATTTCTGTTCAAAAATTCAGCAAAAGCTAATAAACTAACTTTAAAAAAATTATGAAATAAAAAAACTGATTCAAAGAGCGGAGCTGTTCTACTCATTCCATTATAACATACAGTACAATGTTATATAATAAACATGGATTGATAAATTACTGAATGCATTAAATGGCAACATTTCATCAAGGAGGCTGTTCTCTCAGGCGTTACATAACTGAAAACTAGTTAGAAAGTGTCTGTATTTCCTAACATCAGAAGCTACAGTCTTCCTGAAGATAAAGGTCTTTAAAACAGTTTAGTGCTTAGTGTTTGTAACACAACAATGCAACTTAGTTCAAAGGGTATTTTGGCAACTCTTAATCTGAACAATAGGGGCTTTTGAAAAATAAGGCTTTAAGAAGGCTTGTCATTTAGGGCTAAATTTTAATAGAATGTGAAAGTCTGAACTCTTACACTTTAAACAAACAAAACCTTGAAATTACTGATTGGTTCCAAATGGTCTCATGGAAAAACTAATCTGTAACAAAAACTTGGCATTGAGTGCGAAGGCTCCACCGTTTCTGAGCAAAGCATACAAAGGTTCCGAGTGGGACAGGGGAAGGAACAAGGAGCTCTGACATTTACAGCAGCAGGCATTTTCTCTTCCTCTTCTTGACAGGGGGTGGGCAGAGGACTGCTCTGATCGCTTCGTCGAACACTGTCTTGAGGCCCCGCTGTGTGAGAGCTGAGCACTCCAGGTATTTTACAGCACCTGTGGGAAACAGCCGTTTACAGCCACCCAGGCAAGTCCTACTCAAAGCCCCTCTCCTAAGCTGAGCAGTGCCCACTCCTGCCCCACCCGGAAATGCTCACTCACATCCACCAGAAGGGCCCTGCTAAGCTGCTACACCCTGTGCTTCCCCAGACTCGATGTCAGCCTCTGCAGCAATGCGTGCAGAGTAGACATGAAATAGGAAAGGGTAGGATTTCATACCAATCTCCTTCGCCATGGCTAAACCCTGGGGATAGGTGATGGGAGTCAGCTTCTTCTCCTTCAGTTTCTCAATCGTGTCTTTATCATCCCTAAGATCAAGTTTAGTTCCCACTAGGATGATGGGAGTGTTGGGACAATGGTGTCGCACCTCGGGATACCACTAGATGTGAAGAAAGCACACAGGTTATGGCATGGTCTCCCTCCTTCCTTATAAATCCTATCCACCAAGGTACCAAACAGACCTGCCTTCCAAGGCAAGAACGACACGTTCTGCTTGCTAGTCTTGCTCACACCTTCAAAGCTTCAAGAGCCACAAGGACGCTCATGGGTGTGTGGTGAGCAAGCCAGGGCCTCTGAAACTAATAATGACCCTACAGAACAGGCTCTACTTGTCAAGTAATAGCAAGAAGGAGGGGAGGAAGGGAAAAGAAGGAAAGAAGTCCCCCAAAAGGAGATCATTTAGTTTGAGGTAAAATGAGTCCAAGTTCTTAAGGTCATCTCAGAAAATTCATCAAATATTCAGGAAGAAAAAGAAAAACAACCTGGACTGACGGAGGCCTCAACTCTGCCACCAATGTTAACCTCCTCCCACTCCCCAAATCTCCCTATCGCTGAAACTAAAGGATATCGCACCTCTTTTAATTTTCACTAAGAAACTGGTGAAAGATTCAGCAGTAAAAATTAATGGTCATTATTATTAAGACCAATTCCAAAGTGCTTCATCATTTAAAAATGAAGAACAGAACACTTCTGAATCACAGCCTGGTTTTCCCTCCCTTTGAAAGTTCACAAGCTACATACTGAAGTCATGTTCTCAAAAAAAGGGACTATCTCACTACATAGTAAAATTGCTTAGCCCAACTTAAATAAAAAAATTCATAGCAGTAAATGCATTTTAAATGTCTCTTCCTGAGAGTGACATGTATTTTACAAGATTTATTTTTATCATAGATTAAAAAATAAGCTCCCACTTACCTTTGCACGAACATTTTCAAATGACGCAGGACTCACAAGGGAAAAGCAAATTAAGAATACATCCTACAGAAAGGAAACACAGGAAGAAGTTCAGAGGATGGCCTGAAGTGGATGGAGGGGGATTTGCTTTCTAAAGTCTGCTGGGGGCACGGACAGGATCAGTGGCTCCAGTGTAAAGCTCATGACCTGACTTCACACCCCTCAAGCTATGTCAAGTGGCTCCCAAATCACAACTAGCACATCAGGCAACAAGTTACTAGTCAAAAGGTGGAAGGACTAAGGTTGGAAGCTGTGGAGGCTGAGATAGCATCAAACCAACCCCTGGGGGTCTCTCTTCCATGTATAGCTCTTCCCCCCTATGGACCCCATTCCCAAAGGGGACCCTAAATATCTGTTGTAAACAGGACAACATCAGTGGGAAGGTACCACACATCAATTTTCAGTAAAATTTGGCCTCTCAGTTTCTCAAAAGTGAGTAGACTTTAATGATATTAAGCTACAAGCAGTACCTTTTTATGAAGCTCCCATTTGCCTGTTAAATACATCAAACACTTTCAGAATATTGCTGGGTTCCAATTAAACTACTTCTTTAGGAATCATTCATCATAGTCCCTGGAGCAAGATGGGGGCTCAAATATTTGCTAATTGGACACTCTCCGCCATGATGAAGGTGAGTCAGTGCTAAGTGCCTTCCTTGTATCCAGCTTCTCAACAGCACCCAGGCCTCTGAGGAACTTGTACCCAAGCTCGTTACCTGGGTCCTCACTTTAGAGGTATTACCTAAAGTAGGGAGTCAAAGCAAAAGTAGGTGCAGAAGAACTACTTGGAGAGAATTTCTAGCTAAATGTAAAATAATTGGGATTTCCTCCCTTTCTGTATTGTATATAAAGTAAAATTTAAATATAAAATAGAAATTTTTAAAAATGCCCAAGAGAGTCTAAAATGTTAAATTTATAAAACATTTTCCTAGAGAAAAGAATTTGCTACTTGGTTGGTGAAATGTATACAATCCCCAAGCTAACCCTCTAAATCATCCAACTGTGTTATCTTGTACCTGAAAGGGAAAGAAACATCCCACAAAACAGCTTTTTATAAATGACATTTTTAAGATGCTAGCACATGCACAAGCTTGTCCAAGAATCACCAAGGCATGTCGGCATCAGAGGTGATTGCAAACCACTTCAAAGCACTGCGGGTTAGTGCACCAGCCCTGCACAGCCATGCCCCAGACAGGCCCACATCCCCAAAACCAGGACACCGAAGCAGGAGAGAGGACACCCTGGGCGGCGGTGGTTAATCCTGTTCCAGCTCAAGCATTCAGCTCACAGTAAGCTTTCAAGGTGGAGCCTCCATATTGGAGTCTCCAACCAGCCAGGAGAGACATCCTTACTCATAAAATCCCCTCCTTGCACTCTGCAGGAGAGAAGAAAGCAGTTCACCAACTGCTTTAATTCAAACTAGAGGTAAACCATCACATTCTAATGAAAGCATATTTCATCAAGCAAAATGCCCAGTCTTGAGCAAATTAAATTTAAAACACTCGAGGAACTGGAGGCTCAATAAGATATCCTATTGAGGAAAACTAAGTGAAATGAAAGAAGAGGTAAAGCTTGAAACTGAAGTCGACAAAGTTTTACATACGGCAATCGGCTTGTCTTTCCCCCTGGTGGTTATATCCTTACCATACGTTTCTCCAACCTAGTAATGCATGAGAACTTTGTTTGAGTTTAATAAAAATCGAAGAAAATAAAAATAAATATAACCTGTTTATCTTCATCAGAATGTCGCCCCCACCCTCCCAGGAGATCTGAAAACAGATGATAATTTAAACCACCTCTATGAGACCAAATGCCTCAGAAACACTCCAAAAAACATGGCTGAGGGGATGTTCCCATGCAATTAAGGATGATGAAGACAGACAAATCAGGTGAATACTGCAGGCTAGACCAAGGCACTGCTTCTGCCTGTGGCAGTGCATACAGAATGTTTCTCTCTAACCCAGAAATTAAGGCACATAAAGCACATGGCTTATGCTTAGTAAGGAAAGGTTAAGGAAGCATGCCTCCCCATGGCATCGATGCATGCTTGTGCTCTGTTCCTGGCACCCATGAGCAAACAGGAAATGTCCACCTGGAACATTTGCAACAAGTTACTAGAAGAATGCAGCCCTGAGAACACTCCAGGTTCTCACTCACAATTTTAATACTGTCTGGACATTAAAACTCTCCTATGCAGAAACTGAGTTTCCATCGTCCACATGGTTCTGGCAATATGGCCTGAATTTGACAGAGCCTGCACTACTGAACTGAACAGGGAAGCCGCTGCTAGGACCACTGATGGCCCATCCCACGTGGGTCTGGATGAGGCCACCCTTAGCTGCCAGTTTTAGAAGAGACCTTTCCAGTGTTCATCACAATGCTTTCAATTCATTCCTTTGTCCAATAAAAATCAACAGACTTTCTCTTCTACTGCTCTCAGATGAGACAACCCAGAAAGAACCCTGGGACTCTTAAGAGAAAGAAGAATGAGAATTGTTTTCATTTCATCTCACCCTAGCTTCTCTGATTTATAATTCAAAGAGAAAATATGAAAGTTTCTATAACTGTTCTGGTTTAATCTATATATAGGCTCTTTTTGAAACATTTACCCTCCCAAGGATTTATAATGATGCTAAATGTTTATTGAGAAACAAGCAACTTTTGTGGGATCAGCCAAAGAAAACTCAGCTTCAAGATACCCTCTCACATGTCTTTCTGTATCTGCAATTTTTAAGAACCTCTTCTTTGATAAAGAAGCAGCACAAAAGGCACTGAGCCACTCCACTTTGCATCATATGTCAACACTCTGCCATCTGCCTGATCAGGGGCCTGTGCTTTCCTTGTTCCTTGTTCTTCCTCCAGCAAAGCAGAGCTTTCAGAGAACAATTCTAGGGCTTCTGATACTTGGTTTCCAGCATCGATTCACTCTGACCTTTGTTTGCCTGACACCTCACACATGGAGTTAATGCTGGTTGCCCTGGTCTGTGACTCTCTATTTCTATGCCTCTCCCTGGAACACTTCTCAGAGCCTCAGAAAGTGCCACCTGTAGTGTGGCTGTGCTCACAGCCTCACAGGGTCACCTGTGTGGGCTGAAGACCCTCTGTACCACCCAAGTCCTTTGAACTTGAATGCTAATTCCTGTAGATCTTTAGAGCATTTCTAACTCCACTAGATTCCCATGGTGCCTTTCTGAGTATGACCAGTTCTTCAATTTACTTATTGCTCCCATTACAGACCAGTCCTTCCTCGGTGGTCAAAATCCTCAGCAAAAGAACAATTCTTCCTGCTGTCTGCTCTGCTTGTCCATGTACAGCACACAAAAAGACAATGAAAACCCATCAGAGACACTGCTTTAGGAGAATAAGATGGGGCAGACCTCTGGATGGCTGGGCTCTCAATACACCAAAGGAATATCATTTCTCTTTACTTCATTTTATTCTCTTTAAGTACTTTCTACCTAGCTTTTGCTTTCAGGCTCAATTTTTTTTTTCCTTACTGGTATTTTATGCACAGATAAAAGGACCAGAATACATAAACATGGCAGCTAAAAGGAGGTTTCCCTAGCTGTACAAGTGTCATCAATGTGAAACTGCTAGGCACAACTTAAGAAAAGACCTGGGAAGTGACCGGAATTCCAGCTGGGCCTCAGTGGTATTAGGAGCTGGCCTGGCATTCACATGGGGGCTATGGTACACTCCTTTTTGAACAATACAATCTCCCAGAACATCAGATAAGTAACTCTATGACCAGGATGAAGTGAGGTAATCAATCAACCAATCACCAACCACTTCATAATCTTGTCTAAGAACAAAAAAATCTAAGTTCACTGTGCAACTACAAAATACCAAGCATCCTCCTCTCCCACCCCATGAGGGAGTGACTGCTACTTTTTCATCAACCACAGCTCTAGCCTCTACTTTATTCTTCCACCTTCCAGATAAGATTTATTACAATACCCAGTCTTGATAGCATCTAAGCCAGAGCAGATCCCTGCTTCCTTGAGCCCTCCCCCAAATCACTCAACACAAGCCCAAATCTTGCTCCAGAGCTTCCCAAACCTCCCCTGGAGGTAAGTCTCCCTTGTAGCAAAGAGGAACAAACCCTCTGCATTTAACTGCAGGTGTGCACTTAATGATCTCTGGCTGAAGGACACCAGCAAAGATCGTGGCCAACTTCAGAGGTTGAAGCCTTTTGAAAAACACAATTGCCAAGCAAAACAGTGAAGGCAGTTTTATCTTTTTTCTAATGCCAGAGGGGTTTAGCTTAGTACTTCAAACCTTTCTCAAGTCACAGCACACACAGAAAATGAAAACACTGGCATGGCATGCTGGGGTCCTGGTTGCAGTTCCTGAGTCGGGAAGCCTGAGTCTCTCAAAAGGACACATGAGGCTGAGGCCTTATGACTTTGGTGTCTACTCATACTGCTAGATCCTGGTACAAGAAGGCAAATAAATGCAGGTGACCTGGGCTATATAAGGTGTTAGACAATGGTTATACTTTGATTCTTAACATGGCAATTTAAACTGGATATACAAAACTTAGAAAATATGTTTTAAAAGAAAAAAAAGACTATTAAAGGATAGGAAAGTCCTAAGGAATACTTAATTTGGATAAATAAAAACTTGAAGGGTGGGCAGGCCACAGTGGCTCAGGAGGCAGAGTTCTTGCCTGCCATGGTGGAGACCCTGGTTCGTTTTCCAGTGTCTGCCCATGCAAAAAAAAAAAACCCAAAAAACTTAAAGGACAATTTATACTGAAAATGATGACTATTTGCACTCCATCTCTCAGAGAAGAAAGTAAAACTAATAGTTTAAACAAATTTAACTTAGCTACATGGAACTACCCAAGAGAGAAAAATGCCAACATTAGATGACCACAGGAAATTTAATGACTCTTTTCAGACACCTTAGTTAAGAAATCTTAATCAGTCCTTCAGGAGCCTCTGGGTACACTGTTCTATCCAAGCCAGACAAAAAGGTCTGCAGCCTAAACAGCCAGCAACATGAGACCATGTTCCATTTAGTACCAAGTTTAGAGCTTCTCCTTCTGCCAACAAGAGATCAACATGCCAGCATGTAACTTCCAGAGCCCACTCCTTTGGGAAGCAAAACACAGCTCAAACAAGCAAGAGCTTTGAGGCACCTGTATTGCAGCATTCAGGACTCCTGTCCCTTAACTGTCAAGACTGTTTCCTCATCTCCAAAGGAGCCCAAAAGCTAGCAGTCTTTAAACTGCTAGCTGCTAGTTGGGTATTCTCTCTTTGCTCCTTAAGAAACACCCCCCACCCCAAACATACATCCTATGCCTTATACACTATATTAAGAGTTAACTGACTTACAAAATTCTTCAGTGAGCTACTTGAGGGCAAGAATCACATTGCTATTTCTTCTTTGCTGTTCAAGTATTTTATAGGAAAACACTTTACATCTTACACCACTGAGGCAGAAATTTCAAGTCCTCCCCTGCAAGGACACCTACTTTTCTGCTCCACAGCTTTAGTCAATCTGAGGGAAGTCTACACCTTCAACTTATCCTGGGTTCTTGAGCTCACAGAATGGAAACCTGCCACCTCACCTTTGACCTACTGTGGGTGACTCCCCTAGAGAGAGGCCGCACCCCATCCTGCACTCCTTGAGTCATAGGAGGGCGGGTTCGCACTTCTCCGAAGTGACACCACGCCCTTTCAGCTGTACCCAGAGGACTGCATTCATCCTCTCGTGCTCAGCTTAGACATATACACAACGTACTGCAAGTTCCACCAGGAGACAAAGTGGCAGTGCTCTTTCCTCGAGCTTTTTTTTTTTTTTTTAAAGAAAGACAGAGAAGGAAGGAAGGATGGAAGGAAGGAAGGGAGGAAGAAAGGGAAACATCTTTAAACATTTTCTTATTTTATTATATTTTGTTTGTTTGTTTGTTTGTTTTTTTACATGGGCTGGGGCCGGGAATCGAACCAGGGTCCTCCGGCATGGCAGGCAAGCACTCTTGCCCGCTGAGCCACCGCGGCCCGCCTCGAGCTTTTGAACAGAGGAGCCCAGAACCCTAATTACAACTTTAGAAACCTCTTCAGTGCATTCCTGACAGCAGCTATGTGAAGGCTTACTAGATTAACGTTCTCAGGGTCCAACGACACTGCTAAAGCAAGATCAGGGAAATCACTGTATAAAGAAATCCTCTTCCTATTTCTTAAATAAAATTCCTTGAGGTTCTTATGAAGTGGTTTTTTGTTTTGTTTGCATGGGCAGGCACCAGGAATGGAACCTGGGTCTCTGGCACAGCAGATGAGAATTTGCCACTGAGCCATCGCTGCACCACCCTGAAGCGTTTTTGACAAAGCCCTGTGGTTCAATTTTGGTTTGTGATTCCTCAAGTAGGGGGAGTGGGATTCTGACATGTTTTAAATTATTTATAATTTGTTCTTTTTTTAGTAGAAGAAAATGGCAGAGAATGCTGCGCAAGCTTTTGCAACTCCAGAAAGGGCAGATGTCACTGCCACTAAAGGCAGTTTCAACAAGCAAATCCCAGGACCGGAATTAGACAGGCCACTTCACAGGTCAAGTGTTACCTTAGAGCCCAAGTAAAGTTTTTTTCTTAAAAAGGCAGGGAGAATCATGTACAAAGCACCATTCAGAGAGAAAGGGGAAGGATTTTCAGCTAGATACCTAAACCCAACAGCCCTGGGCTCTGCAGCAGCCACACCCCAAACCAACAAGAGGGCCTAATTGACAGCGCGCGCGCGCGCGCACACACACACACACACACACACACACACACACACACACACACACACACACACACACACACACACACACACAATCACAGTATGACCATGGACAAGAAGTAGCACTGGTAAGGACCCTGATGGCCAACGCCCTCCTCCTTTAATTAAGGCAGAACTGATAGCCCCAATCCCTTGTTCGGGGACTTGGACACTTCTATCCATGAATACATTTTCAAATCCATTTCAGATCTGGAACTATTAAGCAACCCACTGGTCATACAGTAGTTTCCTGAGGACATTAAAGAATTTGAACCATTTGGTGATTACTGTGTGATTTTTTTTTTTTCCCATGGAATCAAACCCAGGTCTCTGGCAGGGCAGGTGAGAACTCCCCCACCGCGCCACTGCCCCTCTGATTTTTTAATACTTAAATAACAGTTCATCCTTAGCTGAAGATATACCGAGACACATCCAATTCAAACCTCCTATTCTACAGTTTTTTTGTTTGTTTTGTTTTGCACTGTCACTAGAATTCAGCTAAAGGAGAACTAGCAAAAGTCGACAGTTCAAATAAATGGTATTTAGCAATACCTCCAGCAGGAGACAAATGTAAAAGACAGAGACTGTTGTATGGAAAAAGCCACACCCAAAAGTTTAAAACTATCCCTACTAAAGAGCAAGTTCATTTAAAAAAAAAGACAAAACAAGATGTTGGTAGACCGGAACTAATTAGTTACTTTTCGGCCTCCTAAGACAAAGTGACACCTAAATGCCCCAAAGCCTACCACTCTCCAGGACTTCTCCCTGAGCACCAGCGCCTGGCTGGCATGGCCTGGCTGACAGCACTCACACCAAGTTTAGCTCAAGGGGAGCAGCTCTGACCGGAAGAGCCCTCCAGATGGAGCAATATATATGAATAAGAATGAGTGGAGGAATCCCAACAGCAACTAACAATGGATGTCTGCTAGGTGCCAGAGGCTGCTCTATGGGCTTAACATGTATTACCTCGTTTACTCTTACAAGGGGACACACATAAATTAAGACTGGAGAGGTGGAGAAATCTGCCCAAGGTCACATGGCAACAGGAGAGCTGGGGGCTGGCTGAACCCAAGGAATTTGCTTGATAACCTCAGGTGTGTATTTCAGTTTCGTTTCAACCACTTAGTCACTCTGTCTCCAAAGTTGTGTTAAAATACACTTTTTAAAATGAAGAACAAATATGTAACAAGAGGAGCAAATGACACACGAACAATATCAACTACTTGCATACTTAAACAAAAGTGGCCTCTAGCCATGACTGTTGCCTTCCAAGTACCCAATATCTACCAGCTACTGCTCCATTAGTTTTGCTGATTAAATCATTTGATGTAGAAACAAAATGAATCTAAAAGTTTTTCTGATTAGACACATTTTATAAAACAAACCTCAATTACAATGAAAAGATTTAGGTGCTAAATCATAGAGAACAAACACGTTTTATAGAAAAAAAGCACTAAACCTATAAGACTTATTTTAAAGTAAGCTTATTCTTAACTGCTTAATTTGATTCTATTGTATGAGCCATCACAAAGCAAACAATCTTGAAACTAACTGCTGTTGAAAACCAGTTTGCTAAAACAGAAACAAAACAGAACATGTTTTGTACGGTAGTCCTCAAACTAAATGAAAGAAAGCACATGAAATGCACAGCATCTCTACTCTACAACCGGTAATGCTTTAAAAACCAAAAAAAAATCCCTGGTTTGCACGTGGAGGATATTTATTACTGAGCTAATTTAACTTTATTTGCTATTCCATGATATACCCAAATGGTAGCAATATAAGCAAACCTGTAGGTGACATGCAGTTAATAAAACGTTCAGGAATTAAGTATTCTAAAGAACATATAAAACCAGTGGAAATCCTTACTGTTTGTGGATAGGAGAGGGGGCGTAATCGGTCATAATCTTCTTGTCCGGCTGTATCCCATAAGCCCAGATTCACCGGTTTTCCATCTACCATAACATTGGCAGAATAGTTGTCAAAGCTGTAGATTGGGATAAAAATGGTTAGTCCTTAGCCTTAGAGCATAAGGCATAGACAGGGGACAGAAGTCAGTTCCTAGCAGGTGTCCCAGAAGAGGTGTGCTGGAGGCTGCTGTGGTCAGACCTGTCCCTGCTGGTATGAAAAGAATACTTATGGGGTAAGAAGTGGGAAAAGGAGCTGGAGCACAGGGACTTTAATTTAAACAAATTACTATCGGGAATTAAAAATCCTTTGCCTTTAATAAACAGAACCGTAAGATTTTTCTTCCCAGGAAGAAACCAAAGATAAAATGAATCCCTTTTTCAAATCCCACTTGTGGAGTTTTTCATGTATATGTTTTATCTCATTTTCAAAAAAGTGACACGCCACTACTGCAGTACTCTGCAGCATTTCCAGGAGGCCCACACTGAGTAGAGGACAGAACTCAGTAAAATCTTGGTCTTCTCTGCCTGCAATCAAGGTGCTGGTGACACAAAACAAGCCCAATTTTAGAAGGTACTGTGAACGTTTTAAAAACAAGTGTTTTCAAATAAGTTCCTGTGTTTGAACTTTTACTTCTTTTTCAATCACTGCTATTCTAAATTGGCTGAAGAGCTCATATGAGGATTTCAGTATACCTGCTGTTTTGACTGGTTTACCTAAACTTTTCCAAGAGTCTGCATTCCTGATATCCTTCAGCACAGGACCCTGACATTCAGATTCTAACACACTGTATAAAGCTTTTTAATTCTGGCTTTTAATGTATAATATGTGAAAAAATAAACTATTTAAACTTAAAAAAAAAAAAGCAAGTGTACCAGATTATACAAATATTTAGATTAACCTGAAGTTGCTACACACATATTAGATAATATAGAAAGGTAGCCCAGAAAAAGCCTATTGGCTGAAAATAAGGTTGACACATTTAAAAATTGCTACTTGGCCCAGTGAACACCTTGGTTTCAGACTTCCACCCTCCAGAACTGCAAGACAATAAATTACTGTTTTGTTTTTTTTTTAAAAAAGGGGGTTCTGGCATCACAGAATAACTCATTTATTAAAAAAAAAAGTCATCATAATTCAAACCATGGCAAGTGCCAAACTGAGCATATCTATCAGCCTTTAAAAGACAATTCAAGAATTTATTTTTATGTAGTCTTAAATCCAAAAACTTCAGGAGTGTTACCACACTGCAACAGCAAAATCAAGGTCTGAGTCAGGTTCCAATGTGGTTTACACAATTTAAAGACCAGATAAGCTTTCATAAAGATAAGTCTGATGAATGTTACTAATTCTGCTTCAGTGAGAAAAGGGTGGATTATCCAGTAAATGTTACTGTAACTATTTTTTTCCACCTGGGAAAAAGAATCAAGTGCCTGCCTCATACTACACCAAAAATAAGTTTTAAATGAATTAAAGATAAAAACTCTAGCCACACAAATTCCAGGGGAAAAAAAAAAACTAGAGAATATTTATGCATCACTGAATAGAAATGGCCTTCCTAAGCGAGACATAAAAATTCAGACCAACAAAGTGAGAACCATAGTAAATAAAAAGTTTAAACTTCTATATATGGCAGAAGACACCATAATGAAGTTCAAAGACAAAATGAGAGAAAGAGGGGGATTAATATCTCCTATAAACAAAAAGTTGCATCCATAAGAAAAAAATTCAGTAAAAAAATAAGGAAAGGATTTCAACAATTCACAGAAGCCTACAAATGGATAATAAACATTTAAAAGATTTTTTTAACCTTACTGGTGAACAAGAAGGAAAATGAAAATAAACCCGTTAACTTAAGCCTAAGGGCAATTTTAGTCACAGCTGAACTGGAGCAGCAATTTGATTTAGCAATATCTATCACAATTTAAAACATAAATACCCTTTTGACTCGGCATGATCCCACCTCAGATCATCTACGCCACAGAAATACTAATGGATGTGGACAAACACATCCCTGACCTTCAGCCCAGCACTGTTTGTTAAGCCCCTGCCCCCTAAAAAGATGGGAGTTATGGCTTAACTGGGACAGAGTTTCTGTTTGGGGGGATAAGAAAGTTTTTGTCATGGAAGGTAGTGATGGTGGCACAACCCTGTGAATGTGATTAGTGCTACTGAATTGTACAATTACAAATGGTTAAAATGGCAAATTTCATGTTTTATATATACACGTTGCCACAATAAAATTTTAAAAAGGAAACCACCTAGGAGACTCAGAGTGCAGAGAAGAATGACATAGCCACAAAAAGCAGAGTCCACCAGTCAGCGACCTTTGGAAATGAAGAAGGAAAAACCTCCCGGAGAGCTTCATAAAACAGGAAGCCAGGAGAGTAAGCTAGCAGACGACACCGTGTTCGCTATGGGCCTTTCCAGATGAGAAAGAAACCCTGAACTTCAGCAGCCTTCTTGAACCAAGATATCTTTCCCTGGATGCCTTTCATTGGACATTTCTACAGATTTGTTTTTTAATTGGGACACTTTCTCTGCCTTAGAACTGTAAATTAGTAACTTACTAAATTCCCCCTTTAAAAAGCCAAAAAAAAAAAAGAAACCACCTAAATGACCAGTGGTTAAATCAGCAAAACCACTAAGAGACATTTATGATTTAGTTCTAGCAACATGTGGAAATAGCAAGAACACGCTCCCGCCCCCATTTACATTAAACAGTGGGCAAAGCCCTGTCTGTGTTGTACTTGAGGAGGGCATGGGTGGGATTTCAGATGCCTGCTTGTCTCCAGCAGCCCAGTCTGCTCCAGGAAGGCCAGTCCTAAGGACAGAGCTCACCGGAGCCCCGGGGCAGGGCATTATGAGGCTCCCGGGAACCCCACCATCAGAAAAGCACTTTTCTACCTCTGCCCAATTCTGCTGCCCACAGGGATGAAGTACTCAAAAGCCAAGAGGCCAGTCCATTCTCCACCCCACCCCACCCACACAGCCTGGTTTCAATCCAAAGCCCTGTAGCCCTACACCCCAGCAGTGACAGGTAAGACAAATTAAAACATAAAGAAATATGTCAGGCGGGCCATGGTGGCTCAGCAGGTAGAGTTCTCGCCTATCATGCTGGAGACCCAGGTTCGATTCCCAGTGCCTGCCCCTGCACACACACACATACACAAAAGTCACATTCCAGTTCTTTGATCCTTTGCAGAGTCCAGAGACCCAAGTTTATCTGAAACTCTTACATTACATTATCCAGTCTTTACACTTCAGAATTAGCATGTTAACCTTCTTTTGTTCCCTGAATGACTAAAAATCAAGTAGGAAAACTGTGGGTGTTCATCACGATGAGGAAACTTTACAATAGATTATATTAAAAAAAAAAAAAACCAAAATATATTTCATAAATGTTTGAGAGGAAAATTAATCATATGTGTACATAATAAGGATTAACAATGGCTTAAAAGCAAAACAGAAGATTCTAAAAAACCTATCATAGACAAGTAGATGAGTTAATTCAAAACTTAACTGAAAATACTTACACAGTGGGAATATATTCTCCAGGAAATGCATTGGTTGTGTAACTGATCAGTAGGCAAGTTTTACCTACAGCTCTAAAGAGAGAGAAAAAAAAGTATAAATTGCTTAATCAACATATAATACTGAGCTTCTACCATTATTCTGTTAAAATAATTCTAGGAAAACAAGTACTTGGCATTGAAGAAAATAATTTCTATAAGCTTTTATTTAAAACTATATACATATTTTTGTCCTGAAATTTTAAGTAAACAAACCAAAATTTCTCATTAAGGGAGAGTTGAGAACCTCTACATTCTGCTCAGTACATACCATCAGCTCTGCAGTCAAGAAGTTGTCGTTAAATAAGCACAAGGTCCTAGTTAAGAGAAGTCTCCTCTTGTAGATTTAAGAATCTTAAATCTTATCTTCAAATTATTTTGTGAAGAATAGTAACATGCATACATGGTTTCCCCCAGCAAGAATACTTTATTACCTTTATGAGTAACCTACTGTGCCACCTCTAAGTGGCACAGCTCAAAATCCCACAGCCTTCCTAAAGCCTTCCCCTGGAAAGCAGTGCTGTTAACAAAGTGCTAAGTCAATACACCAGCATACAACCTTGCTCACATCTGTATTCATTTGCTACTTCTTCCAGCCCCAATCCTTGCATATTACCACAAGCTTTTAAGGCAAGGGCTATTGCAAAACTCAGTCAAGTCCTGGCAACACAATGTATTCCAGACATATTCATTAATGGCTCAAGGCTGGAGTAAACCTCCCAAACACTAGAGAGAGAAAGCAAAAGGGAAATGTGCAGAAATACTCCAGACAGGACCTCTGCCTGCACGAATCAGTAAGAGTATGTGCAGACTGACATTACCAGTGTGTCCCAGACAGAAATTTGAGTGTTTTTTACAAGTCTCTCAACCACGTGAAATTTTTCAAGAGAGTATCACCTAAAAATTAAGCAGCTCACTGCATCATGGGCAAAGAAAAGAGCTCCAGTTTTTACAGCATTCACAGAGCTGCTTCCAGGGCCTCAGAGAGCAAAGTCCCAGGCTTCCTAAGGGTTCACCAAATGCTCACCTTAAGTGAGCCCAGCAATCTGCTGTCCTCTGCCATAAGCTAGAGTTCTGATTTACAAGATTTTGTTGTTCAACCTCAACTACCATAAATTTGGACTTGCCAAGAAGATATTTTCCCTCACAGTCCTAGCTTAAGGCAAGAACCTCTCAACAAGAGCAGATTACAGACCCACTCAGTCTTGATAATATTTCTTTCACTCACAACATTATTAAGGGCTTAATAAAAGTTGGAACTCCCCACCTCACAAAGTCAAACATGACATCATCAGTTAGGAGGTAACTACCAAGTCCTAAAGGCTTTCCAAGCAGAAATGACTCAATGGATGTACATTTTGTTCAGTCTAGAATGTCTAAATAAACCTGTAAGATCAAGAGCCTGACACAAATGAAATCAGAAGGAAAGGTGGGCAATAAAGACTGAGATGGTATAATCTAGGAATGCCTACAGTGTATAATGATAGTGACTAAATGTACAAATTTAAAAATGTTTTTGCATGAGGAAGAACAAAGGATTGTCATTACTGCAGGGTGCTGAAAATAGATGGTAATTAATATTTTAAAATGTTAACTTATATGTGAGACTAAGGCAAAAAATTTGTATTTGATACAAAATTTATATTCTGACTAGTGCATTTCTGAATATAACTTAAGTGGGCAGTTTAACTGAACACTGTTAAGTACATGGAACCTTGAGTAGGGCATGAGATCTTGTAGGTTTGTCCAGAGTGATGTCCTGCTCAATCCCAGAGTGATTTGAACAGTGAATAAAAAAGTATTTGCCAAGTCCCCTTGAGAGAATGGCGAGAAAGGGGGGAAATGCAATTTTCCCACGTGGAGAATTTCTGATATTCTCACAAGCAGTGGGGACAACCAAAACAACAGGCTGAGCCCCTAATCTTGGGGTTTGTTCATATGAAACTTATTCCCGCAAAGGATAGGCTAAGCCTATTTAAAATTAGGCCTAAGAGTCACCCCCAGAGAACCTCTTTTGTTGCTCAGATGTGGACTCTATCTCTCAGCCAACACAACAAGCAAATTCACCGCCCTCCCCCTCTCTACATGGGACATGACTCGCAGGGGTATAAACCTTCCTGCCAACGTGGGACAAAAATCCTAGAATGAGCTGGGGCTCAGCATCAAGGGATTGAGAAAATCTTCTCAACCAAAAGGGGGAAGAGAGAAATGAGACACAATAAAGTGTCAACGGCTGAGAGATTTCAAACAGAGTTGAGAGGTTATCCTGGAGGTATTCTTATGCATTATATAGATATCACCTTTTTAGTTAAGGTATAATGGAGAGTCTGTGGGGAAGTGCCTGAAAATGTGGAGCTGTGTTCCAGTAGCCATGTTTCTTGAAGATGATTGTATAATGACAGAGCTTTCACAATGTGACTGTGTGACTGTGAAAACCTTGTGTCTGATGCTCCTTTTATCTACGGTATGGACAGATGAGTAAAACATACGGATTAAAAGAAATAAATAATGGGAACAAATGTTAAAATTTAGTAAACTGAAATGCTAGTGATCAATGAAAGGGAGGGGTAAGGGGTATGGTACGTACGAATTTTTTTCTTTTTATTTCCTTTTCTGAATTGATGCAAATGTTCTACAAAATGATCATGATGATGAATGTATAACTATTGTGAGTTACTGATTATATATCTAGAATGGAATGATCATATGGTAAGACTGTTCTTGTTTGTGTGTTGTTATGTTTAAAAAATTAGTTAATTAATTTAAAATAAACTGGGGAGGGGAGGGAGATCAAGAGCCTGAGAAATGGAGTCAAAACCTGGGATTTGAGTAGCCGGGGCCAACTCTATCACTTACTGGCTTAATCTACTGGCAAGCTGCAACTTCCTCACGTGTCGGTTTTCTCACTTGTAGGCAAAACTACCAATTTCATCACAAAACTATTGTGAGCATTAATTCAATTTCAAGTTATACCAACAAATTGTATACCATTCCAGCAAGTACACTAGGTGATAAAGACACTGCACTGAATGAGACCTTGTAAAGTTTATTTAGATACTAAATAAAAAAGTGGTCACGGGCAGGCAATGGTGGCTCAGTGGAAGAGTTCTCGCCTGCCATGCCAGAGACCCGGGTTTGCTTCCTGGTGCCCGCCCATGTAAAAAAAAAAAAAAAAAAAGTAGTCACTACATTAAAAAATTACAAGCATGGTAAATATTATTATTAAAGATGTTCTGGAAACAGCAGAAGGATTTACTCTAGTCTCGGGGATGCTCAGAGGAGACTTAGGAACAGGAACAGGACAAGGAAGAACACTCCAGACAGAAGCAGAGCATATGGGGGGGGGGGCCAGAACTGAAGGAAGCTGAGTGTAACTGAAGAAAGAAGAAAAAAGGGGGAAGTTTCAAAGGAAAATCTGAAGAGATTGTCATTTCTTCTTTTAAGGGCATGGGACCTGACCCTACTTGAGAAGCTACATACGCTTTTGTGCTGACAAGCAACCATGAGATATGCCTCTTTAGAAGTGGCCCCCGACTACACTATGGAAAGAGGACTGAGGGAGGTGGGCCCGGAGGCAGGAAAACAAGGAAGCTGCTGCTATGTTCCAGGAATCATTACAGTGATGGGTTTGGGAATGCAAAGAAGGGAACCATTTCAAGAACTACTTAGACCTGAGGCTTGGCTGTAGCTCGCATGTGGAACACAAGGTGAAGGGTGGAGTCTTAAGATCATTTTAAGTGAACCCTTTTCCAAAATTACAAATGTTGTTTCATACAAGCGTTAACAGTTGTTGCTCTCTTTTTGGATCTGGGTGGGTCTCCATTCTCAATGCGGGGCACATAGTAGCCTTCAATAGTGGCTCCCTGACCCTATGGACCAATCATCCTATTCCTTTCCAAAGACCACATACCCCATTTCTGTGCCCGTGCCCCTATGCCACTATGCAGTGGCCAGCCCCACTTTGGCTCAACAGCCCCAAACCCAAGTCATTACAGCATGACTGGGCTCTACCCTGCAGTGGAAGTACCATCCAGCCCCCCTCACCCACCCACCTGCCTGGTCACTTCTTTATTATTTTACCACATCTTATGAGATCACAAACCATAGCAAGCAAAAAAAATAAAATAAAAAGGCTTGCTAAATGTGAAAACTTTTTTTGATGTAGCTTCCAGATTTCTTTAAAGCCATTTAATGTCAAGGATAAGCCTCTATAAGCTTTGACTTAACAATAAAATATTACAGCACTTCCGTTAAGATCCTGTCCTGAATCTCTTTTAAAAGTATACGAGGAGAAAAAAAAAAAAGAGTGGTGTGACGGAGGCTCAGTGGCAGAATTCTAGACTGCCATGCCAGAGACCCAGGTTTGCTTCCCGGTGCCTGCCCATATAAATAAAAAAAAAAAAAAAAGAAAGAAAAGAAACAGACAGATAAATAGATAAATAAATTATATATATAAAAAAATGTTCCTATGAGGAACAAAGCCATTACATAAAATGACCAGCTGTGTCCTGGATCTTCTAAAATCTTCTTTCCTTCTGCAGAAGCATCATCTTTTGAAACATTTAACTGTGAAAGAATTCAAGAAACTGGCATAATCTGTATCTACTGAAATTTTCTTACCAATCATTATTTGCTACAAATCTGTAACGATGAACAAAACCTGTCACAAACACAAATGTGTATTTTCTAAGAAAATTATTAAATTATAGATTCCTGACTTTTCAAATGAGTGTGTCCTACCCTTGATTAAATTCTACTTAGTTTTTAAAATGGATAACAAAAAAGAAAATTGGCTATTTACCTCCCGTTTAGTATATTCAGTCACTCCTTTTTTAACACACTGCACAAATAAACTCTAGAAGCCAAAGTCCACATCAGTACTAGGCCTTTCCCCACGTGAAGAATGGAAGCTGTATTTGGTCAGAACCTTGACTAACACTGCTGCAGAATTTTTAGAAGTTACTATTTGCTTTGCCATTTCCAGTTTTATATATTTAACTGCTCAATTCAACCTCTTTATTCTCTGAAAGATACCCTAACTCTAAAAAATGAACATGAGTCTATTGGAAGTTCATGTCATTTCTATATTGGATTTCCCCCAGTTCATGACATTATTTTCACTCATCTATGCTTCTCCTACCCTATATTGTAGAAATGACCAAGAGTAAAAGGCGATAACTTATGTTCCTGTTATGTTCTTCAAGTTGCTATTAGGTGAAACTTTTAACTTACAATTTTTTTTTCTCCAAGCTTCAGTGTTACTTCCTGAAATTTATAAACCAAAAACTAAAAAGTACAATCAATAAATCTGGAAACAATGGCAATTTCCTCACATTAAAAAATTGTAATAAAGGATCCAGGAAGCTCAAAACATAAGAACCTCTGTGTCCTTTTGTTTTTTTTTCCTAAAGGCAAACTAGAACAGAAAACTACTCCAATGACAATTAAATAAACCAAAATTTACAGGATCTATATTGTTATCTAGAAACACAATCTTTTTTTAACTTTTATTTTTTATTAAAACACCAAAAAACACCAAACAAATGCAAACATTCCTAACTTCTAATCATTCCGCTCTACATATATAATCAGTAATCACAATATCATCACATAGTTGCATATTCATCATCATGATCATTTCTTGGAACATTTGCATCCATTCAGAAAAAAAATAAAAAAACAGAAAAAAATTCATACATACCCTACCCCTTACCCCTCCCTTTCATTGATCACTAGCACTTCAAACTAAATTTATTTTGACATTTGTTCCCCATTATTTATTTTTATTCCAAACGTTTTACTCGTCTGTTGATAAGGTAGATAAAAGGAGCATCAGACACAAGGTTTTCACAATCACACAGTCATAATGTGAAAGCTATATCATTATATAATCATCTTCAAGAAACATGCGCTACATTTTCAGGCAGTTCCCTCCAGCCTCTCCATTACATCTTCACTAACAAGGTGATATCTATTTAATGCATAACAATAACCTCCAGGATAACCTCTCGACTCTGTTTGGACTCTCTCAGCCATTGACACTTTACTTTGTCTCATTTCACTCTTTCCCCTTTTGTGTGAGAAGGTTTTCTCAATCCCTTGCTGCTGAGTCTCAGTTCATTCCAGGAGTTTTCTCAATCCCCTGATGCGGAGTTTCAGCTCATTCCAGGGGTTTTCTCAATCCCTTGATGCTGAGTCTCCGCTCATTCTAGGATTTCTGTCCCATGTTGCCAGGAAGGTTCACACCCCTGGAAGTGATGTCCCACATAGACTGGGGGAGGGTGGTGAGTTTGCTTGTTGTGTTGGCTGGAGAGAGAGGCCACATCTGAGCAACGGAAGAAGTTCTCTTGGGGTGACTCTTAGGCCTAATTTTAAGTAGGCTTGACCTATCCTTGTGGGGTTAAGCTTCATATGAACAAACCCCAAGATTGGGGGCTCAGCCTATAGCTTTGCTTGTCTGCAATGCTTGTGAGAATATCAAGAATTCAACTTGGGAAAGTTGAATTTTCCCGCTTTCTCACCATCCCCCTAAGGGGACTTTGCAAATACTTTTTTATTCACTGTTCAAATCACATGGGATTTATCGGGGCATCACTCTGGACAAACCAACAAAGTCTCATGTCCTACTCAAGGTTCCATGTACTTATGGTGTTCAATTAAGCTGTCTACATAAGTTATATTAGGAAATGCACTAGTCAAAATATAAATCTTGTACCAAATAAACATCTTTTGCTTTAGTCTCACACATAAGTTAAAATTTTAAAATATTAATTACCATCTATTTTCAGCACCCTGCAGTAATGACAATCCTTTGTTCTTCCTCATGCAAAAACATTTTTTAAATTTGTACATTTAGTCAGTGACTACTATCATTATATACTCTAGGCATGCCTAGATTATACCATCTCAGTCTTTATCGTCTGTCTTTCTTTCTGAGTAGAAACACCTAGATCTTAAGGACAAATCGATAAAATGCAGTGGAAATGGGAATTATAAGAATCAAATATAACATGCATACTTACTGAATAAATCAAAGTCCTTGAATGAAAGTCCTTGATTTACACTGAGAAATAGAATATGAGGATTCTGTACAGAGCAGACCCTCATTAAATGCATAACTATGCATATAAAATATTCAGAAACTATATGAACTGATCAAATAATTTGACACTACCAAAAAAAAAAAAAAAAAAAAAAACCAAAACAAAAAACCACCCTAACTGAAATTCAGATGTTCTGTAACTAACAGGGGCATTGTAACCACTTTAGAAAGCTCCACCAGCAGAAACTTTAAAAACTAAGACCCTGTGTAAAGCTTCTTGAACACTCAAGGCTGAGAATGCCACCTATAATAGATTTCAAGTCTGAAGCAGACTTCACTTTAGACTGCTTTTCTAAACCATCAAATCAACCCCCTGGGGTACTTAATGAGTAAGCTGAATATCAACGTGCTCAAAAGCAAAAATTCAGACCTAACTGCACACTACCTCCATTCTCCTTCAAAATCACCTCTACTATTATATCCTTAAAATATTCCCTCTGATACTGGGAAGATATGAGATAATGCAAACAGAGCAAAACATTGATTATAAAAGCTAGGAGGTAGGTATATGGGTTTCACTGTATAATTCTTTCAACTTTTCTCTATGTTTGAAATTTTTAATATTTAAGACATCAGAGGAAAAACATTCCCTCTGATGACTTGTGGGGTAACTAATAAAATATTACCTTCCTTGGAAGACTACAATTATAAGATAGAGTTACCTGGTGAGGAAGAGCTGAAAAAAGTAGGAAGTACTAAGAAATTAGATGACTAATGTAAAAGAGCAATATAAAAGGTGGGTTTAAGGTTTCTAAAGATGGATTCTTGATAATTCCTCCACCTATTCCAACCCCAAACTGTTATGGGCTTATCATTAGAAAATTTTAAAAAATCATTATATGTAATTATACCAACTCACATCACAGCCAAATACTAACGTTTAAAACTTCAATTTGGATAACACTGTGGAATTCAAATACCTTTACTACAAGTTAAGAATAAATATACTCCCTGCCTCAAAGACAATTTATGAAGAGCTTGATGGATCAAGCTATCATGATTGTTCAATGGAAGGAGAGAATAACTGATGCACATTCCTATAAGAATGACAACAATGGAAGGCATTTATCATGCTTGACTAAAAAAATTCTTGGACAGCAATGTCTAAGTTAAGACACCAGGCTAGTAGCCCGATCCAGAAACCATTCTGTGTGAGTGAAACGAAGGAAGTTTCAACTCATTCACTCCCATCCTCCAGTCAACCAAAGCCAAAACAACACTAGTAAAAATGGTTGTTTATACATATGTGAATGTGAGATGTTATCTTATCTTAAAACTGGGGGGAAATCTTGGGGCAGAGGTCCCCAAAATAAAGGTGGCAAGGTACTCAGGAAGGACTATCTTAAGAGAATAAAAAAAATCAAATTTATCTTATGTTTTATACCCAATGCTATACAGGGAACAAAGAATTAAACTAGAGGCTGACAGAGCCTAGTTATAATATGGTTGTAAAGTAGCTTTTAACCAAAATCCCTAAGAATATTTTTTAAACAAGAAAATTTGCAGTTTGAGAAACCTCAATTTGGTTTATTTTTACTTTCTGGCTTTTCAAAATTTCTTTGTTTCGTTGTTTTTTTCTCTCAATTTGTTTTTATTACTTAAAATTTGCCTTTAAATTGCTTGAAATTCCACATTACGTTACTTCTTCAGCCCCCCCAAGATTTAAAACCACACAATTTTTTAATAAAAAGAAAATTCCAACTATATCATCAGACATGTGATTAGAAGCTAACAAATATTTCTAGGATAGGGAATTATGGATCTAGATTTTCACTGAAATAATGGTTGGCACTTATTATCTCTAATTTAAAGTATTATGGCTTGGTGGGGGTTTTCTTGAAAGGTACATTTCACTTCTAATGCTGCTTGGCCCTAGTCAAATCAGTATCAAATAAAGGATTAAAAATTCAACGTCAGTAACTCTGCCTAACACTTCCTCCCCGACCTAGCAGTGAATAAGAATAATGGTAGCTGGCACTTCCTGAGCAGTCACTATGGGGCGGGAACCGACAAGGTGCTTACTATCCAGCTTCTTATTTAATTCCCACAACTTTCCCTTGAGGCACCTCTCTTGGGAGATGACCTGCTCAAGATTACCCCACAAGTAAATGGTGAGGTGGGGACTTGACTTGATGGGAGGATTCAATTCTCGAAGTTTTCAACAAGTATCTGACTAGAATAAATAAGCCAATACCCATTTATCTAGATCCATAACCCGTTAGTATTAAATAAATATACCTACTAGCGCTTATGTTTTAGTTTCTGACATTTTAAATTGAGAATATTACATACTATGGCTATTAATACTGAATTATCAGCAATTCACTGCTTCCTTAAAAAAATTAGTCTGTATTATTTCATATGCTAACATTACCGATTCGGCCTTTTTAACTTTTAAAGGAAATGCAGATAACTAAGAATGATTATTAGACAAAGTGATATCTGTTGAGTTCATTCATGATGCAAAAGAATCAAAACTTCATGTAAAA
Organism: Tamandua tetradactyla; assembly: GCF_023851605.1. NCBI lineage: Eukaryota > Metazoa > Chordata > Mammalia > Pilosa > Myrmecophagidae > Tamandua > Tamandua tetradactyla. The sequence goes on from NC_135349.1 coordinate 5,560,684, forward strand.
GAATCTTGTTTTCCTTATTAAACCAACTAAATGAACTTTTTTTTCCACCCTAAATGACAGAAAGTAAAGCTGTCTTCTGCAAGGTTAAAAAATATATTTCTGAGTGAAACGATTTTTAATTATATGCATAGAACCATGAAGTGTTCAGAATTCTTCACACTTGTGAGTCTGACAAATCAGTCAGATGGGCGGCTTAAAAAAATTCAGTTGCCTAATTGTTCTTGCATCTGAATAAGTTAGAGGAACAACTTCGAATGCCTAAAATTATCTAAATAAGCTGGGAAATCACAAATCACTTTAGAGACTAAGAGCTAAATTGGTACCAATGACAAGTATGGAGAACACTAATCAAAAAGAAGAACGATGCCAAAACAATTCCCTCGACTTTGCACGCTGGGAAACGTACCAGTTGCATTCTGAGTTTGACGAAACTGGTAGTAGTTCTTCAAGCTTCCTTGTTAACGCTAAAACTACACAAGCCATGCAGACACGCACAACTCTGCTAGGATTACACTGAGATTTTTGTTTCTACGGGAGGGGAGGGAAAAAACTGCATAAGTCAAGTCTTGTCTTCCTCGAGGGCCTGTGACCATCGGACAGCAATGAAAAGAAATGCCTTGAGTCACACAGGGCAACCCAGCTCAGGGAGCTTGCTCTGCTACATCCCATACCTAACACCCTAACGCACTCCCTCCCCTCCTTTTTAGCCCATATTCAATGAAGAGAAGAGTCGTAATCACATCCAGCTACTTCACAGCTAAACTCTTAAACGTTTCTCCCAGAAAGAGCAAACACCGTGACTCTAAAGCTCTAGGAGTGGCCAACAAGCCACTCATCAGAGCAAGTTTAGGGTCACCAAAGCAGCCCCGGAAACAGTGATCCAACAGTGTTAACTTGACAAGCGTTACCCGCCGCCACCGGGACACGGGAGGCGAAAAAGACAAACGAAAGGAGCGCGCTTAAAAAAAAAAAAAAGGCAAATTCCAAACGCCACCTAATCACCGTGCAAACGCGGGGAGGGCGGGGAGAGGCTTTCGGTGACTTCTGCCCTGGCGGGACGCGGGGCTCGGGAAGAAAGCGGGAGGGTGGGGTCCCCTTTTCCCTCCGGCCGGCACTCAATTCCCAACACCCACTTAAAAAAAAAAAAAAAGCCGGAACTAGGCACGCGGCGCCCCGCGGGCCCCGCGGAAGGTGGGAACGCCGCGGCCCTCAGAGAAGGCCGGGCGCAGGCCCCACGCGAGTCCGCGGTGCCGGCCGGACCTCGGCCTCCGCCAGGCCCGCCCCCGCGCGCGGCCCCCGCCCGGCCCGTCCGGGTCCGGTGCACTCACCCGTCTCCCACCACCACACACTTGATGGCCTGCATCTGGGCCGCTCGCTGGGCCGCGGCGGCGGCGGCGGCGACCGGACGCTGAGGTGAGGAGCGGCGGGCGCGGCACGCGGCAGGCTCGCGGCGCGGCGGGGCGCGGGGTGCCGGGACCGCTGTCCACGCCGCCTGGCCCTCAGTGCACTGGCAGCCAAAGCCCAGCTGCAGCCACCACCCAAAGCTGGCGGAAAACTGCAGAGAAACAGGAAATGGCCGCTCCACTCACATCCGGCCTCCCTTCCCCCGCCCTGGCGCCGCCGCTCCTAGGCTCCCGGGCGGGGCCGCTCCGGGGGCTTCCTCTCGGCCTCGGAGATGCTCGGGAATGCTCGGGAACGCTCGGGAGCGCTCGGCTCTCAACGCGGACGGACGGGGCTGGCCGCCATCTTTGCGCCGCTGACCGGGTCTTGGCCCGGGGACTAGTCTTCGAAGGAAGTCCTGAGTTCCCGGGAACAGCTTTTCTCTGAGAGCTGTCCCAGACCATCTGAAGGGCGTTGACAAACCCCCCCCTTTTTATTATCCTTTTTACGTGATAGTTAACATGACAGAAGGTTCTTTTAGGAAATTCGGAGTCCAAAACCAGAAAGAAGAAAGATGCATATAACACGCAGTTGCAGATATCACCAAGGTTCATTTGGCCAAAAATGTAAACTTTTCTCACGTATGCACTTTCTCTTATGTTTAATGTTTTGCGTGCCTGTTACTTCCTATGATTTGTACCAAGTTCTGAGGAGAAAACTGAACCAAAGTTCCTTTGCGTTGACGATGTTGGCACATCATTAATGTGCGGATGACATGTTTCCAATTAATTATTTTTTATATACATAATGAACATGTCAAAATTGAGAGGATCGCCCTGAGTCATTGTTAGAACCTCGTTAACATCGGCTTCCTATTCCGTTATACCGTAATGAATTCAACCAGTTCTAGTATTGTGGGGCAGATGGATTGTCTCTAAAAAGCAATGCTGAAAGGTACTTGCTTGTGCAAGAATCTTTGTCTATAGCTTAGTTGCTTTAGATTGTGTTCCCATAAATGGAGTTAGTGCATCAGTAGGGGTGAGTGTTTTTAAACCTCGATTCGTGTTGTTGCGTTGCCCCACTGGAAGGCAGTTACGCTCCCTGGTTAAGAGTGGACCCTCCTGGGAAGTTGATTTCTGATGTTTCATCTTGTGGGCCCTTCTCTTTCTATACCTCACTCTGTTGCCCACCCGTGTAACAGTCTTCTGAAATCAGATCTTTTCTGCACACATATTTAAGAAGAAAAAAAAGACCGTATTTATCTTGTAATTATTTCAACATGAATGTGTTCCCAGGGAAAGGATACCTTTTTGTGTTGTCGATACAGATCAGCCTTGAGTAGTTGAAATTTCAAGGGTAGTAGCGGAATAACATCCCCATTTCTGTCACTGCTTACACAGATTTCTGCTGAATTTGCGACAAATCTAAACTCCTTGGCGTAGTTACCTTCATGTCTTTTAGAATAGGGGCAAATAAAATGGCAGGGTCTCACATCTGTTATTCAATTAAATGAACAGCTGATTGTGCTGCTGTTGCATAATGCTCTGGTAGGGAACGAATAAGATAGAGACAGTTGCTGAGATATCAGTCCCACTCGTCAGTGCTAAGGTGGGCTACAGATATGTTTATCAGGAGGCAAAGCACAGAAGAGACATCATGCTAATAAAAAGAATTTCATCGAAGACATGACAACTGAGCTGAGAATTGAAAGATGGGTTTGGGTAGGATTTTTGATGGCTGTTGATGGGGTGAGAAGAGTTTCCCACAGAGAGAACAAAGTCCTGTAAATCAAATGTTGCAGAGCTAGCAAGGGAGTAGGCCACCCTCAGATGTGACCCAGAGAAAGCCAGAGGTTTGCCCTGCTCCAAGTCCAGAATCAGGCTGACTTGCAGAGTGCCTTGAGTGTGAACTTTATTCTGAAATGACATGAGTCTTTGAGGCAAGATATGATACAATCAAATCCAGATCATTATTTCTCCAGCTTGATAAAATGAAAGCATACAGGAAGTTCGACTGTGACCATAAGGTAACAAAACTAATGTACAATCCGCATATGAAAATGAGTCCATTTAAAAATGAGTAATCATGCTTCTCCAAGTTTCAGCTTGTCTAATTGTAATTGTCCCCATGAAAATAAATAATAATTTTTTAAAGTTTAAAGAAAATTAATAAAAGCAAATGCTGTATTAGACCATGTGTGTTCTGAATGTGCTGTATAGTTACTAATTTATCAGGTGCCTACTATATATGGAATCCTATGCCCTGTCTAAAGCATTCAGGGTCCTCTGTTAATGTGTTTGCTGAGTGCCCACTCTGTTCCAGTCACTGTCTAGGCTTCCAAAGTGTGAAATGGACAAAACAGATCCCTACGATGAGGAATCTACAAATCAGTGGAAGAGGTGGTCAATAGGCAAGTGAACTTATGTTCATTTACAGATTAAGACGTAGGTTGGATGCAAGTATCTCCCACCCAAAACCCCACTAGAATTTCAGTAAAGGGATTTGTTTAAGGCATAATCCTTTTAGGGAAAAGGGAAGAAGACAATTGCTATTAGCAGCTGGAATGAGATGCGTTGGGAAGGTAGACAGGGTAGACAGCCACCTGAGATAGCCAACACCTGATCTACGCCAGAGAATGTTCACCTGGCAGCACCAGGTACCTACCGTTGGAGGTGAAGGCAGAGTAGGACAAGATAGATGGGATGAAAGCAGAGAAGGATGGAGCAACCTACATAACCTCTTAACCATGCATTGAGCAGGGTGGTTGCCCTCCTCTCCTCCTATAGAAAGACTGGAGGTTCCTCTCAGAAGAAGGCAACCAGAGGGTCTCAGGACCAGAGGACTTCAGGCATAGGGCCTCAATAACAAAACAAAAACAAAGGGATGTAGTAATGCTAGGCTGTATCTTGAAAACCTCCCTTCTTCCTTCTCCCCCGCCTTAAGAATGCTGACAGCTTCCTTCCAGGTAGGGGTTTGGAGGGCTCTTCTCTGGGGAACCTGCCACTCCTGCCCTGTTGGCAACACCAAAGAGAGAACAACATGGGAAGCCTTCCGAACCCCTTAAAGCATCCCGCCAACTTTTAGTTTTTCACTTTTGACCAGCAACAGATCACCAAAGATTATCAAATATTTGAGGAAAACCTCAAGAATGGAAACTAGAAGTCAAAATAATATAAAGTCAAAATAAATAAAATTTGAGGAAAACAAAGCATGGCAAGGAGAAGAAAACTTAAAAAAAAAAAAAAAAGACTCTCAACTTCTTCAGATAAAAGAATATAATTCATCCATGAATAAGAAGGGATTTATTCTTATTATTTTTTTAAAAGGAGCATTCAGAAGATTTTAAATTAAATGAAATTAAAAACTCTTGGAAATTAGAAGCAAGTTAACAGAAATGAAAAAAATTCAATAGAAAGGCTGGAACAGCAAGTTGAAGAAACCTTCCAGAAAACAGATTCAAAAGTCAGAGAGATTAGGAAGGAAATTGTAAGAACATGAGAGAAACAGTCCAGAGGGCAAATCATCTGAATAATAAGGAGTTCAAGAAAGAAAGAACAAAGAAATAGCAAAGGAGGATATCTCCAGTGAAAATATTCAAGAAAATTCTCCAGGCCTGTAGGACAAGTATTTACAGGTTGAAAGTACCAGCCCCCTAAGTACATCATTATGAAGCCTCAGAAAAATGGGAGCAGATAAGATCCCAGGAGCTTCCAAAAGGAAAAACACAGGCCAAAAGAAACAGAAATGAAATGGCTTCAGGTTTCCCCAACAGTGGCCCTGGAGATTCTGAAGGAAAATGATTTTCAGCCAAGAATTCAGCCCATAGCCAAACTATTGATCAAGTGGGAGGGCAAAATAAGGACATTTTCAGACAAGTAAGAGTTCTCAGAAGCTTTTACCTCCCACACACCATTTGCTAAATTATTTCCCTTAAAGCTGTTGGAGCTTATGGAGGAAATAAACCAAGAAGTAGCTGTGAGACACAGAAACCAGAGATCCCACACAGCTGAAGGGAGAAGGGGCCCCCTGGGATGCTGGAGCCTGGAAAACCAGCCCACATTGCAGCAGGGAACTGTGGCCATAGACCACAAAGGGTCAGTGTTCACGGCCACTTCCCAAGGGTGATCAGCCGGAAGGTGTGGAAGACACACCAGCTCTTATTTTGATGAGTGTTGAACATTCAGATGACAAGCAAGGAAATGACAACAATGAGGCAAAAGAGAAGGGTGTTCTTGATGTGAATGGTTTCTCTAGAGCCCATGCCTCTCTCTCTCTGTTTTCCCCCTAACATTTTCTTTTTTTTTCTTTTTTTCTTTTTTTATTTTTTTATTAACGGAAAGAAAAAAAAAAGAAATTAACACAACATTTAGAAATCATACCATTCTACATATGCACTCAGTAATTCTTAACATCATCACATAGATGCATGATCATTGTTTCTTAGTACATTTGCATCGGTTTAGAGGAACTAGCAACACAACAGAAAAAGATATAAAATGTTAATATAAAGAAAAGAAATAAAAGTAGTAGTAATAGTAAAAAACAACAACAACAAACAAACCAACAAGCAAACAAAAACAAAAAAAACCCTATAGCTCAGATGCAGCTTCATTCAGTATTTTAACATGATTACTTTACAATTAGGTATTATTGTGCTGTCCATTTTTGAGTTTTTGTATCTAGTCCTGTTGCACAGTCTGTATCCCTTCAGCTTCAATTACCCATTGTCTTACCCTGTTTCTAACTCCTGCTGAACTCTGTTACCAATGACATATTTCAAGTTTATTCTCGAATGTCCGTTCACATCAGTGGGACCATACAGTATTTGTCCTTTAGTTTTTGGCTGGATTCACTCAGCATAATATTCTCTAGGTCCATCCATGTTATTACATGGTTCATAAGTTTATCTTGTCTTAAAGCTGCATAATATTCCATCGTATGTATATACCACAGTTTGTTTAGCCACTCTTCTGTTGATGGACATTTTGGCTGTTTCCATCTCTTTGCAATTGTAAATAACGCTGCTATAAACATTGGTGTGCAAATGTCCGTTTGTGTCTTTGCCCTTAAGTCCTTTGAGTAGATACCTAGCAATGGTATTGCTGGGTCGTATGGCAATTCTATATTCAGCTTTTTGAGGAACCGCCAAACTGCCTTCCACAGTGGTTGCACCCTTTGACATTCCCACCAACAGTGGATAAGTGTGCCTCTTTCTCCGCATCCTCTCCAGCACTTGTCATTTTCTGTTTTGTTGATAATGGCCATTCTGGTGGGTGTGAGATGATATCTCATTGTGGTTTTTTTTTTTTTTTTTTTTTTTTTTTTTTTTTTAAAGACAGAGAAGGAAGGAAGGATGGAAGGAAGGAAAGGAGGAAGAAAGGGAAACATCTTTATTTTTATTATATTTTGTTTGTTTGTTTGTTTTTTACATGGGCTGGGGCCGGGAATCGAACCGGGGTCCTCCGGCATGGCAGGCAAGCATTCTTGCCCGCTGAGCCACCGCGGCCCGCCCCTCATTGTGGTTTTGATTTGCATTTCTCTAATGGCCAGGGACATTGAGCATCTCTTCATGTGCCTCTTGGCCATCCGTATTTCTTCTTCTGGTAGGTGTCTGTTTAAGTCTTTTTCCCATTTTGCAATTGGGTTGGCTGTCTTTTTGTTGTTGAGTTGAATAATCTCTTCATAAATTCTGGATACTAGACCTTTATCTGATATGTCGTTTCCAAATATTGTCTCCCATTGTGTAGGCTGTCTTTCTACTTTCTTGATGAAGTTCTCTGATGCACAAAAGTGTTTAATTTTGAGGAGCTCCCATTTATTTATTTCCTTCTTCAGTGTTCTTGCTTTAGGTTTAAGGTCCATAAAACCACCTCCAGTTGTAAGATCCATAAGATATCTCCCAACATTTTCCTCTAACTGTTTTATGGTCTTAGACCTAATGTTTAGATCTTTGATCCATTTTGAGTTAACTTTTGTATAGGGTGTGAGAGATGGGTCTTCTTTCATTCTTTTGCATATGGATATCCAGTTCTCTAGGCACCATTTATTGAAGAGACTGTTCTGTCCCAGGTGACTTGGCTTGACTGCCTTATCAAAGATCAAATGTCCATAGATGAGAGGGTCTATATCTGAGCACTCTATTCGATTCCATTGGTCGATATATCTATCTTTATGCCAATACCATGCTGTTTTGACCACTGTGGCTTCATAGTATGCCTTAAAGTCAGGCAGCGCGAGACCTCCAGCTTCGTTTTTTTTCCTCAAGATGTTTTTAGCAATTCGGGGTACCCTGCCCTTCCAGATAAATTTGCTTATTGGTTTTTCTACCCTAACATTTTCTTATATAAATGTTCAAACACGTAGAAAAGTTGAAAATGAACACCCGAAATATCCAGCTAGATTCAACAATGAACATTTTACTTGCTTGACCACATGCCTGTCCATTTATCCATTCAGCAATTCATCTGATTTTTTAATTAATTTCAAAATAAGTCACAGAACTCAGTGCATTTCACCCCTTAACTATTTCAGCATCAATAGTACTCACTAAAGTTCAGTATTTGCCTATACCTCCTTTTTAAGGTAAAAATTACATGAAATGAAATGCACACATTTTAATGCACACATTCACCGAATTTTGACAAATGCATACAGCTGTGTAATGCAAAATACCATGAAGATATACAACATTTTAGACACTCCAGGAAGTTCCCTCACCCCAGTTCCCATCAATCTCTGCCTCCATCCCCACAGGCCACCACTGTTTCCATTGATTCGTTTTGCCTATTCTAGAACTTCGTATCATTGGAATCATACATACATATAATCTTTTGTGTCTGATTTCTTTCCCTCAGCATGATGCTTTTGAGATTTACTGACATTGTTCCTGTATCAGAAATGTGTTCCTTTTTTATTCTTGTTAATAGACTCCTAGGGTGTTTCCAATTTGGACTATTATAAAGCTGTTAGGACCATTTTTTATACAAGTCATTTTTTTTTTTTACACATTTTCATTTATCTTGGGTAAATACCTAGGAATTGCCAGGTCATTGGGGTAGATGTATATTCAGTTTTATAAGAAATTGTGCCACCTTTTTCCAGTAATTGTCTCATTCCCACTGACACTCTATCCCAGCTGACACTCAGCATTTTCAGTCGTTTTAGTTTTAGTCATTCTGGTGGGTTTCTAGTGGCATCTCATTGTGTCTTTAATTTGCATTTCCCTTATGGCTAATGACATTTAACATTTTTTGTGTATGCTTATTACTATGCCCCTCTTTTAACCAGCTTGGCAAGAGTTTTCTGACCTCTGGATTGCAATGCAGGGAAATAATGTGAGCCCAAATAAGAAAAATTGTCCATTATACATACATGCTTGCATATATGTAGACTGTCCTTGGAAGGGAACACAAGAAGCGGGTTAACAGTGATGGTTTTAAGGGAGGGGGATGGGATCGGGGGCACTGTAGGCTGGGGGAAGGGGGCATGAGGGAGACTTTTCACAGTGTACCCTCTTCTTCTCTTTCAAACTTTGCACTAGTGTAGCTATTACCTAGTCAAAGTATGAATAAAAATTAAACTCTAATAGATTTCATAAAGGACATTAAAAAAAAAAAGAACTGAAGTGCGTGAATATACTTTGCTATCTCAGTGAGAAAAAAAAAGTTAAAGTCCAGAGGTAGAATCTAAATCCCTTCAAATATGAGCTGCCAGAGGCTCTAGTGGTCCATAGAACATGGCTGCCTTCTCTTTTTTTTTTTTTAACTTTTTATATTGTATAGTATGACATATATTCAAAGCAAGGAAATAAAAAAGGAATAGTTTTCAAAGCACTATTCAAACAGTGGTCACAGGACAGATCCCAGAGTTCGTCATGGGCTGTCATATGACATCCTCTCATATTTTTCCTTCTAGCTGCTCCAGAATATAGGAGGCTAGAGGACTTAAATACTTTTTTGTTATCATAGTCGACTTTTTTATTATCACAATCGACTTTTTTTGGTGGAATGATAACATATATACAAAACTATAAATTTCAAAGCACAGCTCCACAATTAGTTGTAGAACATACTTCGGACTTTGACATGGGTTACAATTTCACAATTTTAGGTTTTTACTTCTACCTGCTCTAAAATACTGGAGACTAAAAGAAATATCAATTTAATGATTCAGCATTCATATCCATTTGTAAAGTCCTATCTTCTATGTATAATTCCACCGTCACCTTTGATCTTTCCATACCTCTCTTTGGGGTTGTTTGGGCTATGGCAATTTTAAATTTTTGCTATTGGAGGGGTCTGTCACTAATATGGGGTAGGGAGATGGAACTGTCTGATGTTCTGGAGAGGCTGGGCTAGGTTTCAGGACTTACTTGGACCAAGGACCAATCTGGAGGTTGTAGGTTTCTAGAAAGTTACTCTAGTGCCTGGAACCCTTGTGGAATCTTATATATTGCCCTAGGTGTTCTTTAGGATTGGCTGGAATGGTCCTGGTTGGAGGTTGGCAGATTATGATAGGTAGCATGGTCTACCTGAAGTTTGCGTAAGAGCAACCTCCAGAGTAGCTTCTCGGCTCTATTTGAACTCTCTCTGCCACTGCTACTTTACACTTCTTTTCCCCCTTTTGGTCAGGATGTGATTGTTGATCCCACGGTGATATGGCTGCCTTCTCTTAATCGAGTAAGACATTTTGACATTTAACATGGGAAGCATGGCTCAGGAGAAGGAATACTGTGTTAGGGGCCCAAGACAACCCCTGCCTGCCATCAGCCTTGCTCCAGCTTGGCCCCCAAGGGGCTCTGTGACACTGCCAAGTCATTAAAGCTTCTTTTGCTAATCTGTACAGTGAAGGGGATGAAACTTGTGATTTCTGTTCTGTGGGTCCACACGTCCAACAAGGGCTGCAAACATGGGGAGAAACAAGCCTGGACTAATGGTTTATTAGTTTGTGATTTGATTGTTAAAACATCAGTTGTCACAGCAGAGTTTATACTAAAGACCACAGTTCCCCACCCAACCTACTCTCTCTTTTTTTTTTTAAATCGTGAAATAGAACCAAATAAAGAAAAAGGCATAGCACTTAGATAGATACTTTAGGGTTAACCACTTTTAACCATATAGGTTCTCTTGCAGTGGTTTCTCTGTATCTTCCATCCTACTTTCTTAGAGCTACTGCAACAATGATTCACAAACAGGATGGCTTAAAACAACAGAAATTTATTGTATCACAGTTGTGGAGGCTAGAAGTCCGAAATCAAGAAGGGCAGTCCTCCTTCTGAAGTCAGAAGGGAAAACTCTGTTCCCTGTCTTTCTCCTGGCCTCTGTAGATCCTTGATGTACCTTGGGTTGTGGCAGCATGGCTCCAATGTCTGCCTCCAACCTGGCCATCTTCCCTGTCTGTCTGTCTGTGTCTCCTGTCCCCTTCTTATAAGCAAATCAGTCTCATTGGATTAAGCAACCCCAGCCCAGTGTGATCGCATTTTAAATTAACTAATTCTATTTGCAATGACCCTATTTTCCACGAACTGGGGATTAGGACATCAATTTATCTTTCTGGGGACACAATTCAACCCATAACATCTCCACATAATGAGCATATACCACTATTTCTTGACCCTATGACTGTACTTATGACTGTTTTAGTTCTCCTTTTGGTTACTCTTGGAACTTTAAAGAACATACTTAACCCTTTCTTGCTTGTACTTCTCACTGTCTCCCAGATCTGCCTAGGTAAGATGAGGATAATTCCACAGGTTTGACCAAGGTCCAGCAGAGAGGACACCTGAGCAGTAGAGAATGACCAAGTCAGCATTAGCCAAAAGGGCTTGTGCCTTCTGACACTCTGACCCTAGGGCTTCGGCCTGTCTTTCCTGCTGCTTCACAGCTTTTGCCAGAGTCAGGCAGACAGAAGCAGGAGGGTGAGTCCTGCCTAGAATCAGGTCCAGAGAGACATTAGAAATGTCCCATATCCCTCCAGGCCCCAAGGATGCATGCACACTACTTGTGTCCTTGTCTGCAAAGTTTCATGGGTGTGGTCACACAGCTGCCCTCCTTGGAAATGTCCAAAAGTTATATAATGTGAGTCACACCTGAATTCTCTAATCGTAACATTAAAAAGAAGAAAAAGAAAGAAATACAGTTAATTTTAATCGTATATTTTATTAGCCCCATGTAGTTCAAATCTTTCAAGTAACCAATATACAACATTATTAGGAAAAATTTACCACCATTTCTCCATAAAAAGTCTTGGAAATTGGTGTGCGTTTTACACTCACAGCACATCTATCTCAATACAGACACTAAATGTTTATTACAAATACTTCATCTTATTCAGATTTTCATAAAATCTACTGTTGAAACATGGATTCTCACACCTAAATGGCTCTAAACACAAAAGTTCTCCAATTACTGAATTGTGTATCAGGTTTTAAACTGAAATAGAATTAAATTAGAACTTCAAAATAGCCCCATTACGAATGCTCAGTAGCCACATATGGCAGCGTGCTGTAGGTCTAGCAGGTAGTCACGCTGGCAGTGAGGGTGGGGCATCTGCTTCATGGGACCGTCAGAAATGGCTGCATAAAAATTACTTATGCTGTTTCCCCCACCCCCCCAGCCCCCATTTTGGGAATGTGGTTGACCATCTTGCCCATCACATCAGCTTTACGATGACCTGGGGGGAAATACCTTGTAGGTCTCAGTAAAAGTGAAAACTGTGCCTCTAAAAAATACATTATATATTGCATTTTCTTTATATATATATATATAATTTCACATACACTGATAAATGATATGAAAATAAATTTATGCTTCTTATTATAGGTCTTAGAGGGACTTGTTATTATACGTTTTCTTACTAACAAATAATTAATAAGAACAAAAACAACTAACAATCGCTACATACCAGGCATTGTATGTACTTTTTTCTTTTTTTATTGTGGTTTAAAAAACATAAAATTTGTCATTTTAACCATTTCTAAGGATGCAATTCAGCGATATTAAGTGCATTCACAACATTGTGCAACCATCACCACTGTCAATTTCCAAAATTTCGAAAACTCTGTCCCCATTATGCAATAACACCCCATTCCCGTCTCCTCCAGCCCCTGGTAACCTCTAATCTACTTTCTGTCTCTATGTATTTGCTGATTCTAGATATTTCATGTAAGTGGAATCATGTGGGATATGTCCTTTTGTGTCTGTCTTCTTTCATTCAGCATGATGGCTTCAAGGTTTATCTATGTTTTAGCATGGATCAGAATCTTACTCCTTTTTTTACTCTGAATAACATTCCATTGTTTTGATGGACCACACTGTGTTTGTCCATTCATCTTTTGATGGACACTGGGTTGTTTCCACCTTTGGCTATTGTGAGTAACGCTACTATGAACGTTGGTGTATAAGTATCTGTTTGAGTCCCTGTTTTCAGTTCTTTTAGGTAATCACTTAGGAGTAAAATGGCTCAGTCATATGGTAATTCTACGTTTAGCATTTTGAGGAGCCACCAAGCTGTTTTCCACAGCTATTCCATTTTAGCTATTCCATCTTATTTATTTATTTATTTTTGGTATGCTGTATGACCAGGGTCACATGTCATTCTTTTTCCATGTGAGAATCCCATTATTGCAGAACTATTTGTGGATTTTTTTTAGGGGGGGTGCTGGGTGGGTGGTAAGTGCATGGGCCAGGAATCAAACCTGGGTCTCCCGCCAGGCAGGCAAGAATTCTACCACTGAACTACCTGTGCACCCCCTATTCCATCATTTTCTATTCCCACCAACATTGTACATGCATTACAATTTCTCCACGTCTTTGCCAGAACTTGTTATTTTCTTATTTATTTATTTATTTATTTATTTTGCATGGGCAGGCACCGGGAATCGAACCTGGGTCTCTAGCATGTCAGGTGAGAACTCTGCCTTTGAGCCACCATTGCCTGCCCTGTTTTATTTTTTAAATAGGTGTGAAAAGATACACCATTATGCTTTTCATTTGCATTTCTATAATAACTAATGATATTGTCTATCTTTTCATGAACCTATTGGCCATTTGTGTATATCCTCTCTGGAGAAATGTCTGTTCATTCCTTTGCCCATTTTTAAAAGTGTGTTGTTTCTTTTTGTTTTTGAATTGTAAGAGCACTTTTATATTCTGAAAATTAAACCCTTATCAGATGTATAAATTTAAAATATTTCTTTTCCATTATGTGGGTTGTCTTTTTTACTTTCTTGCTAGTGTCTTTGATGCACAAAAGTTTTTAAATTTTAATGAAGTCCATTTATCTACTTTTTTTTGGTTACCTGTGCTTTTGGTGTCATATTGAAGAAAAAAAAAAACTACCAAATCCAAGGTCATGAAGATTTGCCCCTATATTTTTTAAGAATTTTGTAGTTTTAGCTCTATTATTTAGGTTGTTGATGCATTTGAGTAATTTTTACATAGTGTGTGAGGTAAGGGTCCTGCTTCATTCTTTTGCATGTGGATGTCCGGATTTTCCAGCACCATTTGTTGAAGATATTTTTCTTTCCCCCAATGAATGGTCTCGAAACCTTGTTGAAAATCAATTTACCACAAATATGAAGATTTATTTCTGAGCTCTCAATTTTATTCCATTGATTTTTATTCAAGTAACACACTATTTTGATCATTGTGGCTTTGTAGTAAGTTTTGAAATCAACAAGTGTGAGTCCTCCAATTTTGTTACTCCTTTTCAAGACTTTTTTTGGCTTTCTGGAGTCCTTAAAATTCCATATGATTTTTTTTTCTACAAAAAATACTTTTGAGAGCCTGGGGCATGTAACGCAGCAGTGATGGATGCAAGATGGCAACAGCAACCATAGTTCTGCTGAAGTCCTTCAAAGCAAAGGAGATTTGGCACAGGAGGAGAAAGCACGGATCATTCACAAGCAGGATATTAATATACCACAGAAGAAAATGTGGAAGACACCATGTACATTGCCATGTGACAGAAACTCCAAGGAATCCCAAAGGAGATTCTAGCAAGCCAGAAGGTAACCCCAGGAGGAAGCAAGTCTTCAAACTTCAAAACCCTTTGCTCAACTACTGCTTGTCTGACTTTGAGTGAAAAATCCAGAGAAAGATGGTTCTCAGCTGAGCTATTGACAGTGAGCCCGCAGGAGTTAAAAAACTTCAAAGACATAGCTGTAGACTTCACCCAGGATAAGTGGGCATTGCTAGACACATCCCAGAGAAAGCTGTTCAGAGAAGTAATGCTAGAGAATATCAATCATCTGGCCTCAGTGGATGTGGTAGTTAGATTCACGTGTCAACTTGGCCAGGTGAAATTGCCTAGTTCTATTGCTGTGGACTTGAGCCAATGGCATGTGATCCTCATCTGTTGCTGATTACATCTGCAGTTGGCTAGGAGGCGTGCCTGTTTCAATGAATGATGTTTGATTTAATTGGCTGGCTGGTGCTTAAATGAGAGAGTTCAACGTAGCACAACCCAAGCAGCTCAGCATACCGCATTTCAGCACTCGCAAATCAGCCCAGGCCTTTGGAGATACAGAAGGAAATCACCTTAGGGAAAGTTGTTGGAACCCAGAGGCCTGGAGAAAAGGCCAGCAGAGACCGCCCTGTGCCTTCCCATGTAAGAAAGAACCTCAGTTGAAAATTAACTGCCTTTCCTCTGAAGAATTATATGTTAACTAAATAAATTCCCTTTTATTGAAAGCCAGTCAG
The DNA here is from genome assembly GCF_023851605.1 of Tamandua tetradactyla. Classification (NCBI taxonomy): domain Eukaryota; kingdom Metazoa; phylum Chordata; class Mammalia; order Pilosa; family Myrmecophagidae; genus Tamandua; species Tamandua tetradactyla. Next base: position 5,575,764 of record NC_135349.1, read on the forward strand.
TCTTTGGTGTGTTGCGTTCTGGCAGCTAGCAGACTAGAACAGTGGTTTTCTTTTTTCCTACAAACAGATGTCAGAAGTGCTTTCCCAGTTGGTACAAGGAAATGAAGTGTGGAGAGAAGGAATGAGATTTCTCCAAAAACAGAGTCCAAGCAGGAAAAGTGCCTGTAAAAAGTAAGAAATGATATTCATGCAACTTACGTGCAGGAAAGACACTTCTAACATTATGTCATTGCAGATATCTCATGCTCAAAAGAATTCCTTTAAATGTAATTATTTGCAAAAAGATTCCACTCAGATCCACAGTGAATCTACATAAATATTCTTTCTATGAGAAAGAAACCATATTTAAACAAACCACCTACAAAAGCCCTCAGTGACCAGTTACCTTTTAATCAACATAATCAGATTCACCCTAGAAGTAAATCATATGAATGCTATCAAAGTGCCAAAGCCTTTAATAAGAGCTGTGGCCACACCTCTCTCTCTCAGCCAACACTGCAAGCAAACCCTGCTACATGGGACATGACTCCCAGGGGTGTAGGCCTTCCTGGCAACTTGGGACAGAAATCCTAGAATGAGCTGGGACTCAGCATCAAGGGATTAAGAAAACCTTCTCGACCAAAAAGGGGAAGAGAGAAATGAGACAAAATAAAGCGTCAATGGCTGAGAGATTTCAAACAGAGCCAAGAGGTTATTCTGGAGGTTATTCTTACATTATATAGATATCACCTTTTTAGTTAAGGCGTAACAAAGAGGCTGGAGGGAACTGCCTGAAAATGTAGAGCTGTGTTCCAGTAGCCATGTTTCTTGAAGATGATTATATAATGATATAGCTTTCGCAATGTGACTGTGTGATTTTGACAACCTTGTGTCTGATGCTCCTTTTATCCACTTTATAGACAGATGAGTAAAACGTATTGATTAAAAATAAATTAGAAATAGAGGGAACAAATATTTAAAAAAAAAAGAGCTCTGGCCACAGACAATGTCATATGAATAAACCATATTAATGCCTTCTATGTGGGGAAAATTTCATTATATTTTTTGACCTTAGAAGACACAAGAGCACTCACACTGGAGAGAAACACTATGAATGCCATACCTGTGAGAAAGTCTTCATTTCTTGTTCTGCCCTCACAAGAAACGAGAGAACACATACTGGAGAGAAACCTCATAAATACCATCTGTGTGGGAAAACCTTCAGTCAGTATGCTTATCTTGGATGACATGGGAGAACTCACACTGGAGAGAAACCTATGAATGCCATACCTGTGGGAAAGCCTTCCGTCATTGTCAGGAACTTAGACAAAATGAAAGAACTCTCTCTGGAGCAAAACTCCATGACTGTCATCCATGTGGGAAAGCTTTCACCAAAAGTTACGCCCTCAAGCAACATGAGAGAACGCACAGTGGAACAGCTCTGTTCTCTCCAAATGCAACATTGGGGGAGGTTGGGGGGACCACCATTTTCTAAGTTCCACCTGCTCCAAGCATTACGGCAACACCCAGGGTGCCATTTTAAGGGCACACACTCAGCCCCCTTAGAAAAATGGGTGGCAGCAAGGATCTCCCCAATCCCCAAAGAATGTGCTCTACCCTCTCTGAGGCCTGGGGCACTAAAACTCCTGCTCTCTGCCTTCAGGGAAAGCACCCTCTCCAAGTGGTTGGGTGGGTCCACTCTCCTGCCCTGAGGTTTCTTGGCTTCAAACCTTAGCTTCCTAGGTTCTGCCTTTGAAGTTCTTTTTCCTTCAATTTGTCCCTTTTCTGTCCCTTTATTCTAGACTGGCAGTGGTTCTGTTTATACAGATCCCACTACACTCTTGTTGGTTTTCTATGTGGTTTGCAGGGATCAAAACCATCAGACAGTAGGACTTCCCACAAATCCTTCCTGGATAACTTCATCTCCAATCCTGGCTTGTCTTATAATGGCTGACTGCTCCTATGTTTGGTTAAATCCTCATGTGGGACACTATTCTCTGGGTCTCCCTTCCTGGAAGCCCAGAATTTTTCAGACCATCAATTTCTGATTTCTTTGAACCAAGAGTTCAGTTCTCAGCTTATCTCTTTCCTGTCACATTTCATTATAACTGCAGAGAGAAACCAGGCCACCCTTTCCACATTTAATTTGGAAATCTCTCCTGCTAAATATCCAAATTCGTGGCTTTTAAAATCTCCCTTCCATCCGAAACCAGTAGTCCATTTTGCTAAATTTTCTACCACTTTAAAACAAGGATTACTTTTGTTCCATTTTGCAGTAACACATGCATCATTTCTATCTAAGGCTTTATCAGAAGTATCTTTAGAGTCCACATTTCTACCAACAGTCTCTTGAAAGGATTCTAGGCCTTCTCTATTAAGCTCCACACAACTCTTTCAGAATCTTCCCCTTATCCATTTAAAAAGTCATTCCAACATGTTTGGTATTTGCAAACTGCTGCAGCATCCCACTTCTCCAGTACCAAAATCTGTTTTAGTTTGCTAAAGCTGCCAGAATGCAATATACCAGAAATGGAATGTCTTTTAAAAAGACATTACAAATTTACAGTTCTAAGCCATGAAAATGTTCAAATTAAGCGACCAACAAGAGGTTACCTTCACTCAAGAAAGGCTGATGCCTTTTGAAACACCTGTGTCAGCTGGGAAGGCACTTGGTGAGGTCTGTCAGATTTCCCTCCTGGCTTTTCATTTCATAAAGATTCCTCCCCGGTGTTTTCCTTCTGCATCTTCAAAGATCTCTGGTTGTGTGGGCTCTAAAGTTTTTTCCAAAATGGTTCCCTCTTAAAGGGCTCCAGGAAGCACCCCCACCTTGAAAGGATACAGACACATTTCCATGAAAACCACTTAATCAAAAGATAGCACCCACAATTGGGTGGGTCACATCTCCATGGAAGCAACTTTATAAAAAAGATCCCACTGCCCAACAATATTGACCAGGATTAAAGAGCATGACTTTTCTGGGGTACACAACAGTTTCAAAACAGCACAAGATTATATTGAATCTGTACGTAATTTTGGGTAGTATTGTCATCTTAACAATATTAATTAAGTCTTCTAATACATAAACATAGAATGTCTTTCCATTTTTTAGATCTTCTTTAATTTCAGCAACGTTTTATAGTTCTCAATTTGCAAATCTTATGCCTTCTTGGTTAAACTTTTTCTTAATGAGCTGTTTAATTCTTTTTGATGCTATTGTAAATGGAACTGTTTTCTTAATTTCATTTTCTGATTGTCCATTGCTAGTATAATAAACACACACTGTTGTATTATCTGAAATATAACTGAATTTTGTGTGTTTATTTTTCATTTTGCAACTTTGCTCAATTCATTTAATATCTCTAACAGTTTTTTGTGTGACTGCTATAGGGTTTTCTATATGTAAGATATTCTAATTTGAATGCCTCAATTCTTCTTACCTAATTGCTATGGCTAGAACTTCCAGTACTATGTTAAATAGAAGTGGCAAAAGTTGGCATCCTTGCCTTCTTCCTCCTATTAGCGAAAAAGCTTGCTTTCAGTCTTTTACTGATGAGTATGATTTTAACTGTGGGATCCTCATATGTCTTTTATCATGTTGAGGAAGTTCCTTTCAATTTATAGTTTGAGTGTTTTATGATGTAACAGTGCTTGATTTTTTTGTCAAAAGCTTTCTCTGCATCTGTTGAGATGATCATGTTTCTTTTTTCTTTATTCTATTAATGTGGTATAGATACATAGATTTATATTTGTATGTTGAACCACCCTTACATTCCTGGGATAGATCCTACTTAGTCATTGTTCCAATTTCCTGGCTACTAAAACAAATACCATACAGTGGGTTGGCTTAAACAATAGGGATTTATTGACTCATGCTTTTGAGGCTAGCAGAAGTCTAGAACTGAAGTGTCAGCAAGGCAATGCTTTCTCACCTAAGACTGTGGCACTCTGGGGCTGGCTGCTGGTGATCCTGGGTTTTTCTGTCATATGGCAATAACATGTGGTGGCATATTTTCCTTTATTTTTCTGGGACCGTTTAACTTAGCATCTAGCTGGTCCCCATGCCTTCTCTTTCTGTGTCCAATTTCCCTTGCGTATAGAACTTCAGTGATATTGAATTAAGGCCCAGCATCAGTCACTTTGGGCACAATTTAACTAATAACATCTTCAAAGGTTCTATTTACAAATGAATTCACACCCACAGGACCAGAAGTTGTCAGATATGAACATATTTTTTGTGGGGGACATGATTCAATTCCCCATGAATTGAATCATGATTCATCCCCATGATTACATTCATGAAGTGTAATCATTTTAATATGCTGCTGAATTTTTGTATCTATATTCATTGTGGATATTGCCTTTATTTTTCTTTTCTATAAGTACCGTTGTCTGGATTCAATATCAGGATAATGCTGGCCTCGTAAAATGGAGAGGAGGAAATGTTCTGTCTTCTTCAGTTTTACATGGGCAGGCACCGAGAATCGAACCCAGGTCCTCGGGCATGGCAGGCAAGCATTCTTACCTGCTGAGACACCGTGGCCCGCCCACTTCTTCAGTTTTTAGGAAAGGTTTGATAAGGATAGTTGTTAGCTGTTTAATAGTTGCCTAGAGGAAGAGAGAAGGCTCAAAAGGATATAATTGAGATATATTTTTAAATGGACTATAGAATATAAGCTTTATATCAATGTTAAATTACTTGAACTTGATAACTGTGTTTAAGGTGGTGACATAAGTGAATATCCTTGTTCATAAGGAATGTATATGGCAGTTATTAAAGGTTCAAGGAGGCTGATGTATACAACCTGTATTTAAGTGTTCAGAAAATGGATTGATAACTGATAGGCAAACAGATACACTGATAGATAGATAGATAGCTATATGGTTTGATAGGATGATAGATAGATAACTGGAATGATTTGGCAAATATAAAAAAATATAAAATATTGGATCTGGGTATCTGGGGGGATAGGAAGATGCTGGAGTTCTCTGTATGGGGCTTGCATAATTTTTGTATCTGTCCTGTAAGTTTGAAAGTATTTCAAAATAAAAAGTTTAAGTTAATTTTAAAAGTTTGCTAGAATTCACTTGTGAAGCCATCTGGTCCTGCGCTTTTCTTTGTTGTGAGGTTTTTGAATACTGATGCAATCTCATTTGCTATATATCTATTCATATTTTCTATTTCTTCTTCAGTCAGTTTCAGTAGTTTGTGTATTTCTAGGAATTTGTTCTTTCATCTCAGTTATCCAGAATAATAGCACATAATTGTTCATAATAATCTCATAATCCTTTTTATTTCTGAAAAATGGTAGTGATGTATTCTTCTTAGTTTCTTATTTTAGTAATTTGAGTATTCTTTTTTTTTTTTTGCTTGGGATCATAAGATTTTTAAAAATTTATTTATTAATTAAAAAAATAAAGAAACAAAATAAAACAATGTACATATAATTCACAATATCATCACTTAGTTGCACATGCATCATTTCTTAGAACATTTGCATCGATTTAGAAAAAGAAATAAAAAGATAACAGAAAAAGAAATAAAACGATAGAGAAAAAAAAGCTATACATACCATACCCCTTACCCCTAGCTGTCATTGATCACTAGCATTTAAACTAAATTTATTTTAGCATTTGTTCCCCCTATTATTTATTTTTATTCCATATATTCTACTCCTTTGTTGACAAGGTAGATAAAAGGAGCATCAGACACAAGGTTTTCACAATCACACAGTCACATTGTGACAGCTGTATCATTATTCAATCATCCTCAAGAAACATGGCTACTGGAACACAGCTCTACATTTTCAGGCAGTTCCCTCCAGCCTCTCCATAACATCTTGAATAACAAGATGATATCTACTTGATGCATAAGGGTAACCTCCAGGATAACCTCTGGACTCTGTTTGGAATCTCTCAGCCATTGACACTTTGTCTCATTTCCCTCTTCCCCCTTTTGGTCGAGAAGGTTTTCTCAATCCCTTGATGCTAAGTCTCAGTTCATTCTAGGGTTTTTCTCAGTCCCTTGATGCTGAGTCTCAGCTCATTCCAAGATCTCTGTCCCATGTTGCCAGGAAGGTCCACACCCCTGGGAATCATGTCTCATGTAGAGAGGGGTAGGGTGGTAAGACTGCTCGTTGTGTTGGCTGGAGAGAGGGGCCACATCTGAGCAACAAAAGAGGCTCTCTTGGGGGTGACTCTTAGGCCTAAATTTTAAGTAGACTTGACCTATCCTTTGCTCCCATTTATTTATTTCTTTCTTTATTGCTCTTGCTTTAGGTGTAAGGTCTATAAAACCGCCTCCAATTATAAGATTTATAAGATATTTCCCTACATTTTCCTCTAACTGTTTTATGGTCTTAGACCTGATGTTTAGATCTTTGATCCATTTTTGAGTTAACTTTTGTATAGGGTGTGAGATACGGGTCCTCTTTCATTCCTTTACATATGGATATCCAGTTCTCCAGGCACCATCTATTGAAGAGACTGTTCTGTCCTGGGTGAGTTGGCTTGACTGCCTTATCAAAGATCAAATGTCCATAATGAGAGGGTCTATATCTGAGCACTCTATTCAATTCCATTAGTCAATATATCTATCTTTATGCCAGTACTATGCTGTTTTGACCACTGTGGCTTCATAATATGCCTTAAAGTCAGGCAGCATGAGACCTCCAGCTTCGTTTTTTTTCCTCAAGATACTTTTAGCAATTTGGGGCACCCTGTCCTTCCAGATAAATTTGCTTATTGTTTTCTCTGTTTCTGAAAAGTAAGTCGTTGGGATTTTGATTGGTACTGCGTTGAATCTGTAAATCAATTTAGGTAGAATTGACATCTTTACTATATTTAGTCTTCCAATCCATGAACATGGTATGCCCTTCCATCTATTTAGGTCTTCTGTGACTTCTTTTAACAGTTTCTTGTAGTTTCTTTGTATAGGTCTTTTGTCTCTGTAGTTAAATTTATTCCTAAGTATTTTATTATTTTAGTTGCAATTGTAAATGTAATTCGTTTCTTGATTTCCCCCTCAGATTGTTCATTATTAGGGTATAGAAACACTACAAATTTTTGAATGTTGATCTTGTAACCTGCTACTTTGCTGTACTCGTTTATTAGCTCTAGTAGTTTTGCTGTGGATTCTTCAGGGTTTTCGACATATAGTATCATATCATCTGCAAACAGTCATAGTTTTACTTCTTCCTTTCCAATTTTGATGCTTTGTATTTCTTTTTCTTGTATAATTGCTCTGGCTAGAACTTCCAACACAAAGTTGAATAACAGTGGTGATAGTGGACATCCTTGTCATGTTCCTGATCTTAGGGGAAAGTTTTCAGTTTTTCCCCATTGAGGACGATATTAGCTGTGGGGTTTTCATATATTCCCTTTATCATTTTAAGGAAATTCCCTTGTATTCCTATCCTTTGAAGTGTTTTCAACAGGAAAGGATGTTGAATTTTGTCAAATGCCTTCTCTGCATCAATTGAGATGATCATGTGATTTTTCTGCTTTGATTTGTTGATATGGTGTATTACATTAATTGATTTTCTTATGTTGAACCATCCAAGTAGGATGAACCCTACTTGGTCATGATGTATAATTCTTTTAATGTGTTGCTGGATTCGATTTGCTAGAATTTTGTTGAGGATTTTTGCATCTGTATTCATTAGAGATATTGGTCTGTAGTTTTCTTTTTTTGTAATATCTTTGCCTGGTTTTGGTATGAGGGTGATGTTGGCTTCATAGAATGAATTAGGTAGCTTTCCCTCCACTTCAATTTTTTTGAAGAGTTTGAGCAGGGGTACTAATTCTTTCTGGAATGTTTGGTAGAATTCACATGTGAAGCCGTCTGGTCCTGGACTTTTCTTTTGGGAAGCTTTTGAATGACTGATTCAGTTTCTTTACTTGTTATTGGTTTGTTGAGGTCATCTATTTCATCTTGAGTCAAAGTTGGTTGTTCATGCCTTTCTAGGAAGTTGTCCATTCCATCTATGTTGTTGTATTTATTGGCATAAAGTTGTTCATAGTATCCTGTTATAACCTCCTTTATTTCTGTGGGGTCAGTGGTTATGTCTCCTCTTCCATTTCTGATCTTATTTATTTGCATCCTCTCTCTTCTTCTTTTTGTCAATCTTGCTAAGGGCCCATCAATCTTATTGATTTTCTCATAGAATCAGCTTCTGGTTTTATTGATTTTCTCAATTGTTTTCATGTTCTCAATTTCATTAATTTCTGCTCTAATCTTTGTTATTTCTTTCCTTTTGCTTGCTTTGGGGTTAGTTTGCTGTTCTTTCTCCAGTTCTTCCAAGTGGACAGTTAATTCCCGAATTTTTGCCCTTTCTTCTTTTTTGATATAGGCATTTAGGGCAATAAATTTCCCTCTTAGCACTGCCTTTGCTGCATCCCATAGGTTTTGATATGTTGTGTTTTCATTTTCATTTGCCTCGAGATATTTACTGATTTATCTTGTAATTTCTTCCTTGACCCACTGGTTGTTTAAGAGTGTATTGTTAAGCCTCCACATATCTGTGAATTTTCTGGTGCTCTGCCTATTATTGATTTCCAACTTCATTCCTTTATGATCTGAGAAAGTGTTGTGTATGATTTCAATCTTTTTAAATTTGTTGAGACTTGCTTTGTGACCCAGCATATGGTCTATCTTTGAGAATGATCCATGAGCACTGGAGAAAAAGGTGCATCCTGCTGTTGTGGGGTATAATGTCCTATAAATGTCTGTTACGTCTAGCTCATTTATTGTAATATTCAAATTCTCTGTTTCTTTATTGATCCTTTGTCTAGATGTTCTGTCCATTGATGAGAGCAGGGAATTGAAATCTCCAGCTATTATGGTAGATGTGTCTATTTCCCTTTTCAGTGTTTGCAGTGTTTGCCTCATGTATTTTGGGGCATTCTGGTTTGGTGCATAAATATTTATGATTGTTATGTCTTCATGTTGAATTGTTCCTTTTATTAGTTCATAGTATCCTTCTTTGTCTCTTTTAACTGTTTTACATTTGAAGTCTAATTTGTTGGATATTAGTATAGCTACTCCTGCTCTTTTCTGGTTGTTATTTGCATGAAATATCTTTTCCCAGCCTTTCACTTTCAACCTATGTTTATCTCTGGGTCTAAGATGTGTTTCCTGTAGACAGCATATAGAAGGATCCTGTTTTTTAATCCATTCTGCCAGTCTGTGTCTTTTGATTGGGGAATTCAATCCATTAACATTTAGTGTTATTACTGTTTGGGTGGTACTTTCCTCTACCATTTTACCTTTTGTATTTTATATGTCATATCTAATTTTCCTTCTTTCTACACTCTTCTCCTCTCTCTTCTGTCTTTTCGTATTTGTCTCTAGTGCTCCCTTTAGTATTTCTTGCAGAGCTGGTCTCTTGGTCACAAATTCTCTCAGTGACTTTTTGTCTAAGAATGTTTTAATTTCTCCCTCATTTTTGAAGGACAATTTTGCTGGGTATAGAATTCTTGGTTGGCAGTTTTTCTCTTTTAGTAATTTAAATATATCATCCCACTGTCTTCTCGCCTCCATGGTTTCTGCTACACATAGTCTTATTGGGTTTCCCTTGTATGTGATGGATTGTTTTTCTCTTGCTGCTTTCAAGAGCCTCTCTTTCTCTTTGACCTCTGACATTCTGACTAGTAAGTGTCTTGGAGAACGTCTATTTGGATCTGTTCTCTTTGGGGTAAGCTGCACTTCTTGGATCTGTAATTTTAGGTCTCTCATAAAAGTTGGGAAATTTTCAGTGATAATTTCTTCCATTAGTTTTTCTCCTCCTTTTCCCTTCCCTTCTCCTGCCAGGACCCCCACAACACGTATATTTGTGCACTTCATATTATCATTCAGTTCCGAGTCCCTGCTCATATTTTTCCATTTTTTCCCTATAGTTTCTGTATCTTGTCGGATTTCAGATGTTCCATCCTCCAGTTCACTAATCCTAACCTCTGTCTCTTGAAATCTACCATTGTAGGTTTCCATTGTTTTTTTCATCTCTTCTACTGTACCTTTCATCCCCATAAGTTCCGTGATTTGTTTTTTCAGACTTTCCATTTCTTCTTTTTGTTCATTCCTTGCCTTCTTCATATCCTCCCTCAATTTATTGATTTGGTTTTTGACGAGGTTTTCCATGTCTGTTTGTACATTCTCAATTAGTTGTTTCAGCTCTTGTATCTCATTTGAACTATTGGTTTGTTCCTTTGGGCCGTATCTTCAATTTTCCTGGTGTGATTTGTTATTTTTTGCAGGCGTCTAGACATTTAATTACCTTAATTAGTTTATTCTGGAGATTGCTTTCACTTCTCTTACCTAGGGTTTTCTTGCTAGATGAATTTGTTGTCTATCTGTTCTTTGGCCTTCAGTTCAGTTTTTTCTGGACCTCTAGCTTAGGTTTTGTTTAACAGAGGATAATTTTTCAGTTCTTGTTTCTTGCCCTGCTTGTATGGTACCTTTTCCCTCCCCACCCTTGGGAAGGTCTACGTAGGTATTATAGACTCCAGCCGGGTTTTCTAGGACTAAACTGGCTTCCTATCAGGGGGAAGGAGTCACCTGTGTCAGTTTTCCCTGACGGTGAGACCCAGCAGGTTAAAAGACTTTCCTGTGAAGTCTCTGGGCTCTGTTTTTCTTATCCTGCCCAGTATGTGGCGCTTGTTTGCCTGCAGGTCCCACCAGCAGATGATGTTGTTGCTCCTTTCAGTTTGGAAGGCTCTCCCTGCTGGGGGCTTGGTGGAGACGGAGGAGAGGTTGTAGGCTGGTTTTAAAGGCTTCAAATTGCCCAGCCCTGAGGTCTGAATTCCTTGAGAGAGGGATTCTGCCTGAGTTGGGCTCCACCCCTCCCCTGGGGAAGGCACAGGTGGGAGACAGCCCTGAAAGCAGCCCGTTTCTGCCTATGCCTGGGGTAGTTGCAGCCCGAGAAGTCCCGCCACTGAATCCAGAGGCTGCCAAGTCTCTGTAGAAACACAGCCACTAAAACTTCTGTTTCCTCCACCTTTCCTCTTTTTCTGTGAGCCCAATGAGGAAACTCCGCTTGACCAGGTTTAGAGGATCTTTCCTTTCCCTCTATGAAGCCACCTGTGGGGGAGGGGCGCCAGCCACCAGCTGCCAAGGCTTGGGGAACTCACGGTTTTGGGGAGGCTTGCAGCCGATCCAGCTGGTCCAGATTGGGGTACACTGTGTGTCAAGTCACTGACGTGGCTCTGGGAGCTGTTCTGTACTGTTTCTGGTTATTTAGTAGTTGTTCTGGGGGATGAACTAAAACGCGCACGTTGCTAAGCCGCCATCTTGACTCCGCCCTCCGATCATAAGATTCTATATTCTTTCTTTTTATTCTGAGTCAATTTAGCTAACAGTTTGTTAATTTTATTGGCCTTTTCAAAGAACCAAGTTTTGATTTCATTTATTGAACTTTTCAAAGAACCAACCTCTCTATTACTTTTCTTTTCTCTATTTCACTTATCTCTGTTCTTGTCTTCATTTCCTTCCTTCTGCTGGTTTCAGGTTCAGTTTACTCCTCTTTTTCTAGTTCCTAAGTGTGAGCCCTTTCTTAATGAAGCTGTTTATGGCTCTGAATTTCTCTCTGAGCACTGATTTTGCTGTATCCCTTAAGTTTTGATATGTTGTGTTTTGTTTTCATTTGTCTCAAGGTAATTTCTAATTTTTCTTGTGATTTTTTTCCTTTGGCCCATTGGCAGATTAAGAGTGTGTTCAATTTCGACATATTTGTGAGTTGTCTAGCTTTCCTGCTGTTATTTATTTCTAGCTTTATTCTGTTGTTGTTGGAAAAGATACCTCGTATGGCTTCAATCTTTAAAATTTATTCAAGACCCCTCACCTCTTTTGTTGTGAAAGTGCCCACATGTTCCTACTTTGCATGTGTACTTAATAAATTTTCTGCCTACTTACTCGATCTGTGCTATGTCCTTGAATTCTATCTTGCAGCATGGCCAAGAACCTAGAAATCTGAATTTGGCAACATATTTTGGCAGGCCAGCAGAGATACCTCGCTCTGACCATCTGGACTGGTAAGTCATGGCTATTGACCAGGAGCCTTGGCCGCATGCTTTCACTTTTTTCTTCTCACTTGGCTCATTATTATCCTCTCCTATGTACTCATACAATTTTGTGTCCCTAGGAGTCTCAAGTCTCTGACCTGGCTCCCCCAGGGCATAAACTTTGTCTACTCTGAGTTCTCTGGTTCCCTCCTCAGAGGTGGCAGGAGCCTGTCTCCATGCTATGAAGATGGACACTGCCCTTGAGACCTGACTGGGGACTTTTCCCGGTATCATGCAGATGTTGAGTGGCAGTCAAATCAAGTCCCCCCATCTCTCTCTCCTTGGCTTTCTGAGACTTCCCCACACTCTCTCCTGTCCTCCCTCCTGGGAACTCTACTGGATCCGTTCCTCTAGACCATCTTTGCCAGAGGTCCTCTCACCTCCTCCATGAGAGTCTCCTTTCTCTTCTGCCTGGTATTCAGTGCCTTCTGAGACATTCCATTTCTTTTATAACACAGGATTCTGGGCTAAGGATTCTTGTAGCAAACAAAGTGTTGTCTCTGACATTCTAGGGAGTTACCTCTAGTTTATGCCCATGGGAACTGAGTACTTTCCAGTGGGAGTGTCTCCCTCCAGACCTTGATTGTTTAGTCTCTGTTTAGACCCACTGCAGCCATAAAGCTTCGCTTCTTCTAGAGCATACCTGTTTTTAGCTCTCAGGAAACTAGAGGAAAAAGGTGTCCTGGAAATATCCAGTGACTTTACTCCCCCTCTTCCCAAGGCATTGGGCTGGTGGATAAATGGTGCGGAGGTTGAGTCCCTGGCCTTATGTTTGGAAGTCCCCTGGAAGTGTAGATATAGACATCTCTTAGGAAAGAGGCTGTCCAGGTTTTGAGTCTCTGACCCCTCAAGAGCACTGTCCTGAAATTTTTCCGGGCAAGGACAGGGTTCAAGTCCCTGACCAGGGTCTATAAGCTCCTCTATTTCTTTTTCCAGAGAAAATGGGAAATGCCAACAGTCAATACAGGCTAAAAGATGGGGAAGCATAGCCCTCCAGTGGGACTCTTAATGAAAATTCCATCCTCCAGTTTTTAAAAGACAAGGAAAGGAGTCAGAAATTCCCAAGACCAGATGTTTATGGCTCTCTATCAAGGCAAGGACCTCAGAGGGACATGTTGCCTGTGTTATGCTCAATGCCTCAATTTCCCCTAGAGGAGAAAATCTTCTTGAGGATCCAGTTTTAAACCAAAAAGTATCATATGGTCACCTGTTCGCTAGAAGGCATGAGACAATGGATCACCAACCAGCCAATTGTAATAAGCTAAGGTAGATCAATCAGGAGAAAGAAGAAACCCAGCCTTTTTCCAGGGGAGGTTAGCGGAAGCCCAAGAAGTATCCAATGGAAGCCTGGATTTCTGGGAAGGTCACATTTTTCTGGTTACTTATTTCATCAGCCAGTCTGCCCCTGATATTCAGGGAAAGCGGCAAAAGCTCTCCACGGACTTGCAAAATCCCACTAATGACCTATTAAAAACTGCCTTGTGGGGGATGCAAAGGTAGTTCAGTGATAGAATTCTCGCCTGCCATGCAGGAGACCTAGGTTCAATTCCTGGCTTCCCAAACACTTCCCAAACAAACAAACAAAGAAGCAAACAAACAATTGAAAAACAAAACAAACAAAAATTCAGCAAACGGTGCTGTAATAAGGGGATACACACCTGGAAAAAGAATGAAATGTGACCCTCACCATACGCATACAAAAACAAACAAACAAACATAACTGCCTTCTCTGTCTTTAGCAATCAAGAAGACTGAGAAGAAGGCGAAGGCAAAGTGAAGTAAGAAGACCAGAGAACAGGCTCAGCCTATTGCAGTTGCTCTTAAAAGTACCCTGTCCCCTTGAGATCACCCAAGATGTGGCTCCAGGCCTCAAGGGCCTTGCTTCAATTGTGGGCCAGAGGGCCCCTGGCAGAGAGAGTGCCAGAAGTCTTGAGACAACCCTTGACCTAGGACCCGCAAGGGCCACCAGCCTGGGCATATTGGGCCCAGGGACTACATCACCTCCCAAAGGAGGTGGATGGGACAACCCCTGAAGCCCTGCTTGTGGCAAGAGAAGGAGACTGAGGGTGCCCAAGTCTGCATATGGCTCTGCTGACTTCAAATCTGATTATCAACCTAGAGGAGCCTTGGGTGACACTCAATGTGGCAGGTAAGATTATTGATTTCTTGCTTAATACTAGAGTCATTTACTCTGACCTGATCTGCCACTCTGGACCTACCTCCACTTGGACTTGCCTCGTTATGGGAGTTAATGGTAAAAGTCAAAACTAGGACCTTCACTACCCCTCTCACTTGTAGGCTTGAGGACAACTGGTGTCCCATCGGTTTCTCATTGTCCCTGAATGCCCCACCCCCCTTCTAGGGACGGATCTTCTTCATTCCCTGGAGGCTGCCTTGAGCCTAGTAAACCCAGCTATTGTTTACTTCCTTGTTGGCCCCAAGGCATCCAAAGCCTATACGGGATGAAGGTACCCAGGGCCAGCCCACTAGTAGCCCGTGTCTGCATTCAGGTTCTCAGTACTAGAGCTAAAAAACATTTTTTTTTATCCCTCTCTCTTCACTCTGACTTTCAATACCTATATGCTTTTATATGTCAGGGACTTAATAAGATTCCCACCCTACTCACTTCGTGCTGCCACAAGGATTTTGAAAAAGTTTCCATATTGTGAAAAATGCCTTAGGAGCACACCATACTGACCTTCAGCTGCCTCAAAGCACAGTTTGGCAATATGCCAATTTTGTTTGTTGAAAGTAAATTGTTTGTTTATAATCATTGCTGACTATAAGCCCTGAATGGATATAGAAAGTTATGGAAAGTTTGGGAAAGTGAATTTTGTTTATTGCAATCAATACTGACTAAAATTTGATAAATCTGTCTAAAGGAGTATAGTTTTGCCCTAAATAAAATGGCTGGCTTTAAAATATAAGAAAAGACCTGAATAAATATTTTTTCTCTCGGGTAAAATAATGTAGATTGTTAGTCTGCTCTTAAGGAAAGATTATTAAGATTATTAAAAGCTTTTCTTAACCATCTGAGTGCTCTGTCTAGAAGATAAAGATTTTATATCATATCAGAAAATCCTTGTTGATGTTTATGTTGATCTTCTCGTCCTCTATTTCAAAAGACAAGTCCTCTCACTCTTAAAGGAAAACTGGTATAAAGGATTTGTTCTTTCACCTCATAAAAGTGAGGTGCTAAGATAGTTTAATATATTACAGAGGAAGTGTTTAGGAAGTATTACAATAATTAAAAGAGATTTTTCTATCCTTCTGTTAGCTGAATTTGCACAGGTGAAATTTTATTCTTGTATTTAGAGATTGTATAAAATTCCTAAAATTTGACAATGTTCCCACTGTCCATATTATATCTGATAGTGATTTCTGTAATATTAGATGTTATTAGTCATGGTTTTAGTTAATTCTTAGAAAAGTTACAGATCAGAAAAACAACCAAATTTACTAATCAGTTATGCTACTTTGCTCCAAGATTTCTCTAAAAGTTTATGTGGTTTAAGTCAGAACTTTCATCTTCAACTAAAAGGACTTTAAAGGAGAAGCAAGGCAAGTATACAATTTATGTTCTACCTGTTAATTAACAAAACCCTAGTAAGTGTATATAAGGTAAAACAAGACAAAACTTCTGGTATGGTTTGTGATTGATGGCCCCAAAAAGACAACTGTCAAATGTCTTTATTTCTGAAAATAGTTTCATTAACCAAGGGACAAGGAGAGCAGGATATGCAATAGTCAGGCTGACTAGAGTGAAGACAAAGCTTGCCCCCAGGGACTTTAGCTCAAAAAGCAGAACTAATTGACCTCATCTGAGCTTCAGAACTAAGAAAAGGGAAAAGGCTTTGCCTTCCTGGTCCTGCATACTCACACAGCAGTGTGTAAAAAGCAAGACTTTTTCCCAATTAAACACCACCAAGAGATACTTAATATTTTAAATCCATAGTCTTACTGACAAAAATAGATGTAATTCATTGCCCTGGCCATCAAAGAGAAAATATTAATGTCTCTTGAAGGAATAACTGAGCCAACATGGCAGCTAAAGCCACAGCCCAATCAGTTGCCCCATTCCTGCACCCTTTAACTTGCCACATGCACACTCTTATTCCCCATTTGAGTAGAACGAGCTGCCCAGCTAAGATTTACTTTTGAACCTCAAGGATGGTCATTTCCCTTTGCTCCAGTCTCTCTTGGCTAATGAGGCACTCTTTTTTTCTTTTAATTTTAAAAATATTTTTATTGATAAATCTTCACACAGATACATTCCATACATGGTGTACAATCAATGGCTCACAGTATCAGCACATAGTTCTATATTCATCACCATGATCGTTTTTTAGAACATTTGCATCATTCCAGAAAAAGAAAAAAAAAAAACTCATGTATCCCATACCCCTTGCCCCTCCTTCTCATTGAAGTGTTTCCATCTACCCAGTTTATTTTATCCTTTGTCCCCCCTATTATCTATTTATATTTTATTCTTTTTTTTTTTTTACTCATCTGTCCCTACCTGGGATAAAAACAGCAACAGACACAAGGTTTTCACAAACCCACAGAAAATACACACCAATATTTTTTAAGAACACCAATTCTCAAAACCACTTATCTCTCCAACTACCGTATTCTCTTTCTCCAACAAAAATTTTCACAGCCACAACATCTGTGTCCTTTTTCTTATCACTCATTCATTTCTCAACACATTGCAATCTGATTTAACCTTCTCTTGTTCTCTGAAACTGTACATAGCAAAGTCGCCAACAACGGCAATATTGCCAAATCCAATGAGGCACTCGTATCTTCCTCTTGCTATTGATTGGTCCCTGCATGTTTAAGCTTCTCACCGAGTTTATTTCTTGCAGACTTGAAACCTTTCACCTAAGCTAATGCTGAAGAAGCAAGGATTTTCAGGTGTTACAACCACCCCCCCCCCCCCAGACTTTTACAAGGTGAAATGAGATAATCAGAAAGTTCTATCCTGTCAGGTAGGGCCTACACCCCCTGACAAGCAGGAAGTTGCTACAAAAGACATACTCGTCCCTCAGGAACCTTTAAGATTAAGGGACTAGAACTTTCTTAGGGGGAAGTTAAGGAAGCTAGAACAGGCACTTGAGAGGGGAGAGAAGATACCATGAAGGAGCCAGAATACAATATACCAGAAATGGTTTGGGTTTTGCAATGGGGGTTTATTAGTTTACAAATATACAGTTCTAAGGCCATGAAAATGTCTGAATTAAGGCATCAAGAGGAAGATACCTTATCTGAGGAAAAGCTGCTGGCATCTGGGGTTCCTTTGTCACATGAGAAGGCATATGGTTGGCATCTGCTGGTTTTTTGCTCCTGGGTTCCACTGCTTTCAGCTTCTGATTCTAGTGTTTTTTTCTCTCAGCTCCTGTGAGTCCTTCTTACATCTCTGGGCATTTCTTCTTCTTCTTCTTCTTCTTTAATATAGCATTTACAATGAATTATTTGAAATAATTTCAAATGTATACAGGAAAGTTGTAAAAATATAATACAAAACCCATTCCAATATCCTCTCACCCATATACACAGGTCCACAAGTATTTAACATTTTGACACATTTGCTGTATCATTCTAACCATTTACGTATTTATTTTCTAAACATTTGAGTGTAAGTGGTATATATCATGCTTTTTTTTTAGAAGAGGAGAGACCATTTACTGAGCACCTACTATATACTAATTTTTTTATAATCATTCCGGTCTACATATAAAATCAGTAATTCACAATATCATCACATAGTTGCATATTCATCATCATGATCGTTTCTTAGAACATTTGCATCAATTCAGAAAAAAGAAATAAAAGGACAACAAAAAAATTCATACATACCATATCCTTTACCCCTCCCTTTCATTGATCACTAGCATTTCAATCTAAATTTACTTTAACATTTGTTCCCCCTATTATTTATTTTTATTCCGTGTGTTTTACTCTTTTGTTGTTAAGGTAGATAAAAGGAGCATCAGACACAAGGATTTCACAATCACACAGTCACATTGTGAAAGCTGTATCATTATACAATCATCTTCAAGAAACATGGCTACAGGAACATAGCTGTACATTTTCAGGCAGTTCCCTCCAGCCTCTCCATTACATCTTGACTACAAGGTGATATCTATTTAATGAGTAAGAATAACCTCCAGGATAACCTCTAGAGTCTGGAATCTCTCAGCCATTGACACCTTATTTTGTCTCATTTCACTCTTTTCCCTTTCGGTCGAGAAGGTTTTCTCAATCCCTTGGTGCTGAGTCTCAGCTCATTCTAGGATTTCTGTCCCACATTGCCAGGAAGGTCCACACCCCTGGGAGTCATGTCCCATATAGAGAGGGGGAGGGCAGCGAGTTTGCTTGTTTTGTTGGCTGGAGAGAGAGGCAACATCTGAGCAACAAAAGAGGTTCTCTTGGGAGTGACTCATAGGCCTAATTTTAAGTAGGCTTGATCTATCCTTTCATATGAACAAACCCCAAGATTGAGGGCTCAGCCTATTGCTTTGGTTGTCCCCATTGCTTGTGAGGATATCAGGAATTCTCCACTTGGGGTGGGGCATTTCTTTTTTTTTTTTTTTTTTTTTTTTTTTTTTTTAAGACAGAGAGAAGGAAGGAAGGATAGAAGGAAGGAAGGAAGGAAGAAAGGGAAACATTTTTAAACATTTTCTTGTTTTATTGTATTCTGTTTCTCCGTTTTTGTTACATGGGCTGGGGCCGGGAATCGAACCGAGGTCCTCCGGCATAGCAGGCAAGCACTTTGCCCGCTGAGCCACCGCGGCCCGCCCCAGGGGCATTTCTTTTTAATATCTCTCTCTCTCTCTCTCTCTCTCTCTCTCTCTCTCTCTCTCTCTCTCTCTCTCTCTCTCTCTCTCTCTCTCTCTCTCTCTCTCTCTCTCTCTCTCTCTCTCTCTCTCTCTCTCTCTCTCTCTCTCTCTCTCTCTCTCTCTCTCTCTCTCTCTCTCTCTCTCTCTCTCTCTCTCTCTCTCTCTCTCTCTCTCTCTCTCTCTCTCTCTCTCTCTCGGTGTTCTACCTTTTATGCTTTCATAAAGGGCTTTAGTAAAGGGTTAAGACCCACCTTGAAATTGGGTGGGTTATATCCCAATTGAACCCAAAGTTCCCACCCACATAGGTCTACACCACAGGGATGGATTAAAAGAATATGGCCTTTTCTGGGGTACATAACAGCTTCAAACAACCACAGAGTCCTTAAGCAAGGACAGTTAATCAAGGTCAGGAGGGCCTGTCCTGCACAGACACCCTGCCTGGGAGCCACCCACCTACACAAAACACCCTGTGGCTGCTGACCCATCCAAGTGAACTGTCTACTACAAGATACCGCCCTGGAGAGAAAGCAGGGGAGAGGGGAGAGTCCCAGACAAGAAAGGGGGAGGGGGAATAAGTAAAGCTAAGCAATAAAAACAGATTGTCCCAACATTGCGAGGCCTCGCACCCCTCACCATTTCTTTGCAAGAGTGCTAGCATGTTCCTTCTCTGCATGCATACTTAACAAATTTTCTGCCTGCTTACTCAAAAAAAAAAAAGATTAAAGCTTGTTTTGTGGCCTGTAGTCTGTTCTGGAGAATGATCCTCATGCATTTGAGAAGAATGTGTATTTTGGAGCTGTTGTTGGGTAGAAATATCTACATATGTCTGTTAGATCTAATTAGTTTTTAGAATTGTTAAAATCCTCTAATCCTTATTGTACATCTCTCAGATTGTTCCATCCAATATTGTAAGTGGAGAGTCGAAGCCAATAACTATTATTGAACTATCTCTCCCTTCAATTCTGCAAAATTTGCATCACATATTTTGGGGCTCTGTTGTTTATGTTTATGATTATTATATCTTCTTGATTTATTGAAACTTTTATCACTATATAATGTCCTTCTTTGCCTCTTATAATTTTTTTTAACTTAAAATATAGTCTGTCTGACAATAATATAGCTGCCCATCTCTTTTTTGGTTACTATTTTCATGGAATATCTTTTGCTACTCTTAATTTCAACAACTTTGTGTCTTTGTATCTAAAGTGAGTTTCACTGGTCCTAAGGGAAAGAAAACCAATAAACACACCCTCACCAAATAGAAAATCCAAACCTCCCCTTAACTCTTGTCCCTGTCCCCATTATTTACCCCTGGTATTACTGTGGTATTGTTGCTGTTTTCCTGTTAAACATAGCCCATAGCATGAATAACAGTTTTCCCACTATACCCCAAACTTACACACTCTTTTTACAAGATTCATACCTTTGCAGTAGTTCATGCAATAACTTATTTATAATTGCAGTGTTAATTGGTGGGACACATGGGTCTATACAACTCCTTTCCATCATGTTCACCTTCAGTATGATAAAATTACTTATAGAACCAATAGTGAAATGCCTTCATTTCTATCTATTCTCTGTCATTTAAGTTCAACCTCATTAGCTAACTGTTCACCCATCTCTAGCTTCCATCTATTTCTAGGTCCCTTATTCTGTATTATAAGTCTCTGATTTTACCTCTACCATGATTATAAAAGTGGAATCAAACAGTATCTATCCTTTTGTATCTGCCTTATTTCACTCAGCTTTATGTCCTCAGGACTCATCTATCTTGTCACGTGCTTTAGAACATCATTTCATCTTATGCTACATAGTATTCCATCATACACACACACACACATACATATATATGTGTGTATGTATATATATATATGTGTGTGTGTGTGTGTATATATATATATGTGTGTGTGTGTGTGTGTATATATATATGTGTGTGTGTGTGTATATATATATGTGTGTGTGTGTATATATATATACACCACATTTTGTTGATCCACTCGTCTGTTGACAGGCACTTCGATGGTTTCCATCTTTAGGCAATTGTGAATAATGCTGCTATGAACACCGATGTGCAAAGTCTGTTTGTGTCACTGCTTTCAGCTCTTCTGGGTATATACAGGGTGGGATCTTTTGACTAGATTATTTCCATGGCGATATGACCCACCAATTCAAGGTGGATCTTAATTAGTTTACTGGAGTCCTTAAAGGACTGGACACAGAGAACAGACACAGATGTTTGGAGATGCAGACAGAAATATTCCAGGTGCTAAGCAAGGACTCACAGAAATAGCCAGAACCTGAAGACAGCCAAAGGAAGCTTAGAGATGAAGTTCAGAGTTCTCCCTAGAGAAGCTAAGTGAGGGCCCACAGATGCTTGAAGAAAGCTACTGGAATCAGAAGTAAAACTAATGAACCAGGAGCAAGGACCTCAGATGCCAGCCATGTGCCTTCCCAACTGACAGCAGTGACCTGGGTGCTAGCTGCCTTTCCTCTGAGAGGTATCATCTTGTTGGTGCCTTAATTTGGACATTTTCAGGGCCTTAGAACGGTAAACTTGTAACCATAAATACCCTTTATAAAAGCCAAACCATTTCTGGTATATTGCATTCTGGCAACTTTAGCAAACTGAAACAGCAACTTAGTTGCAGTAGTATACAAACACTCTGTTTCTGTCCTCTTCATCCACCTCCTTTATATTGTGATTGTCTTAGATACATCTGAATACATCGTATGCACATTCACATAAATTTATAACTATTGTTTTATGCATTTTCCTTTTAAGTCATACAGGGAAAAAGCAATAAGACAAAAGTACAATAAAACTGGTAAAAAATGTACAAATAAACTGGTTTATATATTTATCCATGTGGCTATCTTTCCCAGTGTTCTTTTTTTAAATGTGGTTTTGAATTACAGTCTAATGTCCTTTCATTTCATCCTGAATAAAGATAGCATTTCTTGTCATGCAGATTTGATAGTAATAAAGTAGACCTGTTTTACTGGGAATGCCTCAGTTTCTCCTTTATTTTTGAAGTTTATCCTGCTTAGAAATGTATTGAGCTTCTTAGTTGTGTAAGATTCATGTGTTTCATCAGATTTGTGAAGTTTTGGTCATTATTTCTTCGAAAAATTTTCTACCTCTTTCTCTCTTCTCCTTCTAGGACTCCCATGATGCATATTTTGGTACACTTGATGGTGTCCCACAGGTACCTCAGGTTCTATTCATTTTTCTTCATTATTTTTTCAAACTGGGTAATTTCACTTGACCTCTCTTCAAGCTCACTGATTCTTTCTTCCACCTGCTGAAATCTCCCCTTGAACTCCTCTAGTGAGTTTTTAATGTGAGCTATTGTATTTTTGAGCTCCAGAATTTCTATTTGGTTCCTTTTTATATTTTCTATCCCTTTATTAACATTCTCTATTTTTCATATACCATTCTCCTGATTTCCTTTAGTTCTTTGTCCATGTTTCCTTTAGCTCATTGAGCGTATGTGAGTTGACTTAATGTCTTTGACTATAATTCCGATTACACTTCATCAGGGATAGTTTCTGTCAGATTAAATTTTTTCTTTTGAATGAGCTATATGTTCCTGTTTTATTATATGCTTTGTAATTTTTTGTTAATAACTGGATAGTTTGAGTATTATAACATAGTAATTATAGAAATCAGACTCTCCCCCTGTGCTGGTTTGAAAGGATGTATGTACCCTAGAAAAGCCATGTTTTAATCCTAATCCCATTTTGTAAAGGCAACCGTTTTTTCTAATCCCTGTTCAGTACTGTGTGTTTGAAACTGTAATGAGATCATCTCCCTGGAGATGTGATTCGATCAAGAGTGGTTGTTAAGCTGGATTAGGCAGAGACATGTCCACCCATTCGTGTGGGTCTCGATTAGTTTACCGGAATCCTGTAAAAGAGAACGACAAAAGAGAAAGTCAGGAAATTCAGAGAGAGCAGAGAATGCTGCAGCACCGCGAAGCAGAGAGTCCATCAACCAGTGCTTTGGAGATGAAGAAGGAAAATACCTCCCGGGGAGCTTCATGAAACAGGAAGCCAGGAGAGAAAGCTAGCAGATGACGCCATGCTCACCATGTGCCCTTCCAGCCAAGAGAGAAACCCTGAACTTCATTAGCTTTCTTGAACCAGAGTATCTTTCCCTGGATGCCTTTGAGTGGACATTTCTATAGACTTGTTTTAATTGGGACATTTTTTTGGCCTTAGAACTGTAAACTAGCAACTTATTAAATCCCCCTTTTTAAAAGCCACTCCATTTCAGGTATATTGCATTCTGGCAGCTAGCAAAATAGAACACCCCCTCATCAGGGATGGCTTTTTTTTGCTTATTGAGGGCTGCAGACATCTGTTTGTATAGTGACTTTTCCAAACTATTTTTACAAAGACTGTATTTGTAGTAAAGGGCAGTCTCAGCACAACCTGCCACCTTTCCCTGGACCCATAAATACATACTGTGCTCAAGACCAGTGTGTCAGCCTGGCAAGATAAAATGCAAAGCCCAATAGATAAGAGGACTGCCAGTATGTTCCTTCCCCCCGTGTTCTAGTTTGCAAGCTACCAGAATACGATATACCAGAAACGGCTTTTAAAAGGGGGAATTTAATACATTGCTAGTTTACAGTTCTAAGGCTGTGAAAATGTCCAAATTAAAGCAATACCATAGAAATGTCTAATCTAAGGCATCCAGGGAAAGATACCTTGGTTCAAGACTGATGATGTTCAGGGTTTCTCTCTCAAACCAAAAGGCACATGGCAAACACGGCATCATCTGCTAGCTTTCTCTCCAAACTTCTTGTTTCATGAAGCTGTCCCGGGGGTGTTTTCCTTCTTCAACTCCAAAGGTTCCTGGTTGAATGGACTGTCGTGATCCTTGTGGCTCTCTCCAAAATTTTTCCTTTTTTTAAGGATTCCAGTAAACTAATCAAGACCCACCTGGAATGAGTGGAGTCACATCTCCCTCTAATCCAAGGTTAACACCCACAATTGGGTGAGTCACATCTTTGTGGAAATAACATAATCAAGTTTCTAACCTAAAATACTGAATAGGCATTAAAATAAATACCTCCACGAGATGCATCAGGATTAAAACATGGCTTTTCTAGGGTACATAATCCTTTCAAACCAGCACACCCTATTACCCAGAGCATATATAAACATTCACTGGAGACAGCCTGACTCTGATGGGCATGTTTTGTGACATCCAGCTCACACCCCAGTGGTATATCTGTTCTGGTGGGAAAGGAACAGGGTTCCTCCATTGTAGTAGCACATGAACACAAGAGAGGGATGCCATGGGTAGAACATCTCTTGTGTTGGTGACAAATTGCAACCTGCTGGCTACGATAAGCCGACATCCGTTAGTGAAGCTGGCCTTGTTCTGACTCTTCTCTTTGTGAGTGAAATGTCTTTCCACCAGAGCCTGTGGGAAAGCTTTTGCTGGCCACCCTGACACCTCTATTGGAGAGGGTTCACATCTCTTTAGGTGTCTCTCTTCCTGATCAGTAGTATTCCTTGGTGCATGTGGTCATTGAGTTTCTGTTCTATTATCTCTGCCATCAGCCTGTGATCTGACAGAGATTTCCTTAAATGTTTGCCAAAAAGAAGTGCACCCCTCTTTAAATCTTTTAATAAATGCTGCAGTTTAAGGGGGCTGATGCAAAGGCAAGCATCTGTACAGGTCCTCAGGGAACTGCCAGACCTACCAAAACATGCAATCCCCAATTTTTTGGAGGACAAGGTCCATACTGTCCATCATGGTACCAGCCAGCTTCTCTAGGACTTTGTTTTGCATTATTTCTAATTATCAAAACAATGTGAAGGATGAGGCAGGTCACACTATTATGTCCATTTTACAGGAATGGAAATTAGGGCATATTGAGAGTTGAGTAATTTCTGCAAAATCATTTCTCTAAAAATAAAAAAAATCATTTCTCTAGCAAATGGCACTTTGAACCAAAGTACTTTAATGCCATGGCCTGCACTTTTTTCTTATTAAATAAAAATTTATTGTGGTAACAAATACAATATAACATTTCCCATTTAACCACTTTCAAGTGTACAATTCAGTGATATTGATTACATTCACAGTGCTGTGCCACCATCACCACCATCCATTATACTTATTGGCTTTTAATAATGACTTCTGCTGAATACTATGTTGTCTTCCTGTATGAGTCTATTTTGAGACTCTCTCTAGTCTATGCCTTTGGTCTATTTATCGCTTCCTGAATCAAAACCACACCCTCTTAACTAAATAGCACTTTAGAATGAGCTGTGATTTTTTTTGTTTAGTATTCTCTTCCTTGTTTTAGTTATTTTAAAAATTCTTTCCTATTCTTGGCCTCTTTTCCTCTCATATAGTTATTGATGTCAGCTTGTCACATTTAATGAAAAACCTTGTTTTTTATTGGAACTGTATTGTATTATAGAATTTGGGGACAAATAAGACTTACAATACTAAGTCTTCCCCTTTCATGAACTGGAAAATGGTTTATGGCTCCATTTATTTAAATATTCTTTTAATCTTTCAGGAAAGTGCTACATTTTTCTTCATTAAGGTCTTTTGCATCTTTTATTAGATTTTTTTGGTTAGGTACCATATTCTGGTATTTCCAAACATATTTCTAGATAATGTGTTTATATTGTTCATTCTTAAATATTCTCCATTTACAGTAGATGGGGATTTAGACCCTTCATGTGTCATTTGACTACATAGAGAATTCTGGGTGCATATTTTTTTTAAACGTTTTTTTTTTTCTTTTTAATATTTTTACTGACAAGTCTTCACACACACACAGTCCTTACATGGTGTACAATCAGTGGCTCACAATATCATCGCATAGTTGTGTATTCATCTTCAGAGTCATTTTTAGAACATTTGCATCACTCCAGAAAAAAAAAGAAATAAAAAGAAAAAAGGAAAAAATTCATGCATCTCATACCCCTTACCCCTCCGCCTTATTGACCATTAGTGTTTCTATCTACCCAATTTATTTTACCCCTCATTCCCCCTATTATTTATTTTTATCCTTACATTTCTACTCATCTGTCCATACCTTGGATAAAAGAAGCATCAAATACAAGGTTTTCACAATTGCACATTCACATTATAAAAGCTATATTGTTATACAATCATCTTCAAGAATCAAGGCTACTGGAACACAGCTCAACAGTTTCAGGTACTTCCCTTCAGCCAGTCCAATATACCATAAACTAAAAAGGGATATCTATATAATGCATAAGAACAACCTCCAGGATAACTTCTTGACTCTATTTTTAGCCACTGAAACTAAATTTTGCCTCATTTCTTTCTTCCCCATTTTGGTCAAGAAGCCTTTCTCAATCCCATGATGCCAGGTCCCGGCTCATCCTGGGAGTTCTGTCCCACGTTGCTGGGAGATTTACACCCCTGGGAGTGGGGTGGGGTGGGGGGTGGGGTGGAGGGAAGTGAGTTCACCTGCCAAGTTGGCTTAGAGAGAGGGAGGACACATCTGAGCTCAAAAGAGTTTTAAACATTTTTTTTATGAAATATAACATATACAAAAAGTAAAAAATAATTTTAAAAAGCAATCACTTTCAGAGTACATTTTAACAAGTACTTACAGAACCAATTTCAGATATGGTATGGGTTACCATTCCACAAATTCAGTTTTTACCTTCTAGCTGCTCCAAAACACGGGTGGCCAAAAGAAACATCAATACAGTGATTTAGCAGTCATACTCGTCTCCTCACAGATTTTTGAAGACTTTGTCCCGTTGTTTTATGTAGCCTGTGAAATAGCTGATATTTGATTTTCAACCCTTTCCCCCCAGCTCAGATCCATAGCTTTTGTTTTTCCCTTTTCTAGCATCCTTATTTTTTAAGTTTTATTTTAAAAGCTGCAAACCTACAGAAAAGCCAAAAGAATGATGCAATGAAGACTCCCATATATCCTTGACCTGGGCCCACCAACTGTGTATATTTTAACTCATTTGCTCTAAGTTTTTAGAGTAATACAAGCTTTTTTCTTTTGCTGAGTATTTGAGAGTAAATTGCACATATGATTATTATTTTTCACAAAAATCCGTAATATATATTTTTTCACATAACACGCTTTTTGAAATTTTTATTTCAGTACAAATATATAGCCCAAAACTCCCCCTTTTAACCACACTCAGATATTTAATTCAGTACTGTTAATTACATTCACAATTACCATCACCATTATCCATTATAACTTTTCTGTCACCCCAAACACAAATTCTGAACCAATTAAGCATGAACTCCCCATTCCCTCCCCCCTCCCCCATCCTTGATAACCTGCATTTTAGTTTCTGACTCTATGAGTTTGCTTATTCTAATTATTTCATATCAGTGAGATCCTACAATATTTGTTCTTTTGTGTCTAGCTTATTTCACTCAGCATGATGTTTTCAAGGTCTATCCACGCTGCCACTAGTATCAAGACTTCATTCCTTTTTATAGCTGAATAATATTCTATTGGGTATATGTATTAGTCAGGGTTCTCTAGAGGAACAGAACCAACAGAAGATATCTGTAAATATGAGATTTCTAAAGATGTTTCATGCAACCATAGCAATGAAAGAGTTCAAAATCTGTAGGGCAGGCCATGAAGCTGGTGGCTCCAATGAAGAGACCCTGTTGACAAACTCAACAGCAGAGGCTCACTGACTGAAGGAGCAATGAAGTGGGCTCTCTTCTCTCTCAAAAAGTCTTCTGCTGATTGGATTATCCTGTTGGTGGTAGACATACCTTAGTGGATCACAGATGTAATCAGCTACAGATACAATAAACTGACTGATGATTTAATACATCTGCCTTCTGGATTATCAACCAGCCATGACATAGCCTTACAGCTAGGGTCAGGCCAGTGTTTTGCTGACCAGACCACTGGGCATCATCACTTGGGCCAGTTGACACCAGAACCCAACCATCACAGTGTATCTATCACATTTTGCTTATCATTAACTGGTTGATGGACACTTCAGTTGCTTCCAACTTTTGGCAATTGTGACTAATGCTGCTATGAACCACAATGTGAAAATATCTGAGATAGGAATGAGGGCGTGGGAAATAGATCTGCAGGGAAATCATGTCCTGGACCGAAAGACAGGTATCGGTTGGGTTTCCATAGTTGTAGCAGATCGTGTTTTCCAAGATGGCCACCACAAGATCTCCTGTCCTACATGCTCTTCCTACATTGTAACATCGATATTCCTCTTGGTGAGACATGAGATCTATGTTCCCTACTACTGGTTTTGATTGAAGTGATGACCGGGGTCTATCTGGCATCTCTTGGCAGTCTCATTCTTGGAGCCTAGTCACCGTATTTGGAAGAAACTCAAGGTACATGAAAAAGCCACAGATAGGTGTTCTGACCGACAGCCCAGCTGAGGTCCCAACTAACAGCATCAACTGCCCGAAGCCTTCAAGACGTCAACTGCCTGAATGCTTCGAGACGACAGCAGCCCTTGTTCTGATCTGACCACAAAAACACGAGAGACCCCAAGTGAAAACCTCATTCCTGACCCCGGTCAATTCCCAGAAATGTGAGAGAGGGTAATAAGTGACTGTCATTGTTTTAGGACACTAAGTTTTGGGATCGTTGTGTTATGGAACAAACAAAGGTGAAAGAACAGGAAGGCACAGGGCATGGTGGGGGAATATCTACCAGCTGGGGTTCTTGGGTTGTAGGCAATGGAAAGCTACTTGGGATTAAGAAAAAAATAAAAACAAAAAGAGAAGACATGACTCAGAATAATATGCTAGGTAGCTCAGAGAATCAAAGGAAAAGCAAAGGAAAAATTGACAGGAACCAGAACTACTCTGGGACCATTAAGGATATTCTTTTCTGGGTAGGGGCTCACAGCAATTGAGCACCACCCGCTTTAGGAGCCTGGTGCATTCCTGGTGTGGGGGAAGGAGACTCTTACTGGTGTGGTTAGATCATCAGCCCACCCACTGGGGAAACAGAATGGGCCCAGTGACTCACAGCTCCCCCCAAACCACAAGGAACAAGGCAGAGGAATTCCCCTCCCCAACAGAATGGGAAGCTGTGGCCGGGGCAAGCAAAACTAAAAGACATTCATTGTGTTCATTAGGATTAGATTCTGGTGGAAATAATAGAAACCTAAAAATGACAGCAGCTTAAACAAGATCAAAGTTTATTTCTCTTGCATGTAAAAGTCCAGAGGTAAATCATTCATGGCTAGTACAAATCACTTATAATTGCAGTCTTAGGGCCCAGTAGACATAAAGGTCTAAAACTTCAAGTGCTGACTTGACATTCTTTGAGCCTCACAGGGCCCCCAAAGACCTAATGGTGAGTTCCCCTGTTCTCACCAGATATGCCTCTCTCCAGCAGGAAATGCTTCCCACCCGGATAGTCCCTGTGCTGGTTTGCAAGCTGCCGGAATGCGATATACCAGAACTGGAATAGCTTTTACGAAAGGGGAATTGAATAAGTTATAAGTTTACAGTTCTAGGGAAGTGAAAGTGTCCAAATTAAGGCACCAACAAGACACTATCTTTACTCAAGAAGGCTGATACTATCCGGAACAGCTTGGTCAGCTGGGAAGGCGCGTGGCTGGCATCTGCTGGGTCCTTGTTCCCGTACTCTTGCTTTCAGCCTCTGTTCCTGTAGGGGTTCCTCACTTTGCTTTGCCAAAGCTGGCTTTCATCTCTTGACTTCCTTTGGCTCTCTCCAGGTTCTGACTTGCTTAACATCTCATGAGAAGGCATATGGCAATGTGTGCTGGGCTCCAAGGATCGCCAAACATTCATGTCTCTGCCCTGTCGGTGCTGTCATTTCTGTTGTTTCTGACTCTCACCAAAATGTTTCCTCTTTTGAAGGATTCCAGTAATTTAATCAAGACCCACCTGGAATGGGTGGAGTCACATCTCCACCTAATCAAAGGTCACATCCACAATTGGGCGTGCCACATCTTTGTGGTGATAATTTAATCAGTTTCTGCCCTACAATATCTGAATCAGGATTTAAAAAACCAGCTGCTCCCACAAGAACGGATCAGGATTAAAACATGGCTTTTCTGGGGTACATAATACTTTCAAACCAGCACAGCCCTCCTAATTGCCTGACTATCTGCACTGGACTGGGTCCTCTCTAACACATTTCATTTCTCTGTCAGCCACCAAAATTATTCAAACGAGACAACTGCATCCTCCCGCAGCCACCAAGGGGGCATCTTACCCTCTCATTACTACAAAGACCACAAACCCTGTGGCTCAATCTGCTTCCAAGGGCAAACTTTGGTGGCCCTGCCTGGATTGTGCCATCCTGTTCCCCTGGGCTGTGAATTTCTGGGATCCAGGCTGCCGACAGGAGTGACATCAGCAAGGTGGCAGAGTGAGAGGCTGCAGTGGTCTGCACCCCACAGCAACATTGGAGAATCAGGAGAAACTAGCAGAACCAGCTTTCTCAGGGTGAGCCGAACAGTAAAGAAGATTGCAGTAACTGGGTGAGTGCTGAAGCAAGAAAAAGGCAACTTAAAAGCTGTTGGAAATGCTCATGGTGACTTACTGGCCTTCCCTCCCCAGACAGATGCAGTGCCAGGCCACATTCTCAGTCAGGCCCCTGGGCACAAGTTCTGGAGGAACCAAAATAACCCTTACATGCGTACAGAGGTGCATCCCCATTAGGGAATCCCCTGATACCGTGTCAAACTTTAGGGACACCCAAATCAGTAGGTTTATCTATAAAGAGAACTGTTTCCTTATCAACTACTTGCTTACCCTGAAATACAGTTCACACAGGTCAATTAGGATAAATGCTTCATTCTCATTTTTTTTTTTTGACAACAAGTTTTATTTAAGAGTTCAAATGAATTCTATAACAATAAAACTGAAGGAAAAAAAAAAAAAACCAAAACACCCCAAACCAGTTTTGTTACTTTCCATGGATGGCAGCTGTTAGTAGAATGCAAGCTTTACAGCTACCTATGTGATACATCAGTTTGCAATTTGTTCCCTTCCCAAAAGTTTAACTCTGATAGGAGGTTGGTCTCATAGTCTGTTGGATCTTTTTTGGGATGTCCCTTAGCTAGGATAGTATCTTCGGACAAAAAGAACAAAGACCCTGGTGGCAAGCCAAGTGTCCCATCACTCCACTGGAGGGAAAATGACCTCTCTAAGCTCTGCTCGCCTGCCAGGTGGAGACAGCAGGAACTCTTGTTTTTGCTACCCAAAGGCTCCCTCTCGCAGCCATGGCTACTTTACCCCATCATCCTCAGATCCACTAAGGGAGCTTCTAGCCAAATAAAGCCATCTGTGATGCTGGGGCTCTGGGCTTGGCTGAAACATCCTCTTAGTGCTTTGTTGCAAACTGGTCATTGCCAGGTGCCCAGATTGGACCTCTGTTTAAATGGGGGATTTCAAGACTAGATAGCATGGCTCATTTCAGTTCATTGCATGAAGGAGTTACACTAGTCCAAGTTCAAATGGACCCCAAATGGCTCCATGATAGGAGCTGTGAGGTTTATAAACTTGTGGCAAGGGACGGAGGGACATTTTCTACTCATTGCAAGGAAAATCCTCACTTAAGCTGGGGTGAGCCACAAGCACTTAATATCCAGGGACCTCCAGTGCGTCCATCTTAGCCAGTCTCATCTCTAAGAGGAACTGGCTTATGTTCTTGTACTGAACACTGAATCACTTCTCTTTCTGCCAGATGCTCCATTCCAATGTCTCCGCAGGTAACGCCTTTGCTGGTTTCTTTTCATCATAACCGGTCAGCATCGCTTAGATCAGTGCATTGTGTCTTCCTGTTGAGTTCTTATTTGGCTCTGAGCCTCTCTCCAGCAAAAAGCAACCCATCACCCTTACGTGCATCAGCAAAGGGGTCCAAAGGGCGGGGGTTCTTGGAAAATCCGAGGAAAGCAGGGGGTGGGAGTGGATGGAGTGTTAGGAAGCCAGGGGGAGGCTGCCGAGTCATTGGGCAGATTTTGCATTCTTTCTCAGCATCCACCAGTGTAAAAATGAATTTGTCTCCAAGCATTTCCCAAAGGTTCCCAGTGAGGTCGCTTTTTTTTGTTGTTGTTTTGTTTTTTGTTTTTGTTTTTTTTTGACTAGCAAATATTTTATTGGTAAATACATGGTTTCAATGACAGTAATAATAAAATCGCTCAAATAGGAGACAATAATCAAGTCAAAAGAATAAGTACTTGTTAATCATCAGAAAATCTGTGGCCATTGGGGCTGTCACGTAGAAATCCAAACTCACTCAGAGGCCAAATCTTAAAGAAGATACGTTCTCTTATTAATCCATAGGGAATAGGCCCATAGTACCTAGAATCTGTAGAATTCTGTAGATTATCACCTTCTAACCAAACATGACCCATTGGCGCATAACTATGGCTTTTAAAGAAATCTGATGAACTATTGGTGAGGATTTTGTCTCCTTCCAAACCAATTACTCTTTTACAAATATTTGATTTTGGATCACTCGGGCTTTTTGCAATCACAATGTCACCTCTTTGGATACCATAAAAATGTCGACTAAGATTTTCTGCAAAAACAATATCTGAATTTTGAATTGTAGGCTCCATTGATGGTCCAGAACACATGACAACACCACCAACGTATTCAAAAGCACAATGAGCTATACAGCCGTACTGAATAGTATAGCCAACAACTCAAAAGGTTTTTCCCAAAACACCACGAAGCATAGTTCTATGTAGATTCTGCCACCATTGCCCACAGGTAATAAAACATTCACTTTTCAGGGTAGTTGCAGGGCCTCCAGAAACACACACCTAAAGCATGTCTCAAAGCATACATGGATGATCCATTAGGATTCCTGGGGCCTGAAGTCCGCCAGTCATTAGGTGACGTGAGGTCGATTTTTGCTTTGTTTTGTGTTATTAAGCACCAGAAGCAACTCTGGGATTTGCACGTGTGGTGTGTTTCAACCCAGTGTACTTATTATCCTTACTGATACTCAAATTGTCCCCTTTCTGGCTAGCGGAAGCTTCTTTAAATTGGCTCCGGAGTCGTTTGACCCAAAGCTGGCAGTCGTTGAGAGCTTCCTTGCTATCTGGTGGGACCGGAAATTTCGGACTCACCTTGTACCTTATCTGCCTCATATTTGGTATTAGCCTTTTAGTGGGGAATAGGATCTGGAGACTCCAGTGTGGGTGCAAGGGATGCTCAATGTGCTAGGCTGGTCACTGTTTTCTAGGCCTTTTCATGAATAAAGCTAGGCAATAAACACACATGCACACACATATATACTTTTTAATTTTAAAAGATACGTACATCATAAGTCTATACCACACTTCCAATTCAAAACCAGGAGTCCAGGATATTTATTTAATCTCATAAAGTCTTTATCAATAATTACTTTCTTCCATGCCCAAATCCTTGTTCTCAGTGACACAATATCATTTCTCGTTTGCTTTATTTTCCAAAACACACATGCAGCAGTTTTGGGATAAGACCAATGCCACCACCAAAGATGTGATTGCTGAAAAGTCGAGCATTTCATTGCAGTTTTTGTTCTTCTGTCTTTAGGGTATATTTCATTGTGATGTGTAGTCAAATTACAGTTTGAATGTATAGTTGATCCTTTCATTGAAGGAGGAAACAAACATACACAGAGGCACTCTATGCATCCGAGTCTCCCCTTTATTTTTTCACTTAACATTATGAACTACTCCATATAAGCACCATTTAAACAGGTCACAGTGACCTTAATCTGTCTCAGTGATGGGTTGTGGTGTCATGGAAATAGCCTGTTGTTTCAGTTTGTTAAAGCTGCTGGAATGCGATATACCCGAAACAGAATGGCATAAAAAAAGGGGAATTTACTAAGTTGCAAGTTTACAGTTCTAAGGCCATGAAAATGTCCAAATTAAGGCACTGAGGGAAAGATACCTTAACTCCAAAAAAGGGGATGATGAAGCTCAGGGTTTCTCTCTCAGCTGGGAGGGCACATGGTGACATCTGCTAGCTTTCTCTCCTCATTTCATAAGGCTTTCCTGGGGCATTTTCCTCTGCTCCAGAGGTCTCTGGCTGTGCAGGCTCTGTGGCTTCTGGTGGTTCTCATGGCCTTTTCCAAAATGGTTCTCTCTTTAAGGGCTCCAGTAAGCAATCCCACCTGGAATGGGTGGAGACATATCTCCATGGAAATGATCCAAAAGCTCCCACCCAGCAATACTGAATGAGGATTAAAGGACATGGATTTTCTGGGGTACATAATAGCTTCAAACCAGTACAGCTGTTATGGGTTGAATCGTGTTCCCCCAAAAGGTGTAAGTCCTAAGTTTCTGGCCCGAGCATTGTGTCCTTATTTGGCACTAATGCCTCTGAAGATATGATTACTTAAGATAAGGGCAAACTAGTTCAGGGTCAGGGTGGGCCCTCACCCAGTATCCCCAGTGTTCTTATAAGAAGAGGAGAGGAGACACCAGGGACAAGGCTGAATGAAGACGAAGGAGGCAGAAGCTAGGGTGATACATTCTACAAACCAAGCAATGCCAAGGATTTCTGGCAAACACCTGGAAGTAGAGACGGCAATGAATTCTCCTCTGCAGGATTCAGAGGGAGCACAGCCTGGCTGAAACCTTGATTTCAGACTTCTGGCCTCCAGAACTGCAAGATGACACATTTCTGTTGTTTTAAGCCATCCAGGCCATGGTACTCAGAGCAATCATAGGAAACTAAAAAAGAGCCCTTCACCTGGAAACTGGAAAATTGCATTTTTCCCAAAGTGGCCTCCAAGTGCCCATGCTTCAATCTGTCCCATCCTTCCAGCTCTCCAGAGGAATGAGCAAAGTAATATCAATCATTCCTGATCAATATTCTGGATCTTTGATGACCATCCTTTTTTCCTTCAGCAGAATTAAGTTGTCTTAATCTTCAGGTTGCCTATGATCCTTGCTTAAACCGTATTAATTATGATTATGATTAATGGGCCCACTAAGCTTGACTAAGGACTCCAGGGTCCTGGGTATGAAAATAGCTGCTATTTTCTGGGTGCTCTACATAACTGTGCTGAAAGCTCAGCACATCTGATCTCATTTGTTCCCCACAAGTCCCCAGGGGAGGGCTATTATCCTCATTTTTATAGAACTAGGTCACAGGGCATCTCAGAAGTTGCTGAACCTGGAATCTGAGTCTTTTGTGTTTCTCCCACCAGGTCATGCAGTACAAAAAAAAAAGTCTTAAGTAATATTTCCCTTACTTACCCCTGGTGTTGCCCTGATGCCAGGAAGATTGTAGGCAATGCAGGTGGATCCTATTAATAAATTTATTTTCCTAATGTCCTCAGCCTTTCCTCTTCTCTCCTCCCACCACCCTTCCCATCTCTACAAAACATGTTTCACACTGACTTATAATTAGTTCCATCGAGTTTATTTCTTAAATTATAATTGGGCAAAATGCTTTCCCAGAAATGCTCAGTAAATTGGGGTTGAGTTTTAAGTCATCAGCCTAATTTATTGGACTGCTCTGTAGCATGAAATTGGCAAACTGATGGATATTAAACTTCCAATCTTGTGAGCTTTCCTTTGTGTTCTCTTCAGTCTCTCATTATGCCTAATTATAACAGGCTTCTTACCTTGCTCAGTTTAGTGATTCTGTTTGCCCTTGTTTATAGTAACTGAGTGGCTTGTTAAAAATGCCTCATTGCCTAAATGGCACTTAGAGATACAGAAATGAGTAAGCACAGTTATTAATAAACATATATATTGCACATTGTCACAGCCCATCTGTTCTTTCAACACAGTTTAAATAAATGGACTGCCAATTCTCTGCCTGTGAAAAGCTTTATAGGTGTAAGGATAAATTTAGCTTATCTCCAAATCTGTTTACAGATTATTAGACTGATTTTGTGGCCTTTGACCCATTTTCGTTTGATGACTTTAACCTTAAAAATCTATAAACAATTTTCTTTTGTACTGTTATAAGGATAACATGAAAAATAGTGATAATTTAATAGAATGTGCTTTTCAATCCTGAAAGATAGCATCCAATGTGCATTAAAAGGAATAAATAGGTTATGAGAAAATGGAAGTGAGCTTCATTGTTGACATGTGTGGGAAAATATAACGCTGCAAAAATAAGAGAAACTAAGGGTTTGTGAAAATTCTTTGAAAATATTATTATTTAAGAAATAAAAACAGCCAAAAGCTAAAATGCCTGAAATATCTACTTAATGTGATTTTAGCGTAATATAGCAAATAGTAAACAATATTACTGAGCATCAAAAAAGTACAGTTCTTTTTATACAGTAGACAGCTAAAGAAAAATGATCACGCTAGGATGGCAGGATGGCACTTCCTCTTTAGATTATAGATCAATAAATCAAGATTTAAAAACATCGATTATTATTACAAATCCATTTGGGGGCAAAGAATTTCAACACTAAATAAACCCACGTTTACACTGTTGCTTCCTAAAGGACTTAAAACTTGCTTCTGAAATTCTCTTTTCCCACCTGTACCAAATTCCCAGATTTTCTGTTTGATGGGCAGAAGTAATAAGACGTCATGTATTTTGCTCGAAACTAGAAACTACACCAAGGCAAATCTTCAACGAAACATGTATGTTTAAGAAGGAATGTAAAAAAAAAAACACTGTCAAAAAACCAGACCACTAGAAGTTTTTTCGGGGGTTAAGTACTTTTACTTTTTACAATAGAAGTTTTAATTAATGTCATAACTATTAAAGGTTAAACTATATATAATGTGACACTGGGCAAGCAAACCTAGCTGGAGACCGCAGGTAGCCTACCTGGGGAGAATGAATGCTCTACCCCTTAGATCCAAGAAGCCTCCCTTTGCTTTTAATTTTACTTTTACTTTTATTTTAATTTGATTTGGTTTTAAATTTAGCCCTTTGCTTTGCAACAGCTTTATGGAGATATAATTCAAATACCATACAACTCTCCCATTTAAAATGTATAATCCAATGGGGTTTTTAGCATCTTCACGCTTCAGTGCAACCACCACCACAATTTTTGAACTCCCTTCATTTTTATTTCCACATCTGCCTTTAGGGGGCGGAAAGAGACAACGCACCAGCCTCCGAGCCGCCTAGTTGCCTCACCCGCGCACGCATGCGCGACTCACCTGGGCAAGGTGGCAGGGGGCGGGGCCAGCGCGCGCGCAGGCGCGGCGCGCGGCCGGCGGACATTGTGACGTCAGGCTGCGCCGCGGGGTTGGGAGGCGGCGGCAGCGCCGAGACGCTTCCCGAGCGTGACGTGTGGTGCTGCCCCGTCCGCGACCCGCCCGCCCGCCCGCCGGCTTCGCCGCCGCTCCCTCGCTCCCTTAGCGCGCCGAACGCGGGCCAGTGGCCGGAGCGGAGGCCCGGGGCGACGCGGCGCGCAGAGGGCGGCCGGCCGGCGGGCGGGCAGCGGGAGCGCGCGGCGGGCGGGCGCCGGTCTCTATATGGCGGCGGCTCTGTCGGGCCTGGCTGTCCGGCTCTCGCGCTCGGCCGCCGCCCGTTCCTATGGGGTTTTCTGCAAGGGGCTGACCCGCACGCTGCTCATCTTCTTCGACCTGGCCTGGCGGCTGCGCATCAACTTCCCCTACCTCTACATCGTGGCTTCCATGATGCTCAACGTCCGCCTGCAGGTGGGTGACCGGGCCGCTTTGTTGGGCCGACCCGGCCCCCTCTCCTCCGCGACCCTCCCCGAAAGTGGTCGTCGGCGCGCCCCGCCCTTCCCCGCCGAGGATGATGAAGATGGTACCAATAGCTTCCGCAGGTTGGATGCTTAGTGTGTGCCGAGCACTGTGCATTTCTTCATGCAGTCCCACCCACAGCCCGTGGGGTTTTTGTGATCCGCGTCCTGCAAACGGGGTTTAAGTTTCGTGCCTTGAGGGTTAAGTCCGTGGATCCGAGGAGAGGATGGATGGGACGGCCCGGAGAGGCCCCAAAGGGGAAATCTTGCCGCGAAAATTACGCAATTGAAGGTTGGAGTGGTGGGTTTATAGGCGAATTTTCTAGTTGTCAAACTTTGTGACGCCTTTTTACATTATCCTTGAAACTTGGAATAGATTGAAAGTTATTTGTGTTCTTATGATGGTTATTGACCCCGGCCACGGGTGGGAGCTGGGTGATGGGGAAGGTCAGGTGGAAGAGGTAAAGGGACCTGATAAAAGAAGAGGTCAGGCGTCAGAAGCCCAAAACAATTCATATAGAAATAATGCCCCTCCACCCTCCCAAGCACCCTGGAAACCATCTTTATTATAAATGGTTTGTATTTCTACATCCCTTGCATCACAGATGCCTGTTTCTAGTGGGAGGAAATGTTCTCGGCTTGAGAATCATTGCTTTCTAAGTGGTGTCAGAGGTGACCAAATACCCAGTTCCTTTTATTCTGTTTACACATGTTGGAGTGCCTCCCGTGCCCCACACAGGAGCTCTATGCTGGAGAAGGGCCAGTTCCTGTCTTCAAGGAGCCTGCTCTCTAAAGCACTAGTTTTGCTTCCTTTGTATGCAAAATAAGGAAACTTGAGAGTAGCAGTGGGCAATAGTGAGAGGGACTGGTGTCTTCCCTTTTTTACCTCCCCAGGTTTGGTTGCATCACAGTGTACTTGTCACTGTGCGTGGACCTTTAGGTTTTTGGTCTGGTGATGGCAGGCCATGTAAAACCAGTTGCTGAGCAAAATGTGTTTAAATGACTTGAGCTTTTGAGACTTTTGGGAGTGAAATGCTCGAGGAATAAGGAGAGGGGCAGGTGGAGGGTAACCTGGTGATGCAAGGTTACAGACAAGGTAATCATCACTTGCCCTGGAATGGCTTCTTTAACTGGATGAAGATTTTAGGCCTGATCTTGGGCTTGACCAAATGCAATAAGCAACCCCTTTCCAAGTTGAGGGAGACTCTGAAGGGGGTTCTCTGTGGTCTCAATTAAAATGTTTCATTTACATTGGTTACTTTAAAGCTTCTGCAGGTTTTTGTTCATTTGTAGAAAATCACTAATTTACCTGACTTGAGGCTTAATTATTCTGGCCTTTGAAAAGGGAAGTGCAACAGGAAATAGATCTGAGCAAGGGAGACAGCCCCAGCTCCTTGCCTTCTGTTTTTCTTAGACCGCTGTACCCATCCTCTTCATTGCAGGGTTGTTGGAATCTGTTTTGCAAGTAATAAGAAAGTAAGGACTCCATCTCTCATATTTACCTAGGACCCTCCAACCTCTTGTTTGTAGGGCAGTGAGGAGTTTAAGAAGGTTAATACTTCATTAGCATAAAAGATGATTAAATGAGAAAATAGATGCAAACAGTGTTTATAAACTGACGAGGGCTATGATTTTAAAATACTGTTTGCAAGCAAGCCTTAATTCTCTAGAGTTATTAGCGTCCTACTTAATTAAATAACAATTGAAAATACAAATGGACAGCACAATAATACCTAATTGTAAAGTAATCATGTTAAAACACTGAATGAAGCTGCATCTGAGCTATAGGTTTTTTTTTTTACTATTATTATTATTTTTATTTTTTTCTCTGTATTAACATTCTGTATCTTTTTCTGTTGTGTTGCTAGTTCTTCTAAACCGATGCAAATGTACTAAGAAACGATGATCATGCATCTATGTGATGATGTTAAGAATTACTGATTGCATATGTAGAATGATATGGTTTCTAAATGTTGGGTTAATTTCTTTTTTTCCGTTAATTAATTAAAAAAAAAAAAAAAACTGGCCCCACAGGGAATCCACTATAATTTTGAGACATGTTGCAGAGTCACATGTATTCATAAATTTAAATTCCCTAGAATGATTATGAGGACATAGTCATCATTAGATTTGAAAATAAATCCTTCACTGCTTTCAAAAAAAAAAAAAAAGAAAATACAAGGCACAAGAATTGATTATGGTGATGAATGCGCAATTATATGATGATACGGTGAACAATTGATTATATACTTTGGATAATTATATGGTATGTGAATATATCTCAGTAAAATTGCATTAAAAAAATACAAGGTAGTAAAAAAAAGTTGAAGTCCATACCAAATACTAAATTTAGTAGAACCAAGATCAAAAATGGTACTGAGATTGGCAGTGCTTCAAAAAATTAAATATGTACATCAGTGAATAGCTTTGCTCTTAGGAAGTGTGCATGAAAGTATTAAATGTTCAAGGAATATAAAGTCTGTAGTTTATTCTCAAATATTTAGAAGGTAGATAAGTAAAATGTTTTGGCATTTGGGGCAAAATGTGAAAAGTTGATGAGTCTGTGTATCTAGGTAGGGGTGTATGTTGGAGTTCTCTATGGGTTTTGTGTTACTTTTGCAACTGTCCTATAGGTTTGCAATTATTTCAAAATAAAAAGTTAAAAAAGAAGAGTTATGCATTGAATTACCACATGGCCCAGCAATTCCATTCCTACTGTATACCTGAAAAGAATTAAAAGCACAGACTCAGACTGATACTTGTACACAAATGTTCACAGCAGTATTATTTACAGTAGTCAAAAGGTGGAAACAGCCCAAGTGCCCATCCACAAATGAATGAATCAACAAAACATAGTGTGTACAGATAGTTAAATATTGCCCAGCCACAAAAAGGCATACAGTTATGCTGCAGGATGATTAAACCCTGAAAACGCTGTGCTCGGTGACAGCCAGACATAAGGACAAACGCTGTATGATTCCACTTATATGAAATAGCTGAAATAGGCGCATTCATAGAGAAAGTAGATTAGATGGTACAAAGCTTTTGTTTGTGGGTGGTGAAGAGTTTTAGAAGTAAGTAATAGTGGTGGTTGCACAGCATTGTGAATGTAATTAGCTGAATTGAACACTTAAAAATGGTTAAAATGACATTTCATTTTATGTTTTGCTACCACAATATTTATTTTTTTAATCATTTTTTAGACTTCATTATAATTTAACAAGTTATGCCTACCAGCTATTTAATTATGTGGCCTGTGGAAAGATCAGGTATCTTAACCCCAGGTCACCTGGATTCCTGTAACTATTAAAAGAGGAGGCCTGAAAAAGAACAGTCAAGGAAAGAAGAGAAGAAGCTTGATGATAGTTGTCAAACCAAACAACCTCCTTCCCTTACCTGTGCTACACGGTTCTAACCAGAACCTTCCATCCATCAGAGTTCTAACTGCGCGCTCTTTGTCTCCTGTCTGAATGATTTTCCAGATCCACAGCTGCACAGTTCCACCGTTCTCCTGGAGCTTGAAAATCTATATTATTTATTCATTCATTCCAAGCAAGTAAAAGGACTTCCAGGGTGCAGGGACTGGTAGGGGCACTGCCGTTTTAAAGAGGGGAGTCAGTCAGCCTTATTGAGAAGGTGAGGGCTTTGGCCATGGCCACATCTGGGTTAGGAGAGGGCTTCATTTCAGGCAGAGCACTGTGAGCCCCTGTGGCTGGTGTTGGCCTGATGAGTTCCAGGAACCCAGAGGACTGTGCACCTGGAGTAGGTCAGAGAGAAGCAGGATGGTAGGAGACTTGGGTGGAGAGGGTTCAGAGCAGTTCATGGGGTGGCTTGAAGGCATTGAAAGGACTTTGATTTTGACTCTGATTTTTTATTTTATGTCTGAACAATTTCGAAAAGTGATAAAGATCACATGACCCTGTTCCCAGGATTGATTGCCTCTTGAAGTGAGTTTTTCCTTGTTGCTTGATTCACATCAGTCTCTTAGAAGCTAACTGGGGTAAAGTATAGGCTATTCAGAAAACTTGGTAAAAACTTATAAACACTGTAAGAGCTTAATAGGCTACGTTGCTAGTTTTTCAGTCATAAGTGTGAGTAACCTAGGAGTTTTCCTGGGCTTTTGAGTTGTTGAAAACTGTATATTTGGGGATGATCAACATCAAACATTTAAGAAATATGAAATTACTATGGAAATGTTCCTGTCTTACAAGTGAATGCTTTAATGATGTTTTTCCATCAACTTTTGCTTCGAAATTTTTAAGCCTACAGAAAAGTTGAAGGTATAGTACAGTAAACACCTGTATCCTTGGTTTAAGTTTTAAGAAGACCTACAGTTAATCATGTAATGGTTTTATGCCTTAGCTCAAGTGTGTGAGCTAGGTCCTGTACTAATGGTAAAAGAAAGCCACAATATATAAAGTGAAGAAAAACAAGTTTAAAAAACATTTATTTAGTATTATCCTGTTTAAAATTTTTCTCAAAAATATGCTTGTCAGTATCTGGGGGAAAAATAGTCTAGGTCAAGGAGGCAGCCCTAACTTAGAAGAGAGCCTGGGCTTTGCTTCTCTGTTGATCTGGGGAGAGGGACCAGTGTTTTTTCCCCTAATTCTTTACCTCTTGGTCTTTGTGTAAGATCCAATAAAAATGAATCACTGCCCCCTGGACTCCAGTGCATCCTGCGCCCTTCCCTACAAAGGCACATGCTCGCACTGAAGGGAAGAGGCTGGAGCCTTTGGGGAGCAGAGAGGACTTTTTCTTTAGCCTAGCACATTGCAGTTTCACCACAGTCAGAAAACCTGTTCTTTCATGTTTATTTTTAAATTGAATTTGCAAACTACCATTGGTAGCTATCTTCAAACATCAGAGTTCAGAAGAGGTATGCTGTGACTCTGCAATAAAATCTTTTCCAGAGTCTACCTCTGCCAAGCAAGTGATACTTTGACACCAGGCCCAGCTCTCTGGTGTGCATCCTGAGACCATGCCCTGGGACGGCTCCAGTGACAGTGTGAAACAGGCTGATGTAAACTTTGTTGGCTGCTTTTTCTTTTGTTCATCTCTTTTTCTGTCAGTACTTTATTTTGGAGTCTCTACACACTTGTAGTGATTCTGCATTTTCCTGGTAGTGCAGTACCTAGTGTTCATTGTTCCTATCATTTAGAAGTACAGCTTAACAAAATTGGTTCTTTTT
The DNA here is from genome assembly GCF_023851605.1 of Tamandua tetradactyla. Lineage (NCBI taxonomy): Eukaryota > Metazoa > Chordata > Mammalia > Pilosa > Myrmecophagidae > Tamandua > Tamandua tetradactyla. The sequence goes on from NC_135349.1 coordinate 5,618,480, forward strand.
TTCAGTCAGAGTATAAACCAAAGTCCTTTTAATTTATACATTTAGCAAGACTTATCCTTACAAGTAAAAGTAATCAATGGTGGAATGTTATGAATTCTATGCTTAGATTTTTTAATTTAGAATTTTTGTGTGTAGGATTCTTAAATGAAACTGGCTGACAAAAGATTATTACTAGAAAAATGATTATGCCCTTTGATCTTTTGGCAATGTTAAATTGCCATAAGAGTTTCCAAGTACATATTCTTAATTTTTGTTTTTAAATGGTCTTGCTGACCGTACTGGTTTGAAGCTGTTATGTACCCCCAGAAAAGCCATGTCCTTTAATCCTGATTCAACATTGTAGGGTGGAACCTTTTGATTGGATTACTTCCATGTAAATTAACCTGCCCAGTTGTGGGTGTGACCTTTTAATTAGATTACCTCCACCCATAATTGGGTATGACGTTTTGATTAGATGGAGAGACTATGTCCATTCAGGGTGTCTTGCTTAGTTTAACCGGAGTTCTTTAAAAGGAGAGACATTTTAGAGAAAATACAGTTGCTGGAGAGCCGACAGAGTTGCAGACATTTGGAAATGCTTAGCGTGTGGACAAAGCAGACGCCTAGACACGGATGTTTGGAGATGCAGAGCACAGCAGACACTGCCTTGTGCCTTCCAATGAGATGCTAAGCAAGTCAAAACCCAGGGGAGTTTTGTGTCCTGGAGGGGCTAAGTGAAGGCCCATAGACAGAGAGGAAACCACTGGCATCAGAAGCTGAAAGCAACAAACTGGGGACAAGTACCAGCAGACACCATCCATATGCCTTCCCATGTGACAGATGTCAGCCTTTCTTGAGTCAAGGTATCTTTCTCTGGATGCCTTAGTTAGGTCGTTTTTATGGCCTTAGAACTATAAACTTGTAACTTAATAAGCTTACAAAAGCCAACCCATTGCTGGCAGATTGCATTCTAGCAGCATTAGCGAACCAAAACAGTGACCAGCTGGTGGTCTGCACATCACACCTAAGTAGCAGTGTACAAGAGAGACAGCAGGAGAGGCCAGTGGGGCTGGAGTGGAGGGAGAAGGGGGATGCAGGAGGAGGTAGAAAAGTATGGGGGAGGCAGAAGCGTAATTGTATATACCTATGTAAGGACTTTGGTTTATACTCTGAATGAAATGGGAAACGATTTTGAGCTGAGGTGTGACATAATCTGCATTACTTTTTAAAAGGATCATCTAAAAATTTTATTATGTAAATGTTCAAATATATACAAACATGAAATAGTATAATGAACCCCATATATTTATTACCCCTTTTCAATAAGAAACAACTCTGCTAATCTTTTCTCTTTTCTCCCCAACCCCTCACTATCTCTATTTCCCATCCCCTACCATATTTTTATTAAATTTTGGCAAAATGGATCACTTCCTAAATTTATTTTTTATTTTTTTACTATTCATTTTGAAATAATTTTAGACTTACAGAGAAGCTGCAAAAATAAGAGTTGTCGTAGATCCTTCACCCAGCTCCCTCTAATGTTAACATCTTACCAACCCATGGTGCAGTTATCAAAGCTGATAACTTTGGGACAATGGTCCCCTGTTTGGGTTTGGGACAATACAGTTTGGATTTCAACCATTTTTCCCCCCTGATGTCCTTTTTCTGTTCCAAGATCCTTGTATTTAGTTTGTGATGTCTTCTAAAGTCTCCTTATTCTAGTTTTGTCTTTTGACCTTGATACTTTTAAAGTATCTGGTTAGTTCTTTTGTACAGGGTATCTGGTTTGAGTTTGTCTGATGTTTTCTAGTGATTCAATTGAGATATTAGGCATATTTGGCAAGAATACCACAAAATTGGTGTTGTGCCCTCAGTGCATCACGCTGGGAGTCCGTGATGATGTTGTATCTTCTTACCAATGATGTTAGCTTTGATCGTTTGGCCAAGGCAGTGTCTGCCAGTGTTGGGGGTTGAAATGTGCCCCTCCCTGCAATGCATGTTGAAGTCCTAACTTCTGTTATATGCAGATAGGTCTTTGAAGATGTGATTATAAGCAAAGGAGAGAAGGTGCAGACAGACAGGAGGGAAGGACACAATGTGATGGCTGAGCCAGAGAGGGGGTAGAGTCCTGCAGCTACAGGCCAAGAAGCTGTACAGGCCAAGCCCAGTGATGTCCGACACCTCCAGCAGCTGGAAGAGGCAGGAAGGTGCCCCCCCTCACCCACCGTGTCTCCCAAGGAACATAGCCTGCCCCCCTGGACTTCGGCTCTTGGCCCCCAGAAATGTGAGGCGCATTTTTGCTGTTTTAAGCTGCCCAGGTTGTGGTGCTTTGTCACTGTCAAGGCAACCCTAGGAGACCTAGCCAGGTTTCTCCACTGTCGTTCACTATTTTTCCCTTTCTAATTAATAAATATTTGGGAGGAGATACTTTGAGACTATACAAATATCCTGTTCTTCCTGAAATGTTTGTCCTGTAGTGTTAGCATTCATCATCGAATATTGTCTAGTCCTATGATGTTCTGATGGTGATTTTTTATTTCTTCCATCCTTTCTGCTGTTTATTAATTAGATTATTTTGTAAGATTTTATTTACCCAGTCATTTCTTTATTTGGCCATTTATATCAATATGGACTCATGGATAATTATTTTTTTGTTGTTATTATCCAACACTATTATTTTTAATTTTGTTGCTCAAATTGTTTCAGCTTTGGCCAGTGAGAGCTCTTTCATATTGATTTCTGTGTCTTTTCAGCCTTCTGTCATCAAAAGGATCATTTTTTTAAAAACAGCTTTATTGAAATGTAATTCACATGCTGTACAATTCACATATTTAAGGTGTACAGTTCAGTGGCTTTTAGTGTATTACAGATATGTGCATCCATCACCCAGATCAATTTTAGAACATTTTTACTACCCCAAAAAGAAGCCCCACATCCTTTTTTTTTTTTCCAGATTGCAGGAAAATTTTATTGTTGTGGAAACAAGGTCAAGATAGAATTTTACACAAGTGTGTTATATAGGTTATATCATGTCACAGAATATTAACATCAAGATGTTAACCAGAAAAAAAAAAACCGTTAACCAGATGGTCTGGGGAGGAGCTGATTAAATTATCACTGTTATGTTGATCTTTTTGCTGGTCTAAATTTTGTTATTTTTATAATTACCATATATTGATTGATTGGGTTTTTTTGAAACTTCATTTTGGAAGCAAAAAGGCTCTTAAAAATATTTGCTGATTTATTGTGTTTAAATATAATAGTTAGAAAACAGCAGCATTCCTGCGTTATCGCCACAGCTGGCACAAGGCATTTATCTACAACTTTGCAAGGGGAGGACCCTGAATCAGTCAAAATTCTCTTGTGACCCAATGGAAACCAAAGCTTGAGAAGATCATCCTAAGAATGGGACAGATATCAATGAATTATATAGGGGACTTGATTTAGGAGCTGGCATTAGTTTTCCTTGTTGGGAAGACAAGGCCTGAAAATCCTATCTGTAAGATAAATATTGCTGTGAAGCAATCACTCCTGGATTTAGAACCTGAAACAGTAACAGTTCTGACCACTTGCTATTCTGCAGGTTGGCTGGGTTCAGCTGGGCGGTTTCTCACCTCGTGGTCTCTTGTTGGGGTCACTCCTATGGATGCATCCAGCTGGTGCCCGTGCTGGGCTTTGGTCCAAGGGGTCTCTCAGACATTTGAGGACTTGCTGGTTGTGGGCTGGGGCGCTGTAGTTCTTCTCTGTGTGGCCTCTCTCTCATGACAAGATAGCTGTAATTCTCTAGAGCATGGCACTCTAGCCTTCTCTGGCTGGGTACTCGCATCCCACACTCCACAGGCCCGGTCTCCATCTCATCGCTCCATAGCCTCTCTCTCCGTTTTCCAGCCTGGCCTCTCCCCCTCCCCGCCCCACACCCTTTGGCTATTACCTCCCTAATCCCTCTGTCTGCCCCCAGCTCCAGGCAATTACTAATCTACTTTTTGTATATATAGATTTGCTTATTCTGAATATTTCATATAAGTGGAATCATGTAATAGTTCACCTTTTGTGCCTGGTTTCTTTCACTCAGCATAATGTTTCAAGGTTCATCCATGTGTAGCACGGATGAGAACTTTATTCTTTATATTCATTGTATGGGTAGACCACACATTGTTTATCCATTCATCATTCAATGGGCAGTTTGAATTTGGGGGCTATGAGGAATAATGCTGCTATAAATATTCATGTACTGGTTTCTGTGTGGACATGTATGTTTTCATTTCTCTGGAAAATCTAGAAGTAGAAGTGTTGGATTGGATTGTGACTCTTATGTCTAAACATTTCAGAAAGATCACTTTTAGTACATTATGGGAGTTTAGGGAGGAAACGTGTGGGACTCATGGTGGCAGGGTTGTGGCAGTTGGAGTTGGTTGCCCTGTGGATTTGTTTTGGTGGGAGAGCTGATACACTTTCCTTCCTTCCAGGGAGAGGTAGTGTGTATGCACAAGATCCATTTGATTTCTTTTTCTTGGAATCTTCCATGTTCTTTGTCCATTTTTCCATTAGGTGGTTGGCCTTTTTCTTGATTTCTTGGAGCGTTGTATCTGTTAGCTCTTTATGATAAAAGTTGGAAATTTTTTTTCTAGTTTGTAACTGGATTTTGACTTGCTTCTGGTGTTTTTTGCCATACTGAAGTTTATTTTTATGTAGTCAAATTCAATAATCTTTTATGACTTTTAGATTTTTTTGTCATAGGCGTTCTCAACTCTGAGATTAGAAAAAAATTCACCCATATTCTACTCTGATACTCTTATTACTTTATTTTTTTTACTTTAAATCTGATGTATTTGGATCTGATCCTGGTATATGGTGGATAGTATTTATCCAAATTAATCTTTTTCCAGTGGTACCGCAGTGAATATCCTCGTACATAGGACAGCACTGTCCTTGTGTGCACGTTTAGTCGTTCTGGTCTGCTTTGTGCACTACCTTAATCCCAGCACCTAGAACTGTGGCTTGCTCGTGGGACGGGCTAACAGACCTTTGCTGATTGAAGCATAGTAAAAAATCTTAGGAGTATAATCCAGAGGTCTTATGCATTAATAATTTTCAAACTTATTGCCAAGTTGCACTCTGATGAGTTGTTGGGCTGTGCACTCCCGCCAGCCCGGCAGCGGGGGTCCTTTTGTGCCCTCTCTTTGCCCCTCGGCCTGCTGCAGCTGAGCCTCTGCCTCTGTCGCGCCACTGAAATGCCCATGTCCAGGACAAGGCCACTTCCAAGTTGCTGCATCCAGTGGTCACTTCTCTGTCCTCCGCCTTACTGAACCTTTCAGCCATGTTTATCATCCATTCCCTCGAATATTCTTGATGATTATGGTACTGCTGATAACAGTAATGACTGCTGTCTGTTGGATGCCCACAGCCCACCAGTGAAAGAGGATGCTAGGCCCTTTTCCCACCCCCAACCTCACAAAATCCCTTAGCCTAAGTGGGCTCCCCCGTGGCTGGCCCTCAGTGGAGCCTCTGTCCCCTCCTCACCCTGGTGCCCTCCAGCCACCAGCCGCTTTGGGAAAGAGAGAGGGTGGTGGCTAGAGGGGCGCATGGCTGGTTTGGTCAGGGCAGTGGGACTTAGACATGCGAGTGATTATTAAAGTGTTAGTGGTGCTCTCTGGGCCATGATTTGGCTCTGTTTAGGACCCATTGCATTATTCCGCTTTCCTGTGCTCTGAGCTGGGTAGGAATTTGTGGTGGCTCCTCCTGGGTGAGCACTGCAGGCCTGGAGCCTGTGTGCCCCCTACCCTTGGCCGGCCCTGTTGGATCCAGGGCCCTTTGGGGAGTACCTGAGCTTGACCATAGGAGCCAGGGTTGGGGTGCTTTCAGTCTGCCAGAGTTCAGGGCCTCTGGACTGGTGACTCCCCAAGGACATTAACAGCTCCTGTCAGGGAAGGTAAGGACACCAGGGACTGAGGAGCCTGCTGGTTGGGGCAGGCCTGCTGCCCACCTGGTGACTGCCGCTCCCGGGGCAGGGGTGTCAGGGACACCCGGCCCGTGGCTGCACTGAAGGCCCTGGAGAGACCCAGACTCGGGTTTCTCAGTGAAGCAACTCCTCTCACCTCCATTTTGGGGAGCCTCTTTTCCTTGTTGTTTGTGAATTTTTACTGTGGTAACATATGTACAACACAATTTCCCATTCGTGTGTACAGTTCATTGGCATTAATCACAGTCACAGTTCTGGGCTCCCTTCACCCCCATCCATGACCAGACCTCTTCCTCCCCCACACAGAAGCTCGGTCCCCATGAAGCAGTCCCTCCCCATGAAGCAGTCGCTCCCCATTCCCCCGCCTCTTACCACTCCGGTAACCTGTAATCTCTTTTCTGCCTCTGAATTTGTATATGTAAGTGAGATCATAAAATACATATCCTTTTGTGTCTGAACTATTTCACTGATTGCGTTTTCAAGGTTCTTCCATGTTGTAGCCTAGGCCAGAATTCCATTCCTTTTTATGGGCGGATAGTGCTCCATTGTGTGGGTGGACTTCTAACAAACATATATATATGTATATTTTTTAGTTTTTTTAAAATACAGTTTTATTGAGCTATATTGACACTCCATCCTTAGTGTACAATCAGTGGCTCACAATATCATCGTATAGTTGTGCATTCATCGCCATGTTCAATTTTAGAACATTTTCATTACTCCAGAAAAATAAATAAATATTAAAAAGACAACCCAAAACATCCGGTACCCCTTATACCACCTATTATTGACCCTTAGTATTGGTGGTACATCTATTACTGTTATTAAAGAATATTAAAATATTACTGTTAACTGCAGTCCACAGTTTGCAATAGATACATTTTTCCCCATATGTCACTACTGTTAACTCCTTATAATAGCCCCATACATTTGTTTGCTTTACTAAAAGTTTTCTACAACTTACAGAGTTGTAAAACAGTTCAAAGGCAGTAATAGATACAGGCTTCTGTAAAATTAGATAACCCAGAAGGACTGGGTAGACAACGTCTGTCTTGTAGTCTTTTGTCCATTTCAAAGTCTTTCATGGTTTTTTTCTGACAGTTAATACTCCATTCAAATCATAATAATGCCAAAGAAAAATTATTCTTGATCACCAAAAAAAAAAAGTGGTCTTGTAAGGCTTGTAGATCTAATGATTAATCACAGTCAGCGTCTACCACAAGATTCATTGTTATACATTCCCATGTTTTAACCTCCAGCTTTCCTTCTGCTGGTGTACATGACTCTACACTGCACTTTTCCACCACACTCACACACCGTTCACCACTGTTAGTTATGCTCAGTTACATGTATCTTCTAGTCCCTTCTCTCAGTTCTTTTGACTATACACTGAGAAGTGGAACTGCAAGATCACATGGGAATTCTGTGTTTAACTTTGTAAGGAACCACCAAACAGTTGTCCCTAGCAGCTATACTAGTTTACATTTCCACCAGTGTACAAGGGTTCCTATTTCTTCCTATTTTAGATAACATTTCTTATTTTCTGTTTTGTTTTTTTTTTTAATAATAATAATCGTTGTAGTAGGTGTCAAGTGGTATTTCATCATGGTTTTGGTTTGCATTTCCCAAATGGTTAATAATGTTGAGTATCTTTTCATGTGCTTAATTAGCCATTTGTATGTCTTTTTTGGAGAGTGAGCCAAACGCCCTTCAGCTTTTATTGTCTTGAAGGGAACAGGAAGCTCAGAAATTGACTCCCAGGAAAGTGTTTCTTTTTCTTGAATTGTATTCTCTTGAACTTCAAAATACATCCCCTCCCTTATTCTGTAACCTCAGTTTTGGTGGATAAGTTTGCCATAACTTATACTGCTTGTTATTTTGTAGTTTTAATTGGGATGAAGGGGGGTGAGAAGGATAGCTGGGGCCAAAAAGAGTTCATTACATAATTATGCATACTTTATTGGTACAATATATAGAGACAGAATAAACTTTGAAAACATCTTTCACAGGAGGTGGAATGTTTAGAAGTCATTTGAAAGTTATTTCTGCTTTTCAAAATATAATATATGTAACATCGACTAATATCTCTAACTATTAGTCTAATACCTCAAACTCTTAAGAGTTGGCTAGTTGGAGGCTCAGAGCCAAAATGTCTTCAGTGACCTGAATGAATGAAGTCCTGGCTCCTCGAAAGCATGGTCAAGGCCTCACCATCTGGCCCCGTGTAGCTCCATAGCCCGGCCCTCCCCCTCCTCACCTCCTTCAGCCTCGTAAGTTTTGCTTGCTTTGTTTTCCTCCTAGTCTGTTCTTTTCACACTGTCCTACTTTCATATAGCTTAGAGAGTCACCTGGTTGTGTAAGACTAATTAAAAGAAAGCCATTTCTAACCCCCATGCCTCTGCCCTCATCTCCAATCACTTTCAGTTCTAGCTGATTGTTTTAGTATTTGTTTCTATATCTTTGAATTGCATGCTTATGATACTTGATTTTTCATTTGTAAAAGCCTTGTCTTTTGTCTTCCCACTGTGGAAAAGGAGACACTCACTCTCTTTCGCCCAGCTTCTGTCTTATATACCCACATTCCATCCCGCCTTCTTCCCAGCATAGTTACTGCATTTTAGTTAGATTGCTGTTCCCTAGGCTAGACTCCTAGTAAGGAAATTACTGAATATAATGTGTTTATTTACATTTATTAATGGTCTGGAATTATGGTGTTGTTTTTTTTTGTCCAAATTAGCATGCATCAAGGACTTTATTTTGATGCATCAGTTAATGAGGGAATTAGTAAGATATTAGAACCAGCTTAATGGAGAATTCAGACAAAATACACAGGTATTCAGGAATGCTAAAATGAATTTGCAGGTAAGATGCAAAACTGGGCAGTACCTACAGAGTAAACATCACATTCCACTGGACAAAATTGATTTCCATGTCTAGGACACAAATTGTTTGCTTTACTAAAAGTTTTCTACAACTTACAGAGTTGTAAAACAGTTCAAAGGCAGTAATAGATACAGGCTTCTGTAAAATTAGATAACCCAGAAGGACTGGGTAGACAACGTCTGTCTTGTAGTCTTTTGTCCATTTCAAAGTCTTTCATGGTTTTTTTCTGACAGTTAATACTCCATTCAAATCATAATAATGCCAAAGAAAAATTATTCTTGATCACCAAAAAAAAAAAGTGGTCTTGTAAGGCTTGTAGATGCAACAGGAGGCCTTCTGGGGGGTGACCTTGCTTACACCTGAAGGTCTTGTAAGGCAGGACCCTTCCAGGCTGGTTTTCCTGGAGGGCTTTGTAGACATTAGATCCATAAGTAAAGTCAACCTTGATTTCTTAGAAGTGGCAGGTCATCCCTGAATCAATGAGAATCATTCTCAAATATGACATTTCAGGTGGCATAATTGATTAATCTGATTATAGCTGGTTATAGGGAGGGCAGATTTTTACTAAACCTGTGCAAATAGCCATGGTGCCATGAAAAGTATGGAGCCTCAGAATTTATTTACAATTTCCTTATATTTAAGAAACGCTCCATGAAAGAAGTACTGTTCTTTTTTTGTGCTCTCCAGTGGGTAAGTTGTCATCCTCTTTCCCATTAAAATGTAGGAATTGTTGGTACCAGAGGCTTACAGAGATCTTAGTGTTTGTTGGGGAAAAGCTGGTGAGTGTGGACTCTCGTCAGAATGTCTGTCTTCATTATACAATTTAAATCTGATTATCTTTTCCAGGTTCATATTGAGATCCATTGAATGCCTTTCTCTGGCTGTGACAGAGGTGTATCCTCAGGCTCCCTGCATCAAAGGATACAAAATATGAGGGATGGAAGAGGGAACCTCTGCAGCCGCCTGGCCACAGTGAAGTTGGGGGTAGGAAATGACTCAGACATGCTCTTACTTGGGCCTAATCACAGAACGCAAAAGGAGAGCCCTTCAGATATGCCTTTCTGGGTGAATAAAGCTATGGTGTATGGAAATCGGAATTCACAAAACAAATTATCATTGGAAATTAAAAATGAATTGTGTGAGATTGAACTCTTGCTGCTTAATGGCAACAAAATGCTGCCGTATTTGAGAGAATCATTAAGAAAAAATTCAATGTCGTCAACTGCTCAGAGCACAGCTGCAAGTCTGTCCTGCACTCCTGTGAAACAGCGCTTGGCTGAGGTGTGCCCTCCCGCTGGCTGGGCTCTGGCGGGGGCCGCTGGCCATAGAGAACGGTCCCCCTGGCTGTCACAGCTACCCTACCACTCAAAACCGAATCTGCTGCAGTTAGGAATGGGAATTTTTGTGGATGCACCAAGTGTTTTCCTCCAGGGGATGGGCTCTGAGTTGGAGCTGTCTGGCCTGCATGCTATCATTTCTGCGGCACTGTCCGTGTGTCCTGGAGGACTGCTGAATGATGAAACAAAATATGAGGCCTCTTTAAGGCCCAGATTTTCAGAGCAAACAATAGAATACAAGAAAATGTTTTCAAGTGTAAAAAGTGTGTCTGATGATCTGCAGATGACACTGGGATTACTGGCTCCATGAGCTCTCGGATTAGCAAATCTGTTACGCCATAGTCGGGGCTCAGGCAGAACAATAAAAACAATGAGATTAATTTTACAAGTTGTCTTAGAATGATTTCTTTCACACTAAATCTAAATGCAAACAGTGTGGCCATTGAATTCCTGCTTCGGTTTGTAGGACACGACAGACTTAAAGTAAGTGCAATTTAAACCCTTGACAAGCTGTTGGATGAAGGGTATTTTTGAGAGGCAACTCAAGTGTTTACATTGCAGAAAGTTCCTGGTTTCTAGGGATTGAGGTATCTTTTACATGAAGGTTTTTTTTGCAGTAACTCCTCTTGTTGTTTGTTAAAAACTGATAAAGGTCATTTAAGAGTCATCCTTGTGTGTAAGTTTTTAAGGAATTCCAAAATAAAATTTAAAATAAGCATTTGGGGGATTATTGATTGCATACGTCAGTTTATAGTGTGTACTTAATTACTATGCTGTGTATTACTTTAGTGTTTTGGGAAAATGAAAAATAAAATCTGTTCTTTAGCTAATAAAAGTCTTATTTTATGTGCGTCGTCTTGGTTTACCTTGTCTGTTAATGCTGTCATCTTAATACTTAAAAACCTTTTAGCACTAAAGTAGATTGCTGATTTAGGTGACTGGAAGCAGAGCTTGAAAAACAAAGTGTAAAGCTAGGTCAGAACTCAGCTTTCACTGTCCTCACAGAATATAATGAAATAGTGCTTTGAGGTCTTTGGGGTGGTGCCCATATATGTACCAGAGTAGGAAGGAGTCCTTGCAAAACAGACCACCACTCTCCAGTCTAAGACTGCACCATCTTGGTTGGGCAATTAAAACCTTGGTTAAGGGACACTCCTGTTTGGTGTCTCTGATGAATTGTGAAATGAAATGGGGACACATTTTTTTGGTAAGGTTTTAAAAATGGAACTTTTCTGGTCAAGCCCTCCCCCTTTACTTCCCCTTTTTATTTATTTATTTTTAAACTAAGTCTACTGAGTCCATGACTCATCACTGTTTTTTATTTTTTTGTTTTGTAGATTGCAAGTATATAAAGGTATTCAACTAACTACAAAGAAAAAGCACAGAATTTCGTGTTTAGTTGAAATGATAAAACTGAAATATTTTCATGTGGATTTATTAGAACAAGATATATTTTTCTCTAAGAGCAGCTTTGGGAGAAAAGTCACAATCACTTTTTTTACTTTTTTCATTGGTGCACTGAATGAACTTTGTACAGTGTCTGAAGAGGCTCTCTCTGCGGAAAGTTCTGGGGGTAGTTTTGCATGCCGCTCAGCAGCCAGAATTGGCAGCCCAGAAGATTCGGCTAATAAATGTACAGTTTCATGACTTTACAAAATATCATCTTCCATAACCATTTCTATTTTTGAGATATTTAGTACAAAAATGTGATATTCTGCAGAATAAGTTAAGTTTCCATGGTTAGATTATAGAAGGGATCACTCCTTTGAAATATTTCAGGTTATATAGTTTTAACAATGAAAACTATAGGGGAGATTATTTAAAAGAACTGCAGTTCTTGTATATATGATATATGTATATATATTAAGCCTTTGAAAGGCTTTTAAGCATTAAACAGTTCAGTCACATTAAATTTCGAAACAATGCATAAAAGACCTTGAACTTGGTTATTCACATTTGAACATAATTTCCTTTTTTAAATATTAGAATGAAGTTGCAGATCTATAGAGAATTAAAATAAGATGCTCTTGCACTTAAGTAGATCATTCTTACATGGTGATTTTATAAATAAGCAAGAAATGTATTTTAGAACTTAATGTAAATCCTTATGGATTCCAAACTTCATGTAGACCGTTTACTATCCTGTAATTTCACGCAATAAGAAAATGTGCTGTAGAAGTCTGTCTACGTTTTCTCATGAGATAATTTTTAGTGTCTCCTTTTTAACCCTTGCAAGCAGAAGAAATAGAATCATGGGATCTTCTGAACACTATATATGAACTCAGAGCTTTGACATTAGTGAGTGGTAGAAACTTTTCTTGAAACAAAAACTGCCCCACCTAAACACAACACAGCCAAGTGATAACATACACCATGTGAAAGTTTGAAATTAGAAGCCTAAGTCAGATTTAATGAGAGTGCAACTTCAGCTTGGCTCCCCTCTGCTTCCAAAGTGTCACCTGTTTTCCCATGTTTATCAAAACGTGATTCATCAGATCAATTAATATGCACTTGTACTTCAATCTATGCAGGCTATTCATTGAGAGGTGATTATTTATGCTACTAAAATTTGACTGGAAAAGCTTATTTTCAAAGGTCCTTGCTTCCTAGGCAAGCTTATCTTTACAGGATAAACTTTTTCCTAAAATAAACTGTCTCATTTTACAAGACGTTCCTGTAATTTTTTTGGTCATTTCAGATTGTATTTTGAGTAGATTCCTTATAGTTAAATTTATCATTATTATTATTTAGGTACATAGCAAGAGAGGGAAATCTTTTAGGGTGGCTGTGGCATTTCATCAAGTTCTCCCATCGGCCTACCCTGTCTTCTCTTCCCCGGTCCGCCTACTTAGTTCTGTTTCCTCTATCAGAAAACAAATTTTGATCTGTTTGGAGAAGATTAGGAAACTGGCTGTTTTCTAGCTCTTAAGGCATATCTTCTATTAAACTGAAGTTCATGAGCACCATGTGCTGCTGCTTATTTAAACGGACTTGGAGAAAGCATCACGTGTCTGTATGATGCCCTTGCTTAAAGTGCGTAGCTACCTCATCGGCAGAATTCTCGGGTGCCTTGAAGTGTCTTGTTCTTTGTAGGACATCTAAGGGGGTGTCATGCACAGGACATGGGAAAGGCACTCTGTCTTATCATTTTCCCCTTCTCAAAACAGTAAGGACTCAGACCTGTTCAGAAAAACTTGTTGAATGAAGGTGAGCTGAGAAAAGAGGGGAATTGATATATTTTATATGTGGAAACTTTGTTCTCTACGTGGCAAATGAACTCCAAACGTTTGCATGTGTGAATTCCTCTAGAAATTGAGAAGGCAGCATAAGGGGAACAAGCTTTTTCAAATCTTGTGTTGGGGTGCCTTGGGGGAGAGCAGGTTGCACTGTATTCCCTGTCATGCCTGCATCCAGGTGAGTACAAGTTTGCATTTCCAGCGCCACTGTGCAAGGTTGCAGCTTGGCAAATAATATGCTTTTAAAAACAGCATTTAAACACTGGGGGTTTCTTTTTTTTTTTTTTTTAACTTTTTTTATTGTATGGTATAATATATATATATACACAAAGCAGAGAAATGAAAAAGCAGTAGTTTTCAAAGCACTCTTCAACAAGTGGTTATAGGACAGATCCCAGAGTTTGTCATGTGTTACTAAATGATCCTCTCATATTTTTCCTTCTAGCTGCTCCAGAACATAGGAGGCTTGAGGGCTTAAATATTTTATCATCACAACAGACTTTGTTTCCTTCTTTTTTTGTGAACGATACCGTATATACAAAAAGCTATAAATTTCAAAGCACAGCACCACAATTAGTTGTAGAACATATTTCAGACTTTGACATGGGTTACAATTTTACAATTTTAGGTTTTTATTTCTAGGTGCTCTAAAATACTGGAGACTAAAAGACATATCAATTTAATGATTCAGCATTCATATTCATTTGTGGGGGTTTCTTTTTAAAGTCAGTTTTTCCTTCCCCTCTTTATTAATGGATTCTATAACGAATATCTTAGACACTCACTTTGGTTCAGTGTAAATATTGTGGGTTTGGGTGAAATATATTATACTCTGGTATTCTCTTTATTCCCTACCTATGTCATGCTGTCTCTCAAAAGGTCCTGGAAGCTCAGAACCAGCTATCTTATTTAAAAATTTGCATCCTTTACATGGCAAATATTAGGCCGAAAACTTTTTTTTTTCCTATCACCTTTCCATGGAGAGCAACGAATTTGGCTTTAGACCACAAAAGTGGCAGACTATAGGACTTAGCTTTCAGACCTGACCCGCGGATATGAGAATTTTGCCCTTTGCTGCTCAGACTCATAAGATTTTGGTTTGGTTTGTTGTGGGAAGACGAAAAAGGGATGAATATGCCTAGTTCGTTCTTAATTAAGAATCATTCAGACTTGGGGGCCTGCCCCAGATGAGAAAGAGTTCTAGAATTTAAATCCTGCACAAAGCCCCCTTCTTTCTCAATGGTAACAATGTTTTCTACCTTTTTCATATTACTTTGACATGGCTCTTGACTGAAAAACCTACCTTTTTAGAACCTGCGAATCAGGTTCTTTGAAGGCAATACTTATTTCTGAAGCTAAAAAGCATGTTTAAGTTGGCAGCTGAGGTCAAGTGTCCTGGGAGAAGGGTGTCAAGCCTTCACTGGGGCAGATTTTAAAGTTAGATGGAAAATTCTTGCCTGCTTCTGAAGGGGAGCAACTGAAGCAAGCCCCAGGGGATGGGACGTTGCTGCCCTGCACCGTCCCCACCGTGTGTGTATTCAGTGAATTGAAGAATATTTTTTATGCATCTGCTTAGTTTGAGGGGCTGGAAGTGGTGGGAAAACCCTAGTCGCCTGCCTTCTGCTCCGTGACTGCACGTGCGAGGCTCAGTCCTGCCACGAGAGGGAGCCAGGGGCTCAGCAAGAAGGCCTGCGTCCGCGAAGACCTTGTTTTTTCCTGGTTATTTTGTTTATCCAAATTCTGAAGCAAGAATGAACACAAAAACGCTGGACTCAGTTCAGAAATGTGTTAGAAAAATTTTGTGCTTTAAAAAATATGTTTTGGAGAGTGTCAGTGCGAAGCCACATCTCACACCTCATCAACACGTGGTTATTCGTTGTGAGCGGGCTTGTTGCAATTTTCACTTCTGCCCGAGGATGCACACGGGCCT
The DNA here is from genome assembly GCF_023851605.1 of Tamandua tetradactyla. NCBI lineage: Eukaryota > Metazoa > Chordata > Mammalia > Pilosa > Myrmecophagidae > Tamandua > Tamandua tetradactyla. The sequence continues at coordinate 5,633,804 of NC_135349.1, forward strand.
CTCAATGCTGTTGGGCCTCCTCAAGCCCCTTCCAGAAAGATCACAAGCCTTGGCTAAGTACGTTGATAAATTGGAAAAAATAAGAGTGTAAGCATGTATCAAGCTATTTCATTTCTTAGAAATGTTTTGGTGCCACTTAGGATTTATTAAGATATAGCAACTTGATTGAATAAAGTCCAGGCTTTCTCTTTGTTAAGCGTTTCCATTCTAGTCTGTTGGGGAAAAATTGTTGGGATGGTGGGTTCTCTCTCCTGCTTGATTCAGACATTTATTATTCAAAGCTCCTCTGGTATGTTTTCACAAGATAACGAAACGCAGGCTGAATTTATTACAAAACTCCTGTGCTCCCACTCCCTTACTGTTCTCTCAAGATGTGCTCGAACGAGGATGTTTTATTAAAAGAGAAACTAAAGAGAGTGGTGTGACTCCTAAAAACACTTCACCTGCTGTTAGGCTGAAAGCAGCCATTATCTGAGCTCCCTCCCCCATGGTGTAAACAGATGGTGGCTCCACTAGGTCTGACACTACTTAATCTACAGAACAACCCCGAAAAAAAGCATCTCATTTTAGTGATGAGGAAATGAAGGGCTTGGGTTCCTAAACTAATAGCTGGCAGAGTTGGAATTGAAACCCTGCATAGCTCCAATGCACAGTTTATTTCTTCATGCCGTGTTGATTTTTTTTTAACCTTGCCACTTCCTTACAGGATAGTCATTCTACATCCAGCAAACACTTAATGGGTACCTACTGTGTACCAGGCACCCTAGGAGATGCTGGTGATAGAGCAGTAAATAAACCAAGCCTCCTGCCTGCCTAGAGCCCCATAGTTCAGTTTTGTTCCTCATTAAGTATTCAAGTCAAAAGTCTCAAGTACAGGGAAGGTGAATGGGAATGGAGAAGTCCTGGCATAAAAGCACAAAAACAGTCATTGTTACATGAAGAATCAAATTTTTGACTGCGGAGAATGACAGCTTTTTAACTGCTGTCTTTTTGGTGTTGATGAGGTCTTGGAGGATGACAGTCAAACCTTTCATGTCATGCTTCACTAAGACAGCCTGTTTTGTCACATCAGCTTCAGACTTTTCCATTGATAGCCCAAGATGCCCACCCCCAAAAAAAAATTAATGAAGCTTAAGTTATGAAAATTATTCCTGCAATGTCCAATACGATGGCTACTAGCCATGTGTGACTATTTAAATTTTATTATAAAATTTTAAACTTCAAAATTTTAAACTAGCCACATTTCAAGTTCTAAACAGTCATATTTGTGCCATATTTCACAGCACAGATGTAAACCTTTTATCCTTCATCACAGAAAGTTCCATTGCCCAGTCTATTATTGACATACCTGGGGCAATTTCACCTCTTTGGGACATGGAGATCTTATTTTAATAATATTAAAGTACGTGGGTTTTTTTTCATTCTGTTTTGTTTTTTCCTTTTAACCCCTCATCAATCCAAGACAAGTACACCATTCTCTTAAAGTGGAAAAAAAAAATCCCCAAGTTTGCACATGACTTTCTGTTAGTTTTTTATTACAAAAAGGCATTGTGGTAGTCTCTCACTTCTTGTGTCGTTCACAAGGTTATTTCAGAGCTGTCTTTGAGTGGAAGATGTGAAAGTTTAGCACAGTGCCAGGTGCCTAAAGGGCATTCAGTGCACAGCAGCCTGACTGTCTTGGCTTTGTTTTATACTGTATATTTTTAAATGTACGATTTAGTGGTGTTGATGACGCTCGTGATGTTTTGCTGCCATCGCCTCCATCCTTTACAGAGACTTCCGTGTCACCCCAAACAGAAACTCTGCCACCATGAAGCGTTAGCTCCCTGTCACCTCCTACCACAACCTGTGATCTGCTTTCTGTGTTTATGAATCATAAATATGATTTATTCATATAAGTAAAATCATAATGATATTTGTCCTTTTGGCTTATTTCATTCAACACCGTGTTTTTAAGGTCCATCTATATTGTCACATGCATCAGAACTTCATCCTTTTTATGGCTGAGTAATATTCCATTGCGTGGATAGCTCACATTCTGTTTATTCATTCAACTGTTGATGGATATTTCATTTGTTTCCACCTTTAGCTATTGTGAATAATGCTGCTTTGAACATTGGTATACAAATATCTCCTTGAGTCCCTGCTTTCAGTCCCTGTGGGAATATACCTAGGAATGGGGTTGCCAGGTCATATGATAATCCTGTATTAACTGTATTGGGACCACACAAACTATTGTCCACAGTGGCTGTACCAGCAATGCACGAGAGATCTGATTTCTCCACATCCTCGCCAACACTTGTTGTTTTCTGTTTCTTTAATAATAGCCATTCTCGTAGGTATGATGTGGTATCCCCTGTGGTTTTGAATTGCATTTCCCTAATGGCTAGCTAATAACGGTGAGCGTCTTTTCATGTGCTTACTGGAGCAGTTCTTTTTAAAGTCTATTCAATCTTGTGCCTTTTGAAACCTTTCCTTTTCTGTTATGCTATCACCCTGAGCTGGTGATGATTTTTTCGAGCATAGAGGGTGTGCTACCCTTTAGCTCACTCCAAAGGAAATACATACTCAGGTTTAAAACTCGACCTTGGCTTTTGTGGCGCATGAGGCAGCTTTGTGGTTAGTGAAGACAGGCCACTGAACTCAGGATGATTTATAAGAACATCCTGCACTGCCCCTCTCTAGAGCTACTTGGTGCTGTGAAACATGAGAACAAGAAACCCGAGGGACACAGGTGGGTCTTGCAAGTATTTGTCCCCCCAGAATTGCATGCTTGTTGAGAAACCTTGAGTTCCAGCGCACGACTGGACTTTGCCTTGTTGCTTCCCACTGAACCTCTTTTCCCAAAAATAGGATTTGGGATTTATTAACCATGTGACATAATCCATCTCAGAGTCACAGGCAGGAAGTGGATACTTTTCTGCCAGGCCTGCAGAGTTCCCAGGAGATGGACTGGAAAGGATATTTGTTCTCTGTCCTATTTTGCAATAAAACTTCAGTGTGCTTATAAGACTTTTTTTTTTTTCTTTTCCGGTCTTAAAAACTGGCATGCTCTTCAAAACCCCACTGCAGAAGAAATTAAATCAGCTGGATTTGGATGATCTTGGGTGTTTAAAAGTGTGTTTCACAAACCAAGTATGGCCAAATGTTAGTAACGATCCCTCTATCCATTTGCATCCTCTCCTGGCACAGTGGGACTTATGAAAGTAAGTCTTGGTAGGGAAACAGATTCATGTGCTTCAAATTGATAGACCAGATGACAGAATTTGGCTCAAGGAGCAAATGTGTGATGAGGCAGGCAGGCAGCCCTAGGACCAGGCAGCAGGAGGGCTGGACGACGGGCCCACACCAGCAAAGGCTCAAAATGTTTCTCCATGGCAATTTTGATTTTCCAGGGTTTTTAGTAAAGAAGCAAGTAACAACGTCTTCTTTTCCCTGCAACTGTGTACCAGCTCTAGGTGAAGAAGAAGGGAACTGATGGCATGCATCCGTAGCCTGGGGAGAAGCTGACACCCAAACCCTGTCTTTAGCTCCCTGCTCCCCGTAAGTGCTGAGATGATTCCCAGGGGCTGTGGAAACATCCGGAGGGTGTCAGAAGGGGCTCTCTGACACCAACTTATTGCAGTTCCAGCTCCTTGGACCTGAGGCCTCCACTGCAGGGGGCCCTTCTCAGCCCTCGCTGACTGCTTCACGGAGTTGTGCCGAGCACCTGTGCTGTGCTAGCCCAGTCTGTGCCAGGAGCTCTGCTGCCCGGAGAAACCTGTGTCGGGGGATTGAATTGTGTTCTCCACAAAAGGCACATTCAGGTTCCAGGTCCTCCTCCTGTGGGTGTGAGCCCATCTGTAAACAGGACCTGTGAAGACGTTATTAGTTAAGGAGCACCCAAATCGAATGATTGGGCCTTAATCCAAAGGAGAAGACGCCACCGTGTGCATGGCCAGGTAGAAGGAAAACCCAAGGCTCAACCCTCCAGCAGCCAGCTCTGAAACTCCCCAGTCTTTGGGGAAGAATGTTTCGCCTGGCTGGCACCTCGAATTTGGATTTTTGGCCTCAAAACTGTGAGCCTATAGATTCCCATTACATAAGCCACCCTATTGCAGGGTATTTGTTTTAGCAGCTGGGAAACTAAATCAATGTCTAAAATCCAGTTGCCATCTGGAGGAGCCCTGTTTTGCCTACCTGCTCTGGGCAGAGACCCCAGTACCCCTTAACTCTTGGTCCTTCCAACCTAGGAGCCCGGCAGAAGGGTCCACCTCAGGCAGGTCCAGCCATCGAGGCACTGCCTTCCCCACCGCGGACACACGTGTGCCCCCTGTGGCGTTGTGGCCAGGACCGAGTCCCCCCCCCCTTGGTGGCCTCTGTGGCGCCGCTCCCACCCCAGCGCCCTTTTTAGTTCTTTGCCCAAGAACTTCAGCCCCGCCACCCAATTGCTTCACACAAAGATGACGTGGAAACCAACCGAAAACAAGAAATTAGAGTCAGGTCGTGCTTTGCTGCTTGAAGTAATTCATTATCAGTTCTAATGTAAGCAAACCCCCCACTACTTAAGTTGACAAATGGGGAAAAGCACATTAATTGGATCTGCCATTAAGTGGGTGTATTTCTACTAAATTGGACAGCAAATTACTGGGAACTTGTAGAGTGGAAATTAAAGTGTCTCAGGCAGCGGTGACAGGGGGGCATTTGCTGGGCCTGCTCTGCCCGGTCCCAGGGCACTCCTGCCTGGCTGGGGGGGCGGGGTGCAGGGGACACCCCGACCTCCCACTGTGTGTGTGGAGGGCCGGTCTACCCTGGGTCCCAGGCCAGCCCCTCCCCACAGGCCTCCTGGGACTCAGCCTGCTTTTCCTTAGCCTGGGAGCTGCCAGCATTGACTCCTATTTCTAGACAACTTTTCCTTTCTTCGGATCAGGTGCAGTTTCCCCAGTTCCTGTGAGTGTCCTTACCTGAGAGGTTTCACTCTGGTGACTATGGAGAGAACCATTAGGGGGTAAATTGTGACTCCCCCCAAAAGATGACATGTCCAAGTCCTACCACCCGACCTGCAAGTGGGGCCTGATTTGGAAATAGGGTTTCTGAAGACGTGGTGAGTTGAGACGAGGCCAAACTGGAGTCTGGGCCCTGAACCAATAGGACAGCGGTCCTTGTAAGAAAATTCCTCCAGGAGACACGGAGAAGAGTGAGATGGGGAAAGTGGAGGGGTGCAGCTGCCAACAAAGGACACCGGGACGTCTGGCAAACATCAGAGGCTGGAAGAGGCCAGGCAGGGGTCCCCCCTGAGCCGCAGAGGGAGCACCTTGGCTGGGGGTCCAGCCTCCAGGGCTGTGAGGCAGCACATCTCTGTTGTTCTGAGTCATCCAGCTTTGTGGCACTTTGTTACAGCAGCCCCAGGAAACGGAGACAGAAACAAAGAAGCAGAAATGGCAAAAAAAGAAGCAAGCATGGGTTCTGGGGGATCTTGGGAGATTCTCCTAGGTGAGGAGGTGTCCTGTGGCCCCAGGCGTCAAGACCCTTTTGTGAACTCCCTCTCCCCCTCCCTCTCTCTCTTGTTCCTGGCAGTGGAGTGCCTCACACCTCTTCCCACCTGCTGTTTCCCCAGCTAACGACATTAACTCCTGGACTCCATGGCAGTTCCCCGAGACCTGGGGCCCCCATTTCCGAGCCCTCTGCCTCTCAGAGGAAAGGGTTGTCCAGTGCTTCTGGGCACAGTGCCACCTAGGGACCAAGGGTCGGAGCGAAGGAGCCTTGGAGAAACCGTCAGCAGCTGACCAGTGGTTGACAGACAGTTAAACCATCTGTCCTCTCTTTTTCTTATCTGCAAAATCCAGGCTGGACCTTCTCCCTCCCAGATCTGTGGGGAAGGTGAAACGAAGATGACATCCCCGTAATGAGGGCAGGTCAGTTTGTTTTCTTTCCCCTCCCCTTTACACTTGAGGGTCAAAACAATAAGTGAAAAGCCACTCAGGAAGAGGAAGTGTTGAATATAGTACTCTGCTTTTTCAGTAAGAAGGAAGAACAAAAAAACTGTTCAAAATTTAACCAATTCACATGAAAGGATGCCCAACATCATTAACCATCGGTGGAATGCAAATTGAAACCTCAATGAGAGACCACTGTGCCCCTGCTAGGATGGCTAGATTCAGAAAGACAGATAATAAGAAGGTTTGCGTGGATCTGGTGGGAAGGTAAAGTGGTACAGCCCTTGTGGAAAACAGTGGCAGTTCCCCAAGTGGTTCCTCCTAGAATTACCATATGACCCAGCAATTCCATTCCTGGATATATAAATGAAAACATGTCCTCACAGAAACTTGAAAATGGACATTTGTAGGAGCATCGTTCATAAGAGCCAAAAAGTGAAAACAAGTCAATATTCATCAGTAGTGATCAGATAAAGAAGGTATGTTCTAGCCACACAATGGAATATTATTCGGCCATAAAAGGAATGAACAACTGATATACACTACAACCTGATTGAACCTTGAAAACATAAAGTTGAGTGAAAGAAGCCAAAGACCACATACTGTATGATTCCATTGAGATGAAATGTGCAGAATAGGCAAATCCATGGAGACAGAAAGTAGATGAGGGGTTCCTGGGAGCTAGGGGTAGGAGATGGGGAGGAATTGCTAATAGGTGCTAGTAGAGTTTCCTTTTGGGGTGATGGAAATGTTCTAAAATCGATTCTGGTGATGGTTGTACCCACCCATGCTTATCCCATGGAACTGTGCGCTTTAAATGGATGTAAATCATATAGTAAGTTAATCATATTTCAATAAGACTGAAAATATAGGGAGAGCCAATAATACTACATTAGCCAGTTAAAGGGGAGAGAAAAAGGGGGAGTAAATGGGATGGAGTTAGAGAAGGCTGAGGTGTGAACAGACTTGGTTGCTAAGAGTACCGGTGGTGGGTGTCTTGACACCCAGGGGGCGTTTGGGAATGTGTGTTGATGTTTCTGGGTTGATCAATGACTAGGAAGTCCCGTCGGCATTTAGAGGGTGTGCACCCGGGAGACTCAGCATCCTGCAAAGCTTGGTTCAGTCTTGCACACTCAGTACCTTCTGGTGTGGTTGTCTCCCTCCTCTGCCTCCTCTCCCAGCTAAAGAACCATGTCCCTAGGAAGGGAGAAGTTACCATCATGTATTTTAGTGCCTGGTTACCCAAGGCTTAAAGAAGTTCTGTTGCATTTTTTTGCTATCATAGGGATACATTGTTGCATCAGCCTTTTCCCCAACTCCTGCTTCAGGTTTTGATCTTTTGCACAGATGAAGTTAAGCCCTTTGACCTCGAGGCCCCTCACCTCTGAGAGTGTCTGTTGGCTCTGGTTCTTTAGACTGGGCCTTGCTCAGGTTTTTATTATTTGCTTAGAGGTTATTTTTAGCCACTCTGGACCAGTCTTGAGGTAACTCTTTTGGGGACTTAGGCAGTTTTGTTTTGTTTTTTTTTCTTTTAACTGATTACGACTCTATTTTCAACTAAGTATAAGTTCTAAGGCAGAAACATTGCCTTTTTAAGGCTGCATTTCTCTGGCAGTTATAAAGACTAATCCAAAAGATTAGCAAAAATAGCTTGAATCTGGAAAACGCAGACACTCCTTTCTTTCCGTGGACCTTTCTGGAGAGAGAAAAGGAAAGAAGGAAAACCAAGGAATAGCTGTAGATGTCTATGAAGAGTGTATGCTTTACTAGAACAAGGAATTTTTTTTTTTTTAACCAGAAGGTTTACCTTCATTCATGATAAACGCATTATATCTGACCCAAAGCTGCATTCTGTACAATTTCAGTTAAAGAAATCATCTGCTGACGTGTTCTGGGTAAACCCCAGATGTCTTTGCATTCAACTCAGTGGGTTTGGTATTTCTGTCTCTTTGGGAATCATCTGGTCCCAGGACTATCCCTGCAGTTTTAGGGGAAAAGGTCACAGCTTCCCTCCAACCCAGCCTCTGGCTCAGAGCCAGGCTTAGTCTTCAAAAGACACTGGTAAGCAGAGGAGTTTTCTTTAGAAAGTGCTGGAAGTTGTTTTTTTGTTTGTTTTTCCACTTAAAAAACAAGCCAACAACATTAGGCAGTGGGAAGATCCACAGAGGGAGGGGAGCTCAGTAGAAAGACCTGGGTGAAACCACTTTTACCTCTTGCCGTTTGAACGTGGCCTGGCACTTGGCTCTCTGATGCCCAGGTACCTTCTTTATGAGATTGTGTCAATAACATCTGTGTCATTAGGGTTATTGCGGAGAATTACATGTGCTAAAGTAGGCAGAGTACTTTGTCTCATGCCTGGCAACCAGCAAATGGTAGATAGAATTGTGGGTTGAATCCTTGTGCTTATGTGCAAGCTTTAAACTCATGTAGATACTAGTTAATAACACTAAAAATAAACTTGACTCTAATCATATTAAGACTACTTTTTTCCTAGCTAGCAGACTCATTAAAATTAAGATTAAAAGCTAATTTTCACTATAGTTAACTAATATCTTAATATTCTTTTTTTAATGCAAGCTTGTTCAAGTTGGCTTCCATTCCTTACACCCACACCTAACCAGGAAAATGACAGTATCTTAATATTCTTTCATTAACAGTAACAAATATACCACACCAATACTAGGGGTCCGTAATGGGGACAGGGGTTAAGAGGTATGGGAATTTGGGGGTTTTCTTTTTATTTCTTTTTTGAAATAATGAAAATGTTCTAAAATTGGCCATGATGTCAGATGCACAGCTATGTAATGATACTGTGAGCCAGTGATGACAAACTTTGGATGAATTGTATGGCATGTGAATATATTTCCAAAGTTGTTTTAAAAATTATTACATTTACACATTTTAAAAGTTATCCCTAGCTGACTTTGAATGTTCTTGACCTTAGCCTTTTAAGCAAAGTATTCAGATGTTTAGGCATAAGCCCTTTTAGTCACCTTCTGTCTCACACCATTTAAAATAAGATGGATGATGGATGTCAGGAATTTGATAAGCTTCTATTAAACTCTAATGTGGTTTTAAAAGTTACTTAAAATGGCCTTCAAACCTGTTAAACTGTGCTACTGTCATCTGAATTATGAAATATAGTAGCTGAGTATTGGTAAAATGGCACACGTACATACACACACACACACAAACCTAATTTTCAGCCTCACAGTTAGTAATCCGCAATACTAAGTGTGCTGAGTTTATTGGGAGCTGTGGGAAGGTGTTCTGGCTGAAGTTTAGATCTGGTTATTGGCGGGAACTTGAGCATTGGTGGTTTAAGACGAAATACTTTGTGGGGGGAGATTCCCAGTGAGTAGTCAAGGATGAGTATCAGAAGTAAGTGAAAAAAAATATGTTCTGCATAGAAAGATGCAAGTGGCAAAAAAGAAGTAGTTCGTATAGTCGATCAACCAACAGTATTTGAGTGCCTCCTGGCTGAAATGTGTGGGCTCTGCTGTCGGGCTGCCTGAGTGGGCGGCTGGACTCCATCACTCGCTGGCCACAGTGTGGAAGATGTTGAACAACTTGGAAGAGTGGCCTGAAGAAAGCGTACTGAATTTATGTGGACTGTAACTTGGAGTCTTGCCATGAGGTCTGCAAACTATTTCAGACGGTGGTTGTAGCACAGAGCCACAGACCAGCTGGCCTAAGCCACAGGACTTTATTTCCCTCACAATTTGGAGGCGACAAGACCAAGATCAAGGTGTGGGCAGGGCCATGCTCCCTCCGAAGTTTCTAAGGGAGGATCCTTCCTGGTCCCTTCCAACTCCTGGTGCTTACTGACAGTCCTTTGGATTCCTTGGCTCATCGTCTCTTTCCCCCTGTTCTCTTCTCACGCCTTCTCCTCCCTGTGTCTTGTGTCCAGATTTCCCTTTTCTTATAAGGAGTCTCTTCATCTTGGAGGAAAGTCCGCCCTCATTCAGTTTGGCCTCATCTTACTAGAATCTTCGGAGGTGCCATTTACAAACGAGTTCATTCCCACAGGCCCAGCGGTTAGGACTTGACATGTCTTTGTAAGGGACACAATTCAACCTATAACAGCTATCAGTGCCCGTGATTTCTGCTTGTGGAATTTGGGTCCCTTATCTCAGCAAACAAAAGCTCAACTTTTAATATGCTATGAGTATAATCAAGCTGTAATTATTTCCCACTTGGCATTTCAAAGAAAACTGGAAGAAGCTGAAAGAAATTAGTTAAATGGAGTTTTAATGGGTGATAGAATGATTTAGGTCTTTATAAAGGCATGTATTTAATTTTAGTTTTGGGGGGATCGAGGTGAAAGCATGTCTCCCTTTAACAAATTACTTTTTCCCTACCCACAAAGCACCTTTTCGATTGATTTGATGCTCAGATTAAGATGTTTACCAAATTATTTTCCCTTGTATTATTTTTTCTTACATTGCTTTTTTTTCTATTTTTTTTATTAAGGTGAAATTTACGTAACATAAAAATAACCATTTTTAAGCAAACAATTCACTGACATTTAATACCTTCACGGTGTGCAAACACCACCTCTATCTAGTTCCAACACATTTTCATCACCTCAAAAGGAAACCCTGTACCTGTTAACCAGTTGAGCCCATTTTCTCCCTCCCCCAGTCCCTGGCAACCACGAATCTGCAGCCTTTTTCTGTGGATTTATCTATTCTGGTTATTTCATATAAATGAAAGCATGCAACCCCAGACCTTTTGTGTCTGACTTCTGTCACTTCACATCATGTTTTTTTTGGGTGCATCCATGCTGTACCTTATATCAGCACTTTGTTCTTATTATGGCTGAATAATGTCCCATTGTCTGGACAGACCACGTTTTGTTGATCCGCTCATCTTTGACAGACACGTGTCTGGCCTTCACCTTTTGGATGTCGTGAATAATGCTGCTGCAAACATATGTGTACAAGTATTTGTTTGAGTTCCTGTTTTCAGTTCTTTGGGGTACACGCTAGGGGTGGAATTGCCGGGTCGTACAGAAATTTGTGTTTAATTCCCTTACATTGTTTTGTACCAAGTTTTCCAGGACAAAGGAAGTCTCTTGTGTTCGCTGGCTGGGACTGAGGTTTGGAAAGCACAGCTGTCACTGACTGATAACTTATTGGCTACTGACATGGTCATTGGCATTGGCGACCATCTCACTGGCCGTGCAGCCCATTCTCTGAGAAAGCCGTCCCCGCACACTGGGGAAGGAGGGCAAGGAGCAGGGAGGAGAAAGAGGCCTGCGCCGGCCAGCGAGACATGCCAGAACTGTCACCACCCATAAAATTAAATGAACGAACGTGAAACTCTCTGAAATTCTTAAATCTGGGGTTTGTACGCTATTCCCCTTGGGAATCTTTAATTTCTTGGGATTCATTTTTATATCTGACATTTGGAAGACTTTGTGCTTTTTTTAACATAAAAAAAATTGCATAAGGTCATTGTCACTTTAGTCAACTCCCTATTATTGAACTCCAGGCCATGCAAAATGTTTGTTTTATTTGGCACGTCCTTGAACTGCAGTCGTATGAATTGCACCTGTGGTGTTCAAGTTGGACTGGTCATCAGAACCGCTGGGAAGACTCAATTAGAAGCAGATTGCCAGGTCCCAGCCCTCGGTTTAGAAAGGCTGGGCCAGGCCCCCAGAATCTATCTTCTCAGGCACCCCGGATGGTTTTGTAACCGAGGAGTGAGGATTTAGGGATGATTATAGTTACGGAATCATTATGTAGATATTCCTTTTTTTTTTTTTTTCTTCTAACTTTCTGGTATATTAAAGTGGACAGATGGAAATACCTGAAATTTCTGAACTGTAATCCAGCTGCCTTGATCTCTGATGGTGATTGTATAGCCTTTATCTTTTGCCTTTGTGATTGTAAAAACCTGCGACTAAACTTGCACCCATTTTATCCGGTTTTTCAACATTAGAGTCTTGTGATCACTAAAGACAGCTCCTAATGTTCATTTAAGAAGGGTCTTGGGCCAGCCCAGAACTAATCCACCTCAATTCCAAAGTTATCTTGGTAACAGAGACTGGATCTATCCAAAATGGTCCTGCTGCACATGTACAGTAGCTGAGACTGATAAGCACCTTGGCCTCATTATAATAGTAAAAATCACGCCATCATCATATTAAGGCTGCCATTTTCTTACATACGTTCTGTGACTAAGGATGTAATCAATCTGTGCGTGCACAATAATTAGATTACCTCTAATTCCATCATCTGGGGACACTGTGCTCATTATCCTAAAACCTGCTCATCTTTTTTTTTTTCTCTCTCTTTTGTATGCTGTATGGCAGGGTCACATTTCATTATTTTTTCACGTTGAGAATCCCGTTATTGCCGCACCATTTGTTGAATTATTTGTTTGTTTGTTTGTCGGGAAGTGCATGGACCAGGAATCGAAGCCAGGTCTCCTGCATGGCAGGCAAGAATTCTACCACTGAACTATCCTTGCACCCTCTCTGCCCATGTTTTAATTCTATAAAACTATCAGAATTACTGCAGTTCAGGAAGACAGATTCTGGTTCTGTTAGGTCATCTGATCCCCTGCTTCTTGCCTTGTAATAAACACTTTCTCTCTTTGAAACCCAAATGTCTCAGGAATTGGTCATCCGAGTGCGTGGGGCAACAATTCAGCACTTTTGATGGGTATCAGTTTATAGATACACTTTGTGAAACAGCTATGTGTGCAGATATCCTGAGTTATCCAACAACAATCTATCAGATTGGACAAGGGAACTTTTTTTTTTTATGCAAGTTGAAAGACAGGTTTAGAATAATTCATTAAAGTCCCAAAGAATCTACCAACAAAATATATGTTTGATGAAACTGGAAGAAATATTTTAAAAATCTTGATGACCTAAAGGTAGGTTTTGTTGATCTAGAGGGAATGTATATCTTTTTTAACTTTAAAAATTATATACTTATAGATCCATAGGAAGTGACAAAAATGTACGAGGAGGTCCCCTGTCACCTTCATCTTGCATAATTATAGTCTGAAATGCAGGAAATTGGCAATAGTACGATCAACAGAGTTTATTCAGATTCCACCAGTTTTGCATGCACTTGTGTGTATGCTGAGTGTGTGTGTGTGTGTAGTTCTGTGCAATTTACTACATATAACTTCTTGGAACCACCCTACAATCAAGATACAGAGCTGATACAAAGGCTTCTTTGTGATGTCTCCTTGTAGCCACACTGCCCCCTCCCTCCCCACTGGCAACCTCCACTGATCTGTTCTCCATTTCTATAATTCTGTTATTTCAAGAATGTTATATGAATGAAGTCATACAGTGGGCGGCCTTTTGAGAGTGTTTTTTTTTTTTCCTGCTCAGCATCATTTCCTGGGGATTCAACCAAGCTGTTACGTGTATCAGTATTTTGTTCTTTTTCATGGCTGAGTAGTATTCCACGGTATGATTGTTTAACCCTTCACCTACTGAAAGACATTTTCATTGTTTCCAGTTTGGGGCTATTACCAATAAAGCTGCTATGTATATTCATGTTCAGATTTTTGTGGGAATGTAGGTTTCATTTCTCTGGGATAAATGCCTGAGAAGTGCCATCGTCGAGTATATGGTAAGTATATATTTAGTTTCTTAGGACACTGCCAACCTGTTTCTCAGAGTTGCTGTACCATTTTATATTCCCATCAGCAGTAGATGTATGATCCAGTTTTTCCACCAGCCTTTGATATTGTCCTTATTTTAAATTGTAGCCGTTCCAATAGGTGTGCAGTGACATCTCATTGTGGTTATCATATGCATTTCCCTAATGGCTGATGATGTCGATCATCTTTTCATGTGTTTATGTGCCATCCGCGTATCTAATTCTTCGGTGAAATGTCTCATGTCTTTTGCCCATTTTCTAATTAGATTTTTTTACGGTTGCATTTTGAGAGATATTTATATATTCTATATACACCATATTTTTACAGTCTTTATGGCCTTTTCTGATTACAGAAGTAACACATGTTCATTATTGTAAAATTCCAACAGTTCAGAAATATATAAGCCAGAAAGTGAGCCTTCTTTCTCATTCCAGCACAGATCTAACTATGTAAATGTTCACCAGAGCATTTTTTTTCTATGCATAGACCATAAATACATTCATGTGAATACTTTTTTTTAGACCAAAATGGGATGCTATGCAAACTGTGTTAAAAACTTGCTTTATTTCCATTTCATCATGTCTGTGACATCTTTCCACATGGTCCCTAGAGAGCTACCTCATGCTTTCTTCTTCTTAATTAGAGAAGTTGGTACATTTACAGAAAAAAAATCATGCATAATAATCCAATTATATACATGAGACTTTGGAACCATGATTGAAAACATTCATATGAAAGGCAAGAAATTTTCCATTGTATTAATTTTTTTTAATTGCGATGAAATCCATATAATTGTATAATTCGGTGGCCTTTTTGTGCATTCACAATGCCATGCAATCACCACCTCTATCTAGTTTCAAAACATTTCCATCACCCCATTAGGAAGCCCTGCACCCATTAAGCAGCCACTCCCGCTTTCCCCTCTCCCCAGCCCTTGGCAATCACCGATCTATCTCAGTATGGATTTACCTATTCTGGGTGTTTCATATAAATTCCTTTGTATTTTATTTTTCATTTGTCATCCAGAAGTATATCGTTGTCGAAAATTATAGAAGCTAAGGCACCTCCCCAAATTTAACCAGGTTCATGCCTTTCTTTTTATTTTTTTCATAATTGGGAAAACTTCATTAATGTTGAATGCAAAGTTCATATCTATTTACAGTGACAATGAACAATCAAAGGCCAAGGGAATCTCGCCCATAATAACTGGCACAGAATCTCTTTTCCCAGGGTAGGGATATTAAAATTTTTTTTCAAGCTCATGCTTTTAACTGAGAAATTAGTCATGTGCCCTAAGACGTTTTTCTGAATAGTTTAGAATCCCACCCGCCAGTGTTCATGCAGGAATCCTTCTGTTCCTGGTGAAAATTAAGCCGCAGGGAAAAACCGACTGCTGACCAGTTTACTTCCCTAGGCTGCACTCGGCCCTGGGAACAGGCCTGGGGCTCTCTTCTTTGCTACTTTGTTGAAATTGACCTGATGTTCTGCACACAAACTCCAGGCTCTCCTTGTAACTCAGATTGAAAGGCAGAGTCCAAACAGTGCCCTATCAGGACCTACTGGCCCCCTTGCTACCTCCCCCCAACATTTTCTCAACTTCTGCAAGTCTTTGCTCCCAAACACCTTTTCTTTCTTAATTATTAAATACTTCATTTAAATATAGGATGATCATCAGATTAGGGCAGTGCTATGCATGCCCAATTTACACGTTTCCTTGAGGAACGGTTGGAGAAATGTTTCATCAACATAAATTGGTTGAAAACTCAGAATGTTCTCTCCCTTTATTCTAGATAACAGAACTGTATAAATTAAATCATCTTCTTTGTACAAAATATTCCCCTGCCACTTGGATAATATTTGCATACAATTCTCCATCTGAAAAAAAAGCAGTTAAGACCTCTCTTCTATGTTAAGCATAAATAAAAGTATGAAAAGGACGGTCCCCCTGGTTAAAATATGGTCATCTAGCTCACCAGATTCCTTTTTCACAGTCCTTATCAGTTTAAAAATTTATTATTGTGGTTTTATATATATATATAATAAAATTGGCCATTTTGGCCATTTTTGGATGTGTGGTCAAGTGACATTAATCACATTCACGATATTGTGCCACCATCACCCCGGTCCTTCTCCAAGACTTTTCCATCCCTCCAAACAGGAGCTCTGCCCCAGTAAGCCGTAACTCCTCATTCTTCCTTCCCTGACACCTCGAGTGTAGGTTCTGATTGTGCTTATTCTAGATATTTCACATAATTGGAATCATACAGTATTTGCCCTTTGGTGACCCTGTCTTTTAACGCAATGTAAAATTGTGTTTCCCTAAGGTCAGGGATCTTCTGTTTGATCCCTGATGTATTTCAAGAGCTTAGGACAGAGCCAGTGTAATAGAGATGCCCAGAAAATATCAGTGAATGAATGAATGAATGGGTGAATATACTCCTCTGCCTGCCGTGAGTCTGTGGGGGTGCCTACATTCAATAGGCACCCCTCGCCACCCCGGTTTAGAGATCCTAGGCCAACTTTGGGTAACACAGCTCTCTGCTGGGACCCAGGCATTCATTTATTCATTCATTCATTCATTCGTTGAATGCATATTTACTCTGCTCCTGCTTTACGTTAGACCTGGAGTCAGACAAAGGACACAATGACGAGGAAAACCAGCCCCAGTCCCTGCACTTATGGACTTGAATGGGGACACGCGCATCGGTCAGATAATTGCACGGACTTCTCCACAGCAGCATTTCTCCACCACCCCCTTCCACCCGGGGAACGAATCAGCCCCTCTCAGGAGAGCCTCACTCAGAACTGGTATCACCGCGAGACTGAGGGAGAGTCACTGATCATTCAGAAAGACCAGACTACATGTCACTTCGAGTTGAAGCTCTTCCAGAAATTCAAATGGGAGAATTGTATTCCTCATTCCGTACACAGTTTGTAGCTGCCATCCGTTTGGTAAACGTAATAAACCTTCGTAGTAAACTGACCAAATGAAGAAGCCCTTTCAAAGTGGGAAACCTGAGATGATAACTTTTTTTTTCTTTTCTGAGATGATAACTTTTTAAAAGGTCTTTTGTCTTGGAGCCTTCAAGTTTTGCCTTTGAATATGGCTACTTGCCACCGCCTTTTTTTTTTTAGAGCTAAGTATTCTTGTATAAAGCTGAAAATTCTTATGTTGAAAGGCACTTCCTTCTGTTATTTTATCACTTTCCTGGTTTTGTCTAATCTCACCCAGATTACACTCATATTTCTTGGACTCTTTAGTATGCATGTGAAGATTTGGGGCCCAGAATCTTTGTTCTGTAGTCTTGACTTTTTGTGCACTCAGACATATTTTGGGACTTTTACAAAGAAGAATGTTTGCTTTAAATATTCTTAGTGTCTTTAAACCTACTTTGTCATGTTCAACTTCTGAAATTTTCATGTGTTTTGATGAGTTCTTTTATTTAGAGAGTATTTTGTTTCAATTAAGCCCATCTTAAGAGATGTCTGTTTTTTGCCAAGAATGTGCTTTCTCCCTTACAAATCAGTTATATTTATAACATTCATAAAACAAGTTATTAGCAAGGGCAAAATTTTAGTTGCACTGTGGCTGTGTGCTTTCTAAGTTCATGAGGCACTAAAGAGAGTAAGAATAAATGAGGCAAAATGTGATGACAAATCAAGATACTACTTTATTTTTAAAAATGTTGCTTGTCTTAATGTTTGGATTTTTGTGTTTGTTTTTGTTATTATAGAATGAGTTCTCATCTCTGAAAAGAATGCACAGAGGAGGTTATATTTGTGAACACTGCTATGTGTTTGATTGTTGAATATGTGCCTGCTAGAACTTTGCAGAAAAGCTCCAATTTTTCCTTTCTGGTGGCTGCATTTAAATATGAAAGTTTATTTAATTTGGATAATAATCTAATATTAGGATATATGGAAAATACTGAAAAATAGAGTCAGGAAAATTAAAGTCACCTATAGACCTCTTCCCAAAAGACAACCAATATTATTATTTTGATCTATTTTGTTGGTAGTCTATATATATATTTTTTCTTTTTTGTATATGTCATATCATATATATATTCACATACACAACACACATATACATGCATATATATATGTATGTATTTGTCTGTTATCCTGCTTTATAAGCAATATCATATTACAATGTTTTTCCATATCCCTAAAATCAGTTTGCAACTGCATACTATTCCATTATGTGGATTTGTGTAATGACTTACTGCACTGTACCCCCTACTGACAGTTAGGCTTTTTCTGTTTTTCCATTATGAATAATGCTTCGATCAGCATTTGGGGCATAGAATATTATCTCTACTAATTTATTTTTTCCTTAGAATGAATTCCTAGAAGGGAAATGACAAGATGAAAGCATATGAAGTCTTTGAGAGATTTTTAAAGGTATTGTCAACTTGCCTTTCCTGAAAGGGTTTTATCAGTTCAGTTCTGCCTGTGACTGGCTGTGCTGCGCATCTTACCCAACACAAAATAAGATCTTTTCCATTTTTCCTCTTTGCTTATTTGATAAATTAAAATGACATCTTGTTATTAGTTTTTTCTTTAATTGCTGGAAAGTTTCAATTTTTTTTTTTTTGCATGGGCAGGCACCAGGAATCGAACCCGGGTCTTCGGCATGGCAGGCGAGAACTCTGCCTGCTGAGCCACTGTGGCCCGCCCAAGGTTGAATTTCTTAATCACTTATATTTATTCTCTCTTGTGAAAGACTGTGCTGGTTTGAAATGATGTATTTACCCTAGAAAAGCCATGTTTTGATCCTAATCCAATTTTGCAAAGGCAGCCATTCAAACTATAATTAGATCATCCGGGTGGGTCATGAGAAGTTTCTGGTGTCCTATAAAAGAGGAAACATTTTGGAGAATGAAGGCGATTCAGAGAGAGCAAAGCAGAACGACAGAACCATGAGAAGCAGAGTCCACCACAGCGATGTTTGGAGATGAAGAAAGAAAACACCTGTTCCTGTTCATGAAACAGGAAGCCAGGAGAAGAAGCTAGCAGATGACGCCGTGTTCGCCATGTGCCCTTCCAGATGAGAGAGAAACCCTGTGTTCGCCATGTGCTTTCTCGCTTCAGAGAGAAACCCTAAACTTCATCGACCTTCTTGAACCAAGGTATCTTTCCCTGGATGCCTTGATTGAACATTTCTATAGACTTGCTTTATTTTTATTTTTTTTTTTTAATTTTTTTATTAACGGAAAGAAGAAAAAAAAAGAAATTAACACAACATTTAGAAATCATACCATTCTACATATGCACTCAGTAATTCTTAACATCATCACATAGATGCATGATCATTGTTTCTTAGTACATTTGCATCGGTTTAGAGGAACTAGCAACACAACAGAAAAAGATATAAAATGTTAATATAAAGAAAAGAAATAAAAGTAGTAATAATAGTAAAAAACAACAACAACAAACAAACCAACAAGCAAACAAAAACAAAAAAAACCCTATAGCTCAGATGCAGCTTCATTCAGTATTTTAACATGATTACTTTACAATTAGGTATTATTGTGCTGTCCATTTTTGAGTTTTTGTATCTAGTCCTGTTGCACAGTCTGTATCCCTTCAGCTTCAATTACCCATTGTATAGACTTGCTTTAACTGGGACATTTTCTTGGCCTTAAAACCGTAAACTAGCAACTTATTAAATTCCCCTTTTAAAAGCCATTCCGTTTCTGGTATATTCATTCTGGCAGCTAGCAAACTAGAATAAAGGCCTTATATAATACTTCGGGGGCGAAAACAGTGACGTCGCAGCACGTGTGTATTGACTTTTTGCCACAGACCATCAAGTCTTGGTGCACATTGCAAGCCCCTCAGATCAGATTTTAAGTCACAAGAAGGATTTTTCTACTTCCATGAGATATCAGAACCATCCTCCTTGTCGCTTGGTGAGGTGAAAAGGCTCCCAAAGGAGGCAAGATGTGGGTCCGAAGCTGTGTGGCTGTGTTGCCAGATTTCAGCTTCTAAGTTCTTGGCCATGCCGTGAGAAATAATTCAAGGGCACAGCACAGACAGACTTACAGGCAAAAAATTTATTAGGACATGCAGAAACTCTTGCAAAGACAGAGGTGAGAAAGGCGAGAGGCAAAGGGCAATGTAGGGTCCTTTGCTTTTTTTTATGGTGAAAAATAGTATATATACAAAAAAAACAATAAATTTCAAAGCACATCCCAACAATTAGTTACAGAACAGATTTCAGAGTGTGGTATGGGTTACAGGTCCACGATTTTAGGTTTTTCCTTCCGGCTGCTCCAAGACATTGGAGACTGAAAGAAATATCAATATAATGTTTCAGGAGTCATTCTCATTCGCTAAATCCTCTCTTCTCTTTTGTAGCTCCACCTTCTCCTTTGATCTTTTTTTAAAATTATTTATTTTTATTGATAGATATTATATATTCACATACCATGTAATCACCCAAATCATTTGCTTTCATAGATTAGCTTCACCCTTCCCCCTCTCCCTTCCTTGTTTGGGGCTCTCCCCCCCACCCTCCCTTCCCTCCAGGGCTGTGCCTGGTGGTAGTGGGTGCATTTGGGTGGGTGGGTCGGGTGGCTCCCCCCTTCTCCATCGATGACTCCCTCAGGTGGGGGTCCTTTTGCTGTTTGTTGCTGTTCTTCTGAGAGATCTTCTTGAGGTCTGACTGCTTGCTGAGTTTGCCCTTTGCTTGGCCAGCCACAGCGCTAGTTCTAACCCTGCAGCAACGTCGGGCATCTGATCACCTCTGTGGGTCTCTCCGTGCTCCCCTAGGGCTCCTCAGGTTCCAAATCCATGGGGATAATAACACACACTTTGTCTGGAGGATAACCTGAGCTCTGAGAAGGTCAAGTGTTTGGCACACAGAAGGCAGACGATAAATGCTCATTTCCAGGCCAGTGATTCCATTAAAAAAAGTTATTGTGGTAACACACATGTAACATAAACTTCCCCATTTTAACCTTAAATTTTTTTTTTATTAGAGAATTTGTAGGATTGCAGAAAAATCATGCACTAAGTATAGAGTTCACATATACCCCCACCTCACACATACAGTTTTCCCTGCTGTTAACATTTTGCATTACTGTTGTACCTTTGTTACAATTGATGAAACAATATTATTGTGGTTATGTAACTGAGGAATTAGGATTTAATGAATAATTATGACTATAAATATTTTTTTCTTTCTGGTATGTTAGAGTAAATCTCTGAACTGGCAACTGCCCTGATCTTTAAGAACGATTGTGTCTTTGTCCATTTTCTTACTTTAGAAATGTGTGAGGGCAAACACCCTAATGCTAGTGAGTCAGCCAATAACTGGTTGCCGCCCAGTTCCCTCTTTTACGTTTGTAAATTGTTGCAGCCCATACCTACTATTGAAATGATAACTCTATCTCCCTTCCCTATTCCCAATTGCTATTGAGATGATAACTTTCTTTCTCTCTACTTACTGTTGAAATTGTAATAACTTCACCTCCCCCTTGTTGGAATCCATAAAAACCTCGAACCCCTAAACTCAGGGAGACAGATTTTGGAGCCACTAGGCCATCTGCTCTCCTGCTTCGTGCACCTAGCAATAAACGCTTTCTCTCTTTGAAACCTCAGTGTCTCAGAAATTGGTCATTTGAACCATCAAGCCCAGAAATTCACCACCTTTGTCCAGTCTCAGTTATATTATTAACAGTAATCCATAGTATATGTTGGAGGTTCTTTCAATCTTTGTGTTGTACCGTTCTATGGGTTTTGAAAAAACTTTTACTCTAGTAATTTATATACAACCTACAAATTCCCATTTTAACCACTTTGAACTATACAATACAGTGGGGTTAATTGCATTTACCCTGTTGTGCTACCATCACTGCCATCCATTGCTAAAATTTTTTCATCACCCAAACAGAAGCTCTGTACCCTTAAGCAATAACTCCCCATTCATCTTTCCCTCAGTCCCTGGTAACCTCTAGTCTACTTTCTGTCTCTATGAATTTCCTTATTTTGGACATGTCATATAAATGGAAACAGATAATAAGTGTGACATTTTGTGTCTGGCTTATTTCACTCAACTTTGTTTTCCAGATTCATCCACATTGTAGCATGGATCAGTACTTCATTCCTTTATTCAACTGAATATATCACGTTGTGGGGATAGGCCACATTTTGTGTATCCATTCATCTGTGATGAACACTTGGATTGCTTCTACCTTTTGGCTCTTCTGAATGGTGGTTCTTTTAGCCTGAGAATCAGAGACCCTTCATTGCTCCTTGTCTGGGGTTTTCTAGGAGATGATTTTGAAGCCTCCAGGACAGGCAAATGCAACATCTATAATTAAATGTGCCTCTTATTAAATTTCACACCTAAATGAATAATTCTTGTTGAGGTGCATAGAGTGTGATGTGCTTCCAAATTTGCATAAACTCAGACCAGCCTGGTGAGATGGAGATGAAAACACCTTCAGCAAATGAGCAAAAATCGAAAAATCCTGTCTTCTTGTAACCTCTGATCACTTCCTAATATATGCTACTTTTTGCTCCACATGAGAAGAACCCAGGACTTAAACTGATAAATATAAATCAGCATTTAGTTGTCAGTGATAGCTGGAGATAAGGGGAAAGCATACACAAGCAGAGAACCTTCAACCTGCACTTTAGCTAGTATTATTGTTATAACTTCTTTCCGCCTTACATCCCCTATAAGTAGTAAAAGAGAACTGTTTGGAAACTGGTTCTTTTTTTCTTTCTTCCATCCTAATCTGATAGGAAATGAATGATCCCAGGGTTGGGTATCAGTTGCTCAAATAAGAAGCAACTGGGGATATGTTAGAAGATGCTCTGATGAGAAAAAATTGGCAAAAAATTAGTATGTTGTGCATGCTGTCTTGTTCTAAAGAAGAAACAGAGTTCAATTTGATTTCATGAGCCTTCTCTTCCCCAGGCCCTTTCCTGGCTTTGTGGTTTCCCATCAGAAGTCAGGTTTATGCTGTTTCACTTTTCAAATAATCAGCCAATCCACTCCATGATGTAGTGGTACAGAGATTTAGTGTATAGCTCCTCTTGGTTTCTGGTTGTAGGAGAATCACATAAGGGCCACGTAACAAGAGGACTTTAAGGAAAAACGCATCTCCTCTGTCTACCTTCCCTCTCTCTCTCTCTCTTTTTTAATATTTTTATTGATAAATCTTAACATATAAACATTCCATACATGGTATACATTCAGTGGCTCTCAATATTATCACACAGCTGTGTATTCATCACCATAATTTTGTAGAACATTTGCATCACTCCAGAAAAAGAAATAAAAAAGAAGAAATTCATATATCCCATATCCCTTTCCCCTCCCTCTCATTGACCACTAGTATTTCTATCTACCCAATTTATTTTAACCTTTGTCCTCCCTATTTTTTGTTTATTTTTATCCATATGTTTTACTCATCTGTCCATACCCTAGATAAAGGGAGCATCAGACACAAGGTTTTCACAATTACAGTCACATTGTAAATGCTGTATCGTTATACAATCGTCTTCAAGAATCAAGCCTACTGGATCACAGCTCAACAGTTTCAGGTACTTCCCTCCATCTACTCCACTACACCATAAACTAAAAAGGGGTATCTATATAATGCGTAAGAATAACCTCCAGGATAACTTCTCGACTCGTTTGAAATCTTCCAGCAACCGAAACTTTATTTTTTCTCATTTCTCTCTTTCCTGTTTTGGTCGAGAAGGATTTCTCATTCTCATGATGCCAGGTCCTGGCTCATCCCGGGAGTTCTGCCCCACATTGTCAGGAAGGTTTACATCCCAGGGAGTCATGTCCCACGATGGGGAGGAGGGCAGTGAATTCACTTGTCATATTGTGTCTGTCTTCTCTTTTCATATTCTGGCTACTAAGAATTATTTCTTCCTAAAATGGTACACCTGCTGTGGAAAACAGTTCAGCAATTCCTCAAAAAGTTAAACATTTAATTACCTTATGACCTGCAATCCTGTTACCGGACAAAGGCTGTAGATTCTTTTGCCTGATGCACTCAAATGACCAATTCCTGAGACCTTGGGGTTTCAAAGAGAGAAAAAGTTTATTACTAGGCACCTAGCAGAAAAGCAGATTACCTATTGGCCCAAAAATCTGTCTCCCCAAATTGCAGTAATTCTGATAGTTTTATGAGAGAAAAAGGATGGGCCGGGTTTAGGATAACGAGCACAGTGGCCCCAGATGATGTAATTAGAGGTGATCTAATTATTGAGCATGTGCAGATTGATTATATGCTTAGTCACAGGACATGTGTAAGAAAATGATAGCCTTCATATGATGATGGGAGATTATTAGTATTCTAATAAGGTATAGGTCACTTATGGGTTAAAGTCTAAGTTATGCACATGTCAGGTGAGCTCATTTTGGTTAGATCCATTCTCTGCTATCAAAATAACTTTGGACTTGGATGAGTTAGTTCTGGGCTGACCCAAGACCCTTCATTAATAAATGTAGGGGCTGTCTTTAGTAATTACAAGACTCGAAAGTTGAAAAACTGGATAAATGGGTACAAGTGAGGGTCAGTCACAAGGTTTTCACAATCACCGGGGCAGAAGATAAAAGCAATGCAGTTATCATCAGAGATCAAGGCAGCTGGATTACAGTTCAGAGATTCCAGGTATTTCCTTCTGTCTACCAGAAAGTAAAAAGGAATATGTATATGACGATTCAGTAATCAGAATTATCCCTTACTTCCTAATTTCTCAGTTACAGTCCCACTCCTGGGTATCTACCCCAAAGAACTGAAAGCAGGGACTCGGATAGATACCTGTACAGCAGTGTTCAGGGCAGCGTGACTCACACGAGCCCAAAGGTGGAGGCAACCCAAGTGGATGGACAGATGGACAGATGAATGGATACACACAATGGGGTCTATAAACACAATGGAGTACTACTTAGCCATTAAAAGGAATGAACACATTGTGCTGAGGCAAAGAAGCCAGACACATAGGGCCACAAATTACATAATTCCACTTAGATGAAATATCTAGAATAAGCAAAATTCGTAGAGACAGAAAGTACTTACTGGGAGTTAGGGGGCAGGGGAGTGGGGAGTTATTGTTTAACAGGTAGATTTTCTGTTTTGGGGGATGGAAATGTGTTAGCAATGGATTCTGGTGATGCTAGCACAGCATTGTAAACTCTGATTAATTCCACTGAATGGTACACTTAAAGATGGTTAAAATGGCAACATTTCTGCTATGTCTGAGTTGTCACAATTTTAGAAAAAAAGAATTTTTTCTTTTCTTTTTTTTTTCCTTTTATGTCCCAGTCCTTCGGCTGTTCTTTTGGAGCTGGCCAAAGCACACTTCGCTTAAAAAAAAAATTTTTTTTAAAAATATTTCATTTCTTTCTAATCACAAAATCCCTCCAGCCTGCAGCTGCTTCTCAGAAACCTGGTAAGCAGGAGAGGAAGCCCGCTGATCACTGAGACCTCATTTGTAACACCGTCATAAATAATTCCCCTGAAGTTCCGGGTGAAAACAAATGGGACTGGGCGCAACCGGGCGATGCTGCCTGCTTTGTCGCCTGGTGGGTTTTGCCCATTCACAGAATGCAGGAAGCGGCTCCCGGCCTTTCCATTAGCAGGGCCGAGCTGCCTGCACTCCCACACTTAAAGGCGGAAACCGCAGGCCAGCCACTTTCCCCTGCACTTAAACCTGAGGTCCGCTCATCAAGAGTTGTCTGAGGCCTCTGGCAGCCTTTTTCCCACCGCGGTTCTGCGGGATGGAGGTAGGAGGAAAGGCCCTTGGGGAATGGCTGGCTGCAGCTTCCAGGGCACCCTTTTTTTTTTTTTTTAAACTCCTGCCCATTCCGCCTGGTCCCCACGGAGGACAGTGCAGTGATCTCAGAGGGGCTGTGGGCACCTCGACTCAAGGGTTAGTCTTTGGCTAAATCAGACAGGGTGGGATTGTTTGGAAGCTTTTTGCTGTTCTAGATTCTTCCCCTCCTTGCCAACGGGGCTCGCAGCGGCCCTTCCACTCCCGAAGCCAGGCTGGTCCCGCTGTGTGGCGAGCAGTGCTTCTTGGAGAACCTGCCAGGTGGCACGTCTCAGAGGGTCATGGCACTCAGAGGCCACCCAGCAATTAGGAAGCTGTCTTGGGACACTCCTTGGGGAGGGTGTCCAGGGAAATGGGCTGGCAGTTCTAGCTGTCACTGGTGTTCTGGAAGCACCGAGGGAGAGGACATCATAGCCTGCAAAAAGACAGGTGACGTGGGAGCCCATCACCCTGCGTCAGCTCCCTGTGAGCCCACCTGCCATCCCTGGGCACCCTGCCTTACCTCACCTTCAGTGCTAACAGAATGTGTAAGTCTCCCGGGCACTGGAATGTCCCAGCATCACTCGCCTCTTCACCTGCCGGCACTGCGGGGACCTTGGGGTCGGTTCCGGCTGCCTGCACACATCTGATGGACACGAGGGGTCTGGCAAAGGAGGAGGCGGGAGGGCTTTAGGCGTGAAAGAGAAGCAACCATTTTGGGAACAGATGGCGGTGACAGTTGCACATCACTGGTTCATCATGGTGCATGTAAGAATGCCGCTGCAGTGTGCACTTAAAAATGGTCAAAATGGCTAACGTTGTATGTATTTTACTCACAGTACAAGAAACAGAAAAAAAAACACTTTGAGATTCCTTTATTGTGCAATCCTCAAACCTTTTTTTCCAAATAGATATAAAATTCATATAACATACAATTAACCTTAAAACAATTGCTATTACATATATGTTGCACAAAGTTTCCCATTTTAACCATTTTTTTAAAGTATTATGGTAGCATGTATGCAACACAAAATTCCCACTTTAACCATTTTGGTATACATTTCATTGGCATTAGTTTCATTCACAATGTTGGGCAATGACCACCTCTCTCTAGTTCCAGAAAGTTTTCATCACCCCCCAAGGAAACCCATCAAGCAGTCCCTCCCCATCCCAAGTCCTTTTGACCAGGAAACATTTGAAAATTCATGTAAAGGCCCAGCCCCTAGAGCAGTGCCTGTACACATGGTGGGAGCTCAATAAGGATGAAACAGAAGACAGTAAATGAAGAACAGGGGGTGGTGCGGAGAAGGAAAGTGCAGGCAGCAGATGTGGGGACCCCAGGCACGTGCTGCTTCCAGAGCTTGGGAAGTAGACGGTGCCTTGGAAAGAACAGGGGACATGGAGACAGGATGTGTGCCAGTTCTTCTGCTGTTTTACTGTGTGGCCTTAGGTAAGTTAATTGATGTCTCTGAACTTCATCTCCTTTGTCTCTAAAGGGAGCTAACACTACCTACCTCCTGGGTGGTTGGGAAGGTTTAGGGGATGGTGTGAAGAGCGCCCAGCACTGAATCCAGCACCCAGCAGGTATGTGGAAATAGTTACTGTGATACTGTTGTGCTTAAATGATGACGATGGTGATGGCGATGACGATGACAAGGTCGGGGTTATTGACGGACCTGCCCTCGATGCCAGCTTCTTATCCCAGCACAGGGCAGAAGAGGGAGCAGGACGGGAAAGAACGTTTGGAGAAACTTGCCTCCTGCAGAATGAAATGAAAGCCTTTGAAAAAATTGGGGTAGTGTCTCATTCTGACTCACCTGGCCCAGCAGGGTGTTTCCCTGCAAAGGTCTGGAAGGTCTCGTTTCTTCTTGCCTTTGAACTTGGAAGTCACGGAGGGTTTGCAAGGCTATGAGTAAGCTCCCGGGCAGCTGTCTCGGAGCCTTCTGATGAGCAAGCAGGCGCCGGGAGGAGAAGGCATCCTGGACGTGCCTTCACGTGGCCACACAGGAATATGACTTGTGGCCTCATTCCTCATCTCCTGTGTCATGCACAGAAAAGTGCTGACTACTAGAGGGTATGTCCCCTTCTTCCTTTTGTAGAAGACAGCCCTGCAGTTCCAAAGTGGAATCTGAGATTCATCCTCCTTGTGAGGAAGCCCCGCTGGCTGACTGAGATGGAGTAAACTTTCCTTCCCTCTCTGGGTCCCATCGACAAAAAGAAAATCAAGCCCTCTTGGGGCTGCCGTTACAACTGACCACAAAAGGGGTGACTTAGGAGAATAGAAATTGATTGCCGCACCATTCTGGAGGCCAGAAATGTTCAATCAGGGTGTCCGCAAGGCCATGCTCCCTCCAGAGTCGCTGGGGTTGGGGATCCTTCCTGCCTCTGCCAGCTGCTGGAAGCTGCTGGCCGCTGCTGGCTTTCCTTGGCTTGTGGCTACACCGGGACCTGCCCATTTCCTAATTGTATTTTTCTTTTTTTTTTTTTACTAAAGTTTTTAGAGTTCTTCTTAAATTCTAAACATGAATCCATCGTCAGACATAGGGTTTGCAAATATTTTCCCCCAGGCTGTAGCTTGCTTTTTCACTTCTTAACAGGAATTTTCATACAGTAAAAGTTTTAAATTTTGATGAAGTTCAATTTATTGGCTTTTTTCCTTTTATGGATTATGCTTTTGGCATCCTATCTCAGACCTCTTTACTAAGCTGTAGATCCCAAAGATGTTCTCTTATGTTTTCTTCTCCAGGTTTCAGAGTCTTACATTTGACATTTACTTCTCTGATCCAATTTGAGTTAATTGTGGTCTGAGGCATGAGGTTTAGGTCAAGTTGGTCTTAAAAAAAAAATTTTTTTTTTTTTGGCCTGTGGATCTCCAAATGCTCCAGTACCTTTTGTTGAAAAGACTCTCCTTCCTCCATCAAATTGTTTTTACACCTTTGTCAAAAATCAAATGGAGCGGGCCACGGTGGCTCAGCAGGCAAGAATGCTTGCCTGCCATGCCAGAGGACCCGGGTTTGGTTCCCGGGGCCTGCCCATGTAAAAAAAAAAAAATCAAATGACTGAACTTCTGTGGGGGCTAATTCTGCATTCCCTAGTCTGTTTCATTGATATATGTGCCTATTCTTCCACGAAAACTACAGTTTTGATAATTGCAGCTATATTTAAAAAAAATCTTAAAATTGGGTAAAGTGATTCCTCCCACTTTCTTCTTCTTTTTAAAAATTGTTTTAGGTATTCTAGTTCCTCTCTTTCCATATAAATATTAGAATAATCTTGCCTGCAGCTATATAAATCTTATCGGGAGTTGAATAGAAATTGCTTTAAAACCTGTATATCATTTGGGAGAGAATTAACATCTTTACTGTGTTGAGTCTTTTTGCCCATGAAATAATAATGGATCTTTCTATTTATTTAAACTTTTGATTTCTTTCAGCAGTGTTGTATAGTTTTCAGCATACGAGTTCTGAATGTTTTGTGACATTTCTATCCAAGATTTTTAAATTTTATTTTAGTAATTGTATAGCATATTGAATTTTTAATTTTAGCTTCCACATGCTCATTGTCAGCATATGGAAATACAATTCATTTTTCATGTTAAGTTTATATTCCAGTACGGAACTCATAAGTTCTAGGAGTTTTATTATTATTATTTAATGATGATAAATGGCTTTATCAGGGAGCATTATAGGCATTAACAGTTCAGTGTGGAGAATTCTTTTTTTTCACTCCTTCCTTTTTTTTTTTTTTTTTTTTTGCCTGGGAAGGCACCGGGAATCAAACCCGGGTCTCCAGCATGGCAGGCGAAAGCTCTGCCTGCTGAGCCACCGTGGCCCGCCCTTCCTTTTTTTTTTTTTTTTTTATTAATTTTAAAAATATATAACAACAAATGAACACAAACATTCTTAACATATGATCATTCTGTTCTACATATATAATCAGTAATGCACAATATCATCACATAGTTGCATATTCATCATCATGATCATTTCTTAGAACATTTGCATCAATTCAGAAAAAGAAGTAAAAAGACAACAGAAAAAAATTCATACATACCATACTCTTTGCCCCTCCCTTTCATTGATCACTAGCATTTCAATCTACTAAATTTATTTTAACATTTGTTCCCCCTATTATTTATTTTCATCCCATATGTTTTACTCATCTGTTGATAAGGTAGATAAAAGGAGCATCAGACATAAGGTTTTCACAATCACACAGTCACATTGTGACAGCCGTATCATTATTCAATCATCCTCAAGAAACATGGCTACTGGAACACAGCTCTACATTTTCAGGCAGTTCCCTCCAGCCTCTCCATTACATCTTGAATAACAAGGTGATATCTATTTAATGAGTAAGAATAACCTCCAGGATAACCTCTTGTCCCCTGAAATCTCTCAGTCACTTACAGTCTATTTTGTCTCATTTCTCTCTTCTCCCTTTATGGTCATGAAGGGTTTCCCAATCCCTTGATGCCAGATCCCAGTTCATCCCAGGATTTCCGTTCCATGTTGCCAAGAGAGATTTACACCCCTGGGAGTCATGTCCCAAGTAGGAAGGAGGGCAGTGAGTTCACCAGCTAAGTTGGCTTAGAGAGAGAGGCCACATCTGAGCAACAAAAGAGGTTCCTCTGGGGGGTGACTCTTAGGCCATATTTTAAGTAGGCTTAGTGTATCTAGGAGTTTTTTTTTTTAAGGTTCTTGGGATTTTCTTTGTAGACAATCGTGTCATCTGCAAATAGGGACACCTTATTTCCTTCCCTTGCAATATGTATGCCTTTTACATCCTTTTCTTGCTTTATAGTGCAGGCTAGAACTTCCAATATTATATTGGATAGCAATGATGAGCATGAAATCCTTGCTTTGTAACTAATTTTAGGGCGGAAAGTGTTCAGCCTTTCACCATTAAGTATGATGTTAGCTGTGGGTTTTTTCTTTGTAGAAGTTCTTTATCAAGTTGAGGAAGTTCCTCTTATATTCCTAGAATTGGAAAGTGGAAAGTTTTTATAATCATAAATGGGTGTTGAATTTTGTCAAAAGCTTTTTGTACATTAACTGAAGTGATCATGTAGTTTTTCTTATTAGCCTGTTAATATGGTGGATATAATGATTTTGATAGATTGAATCAGCCTTGCCTCCCCAGAATAAGCCTTTCTTGGTCCTGGTTTATAGTTGATTTTTTTTTAAATATAGTTTTTAAATATATATTGCTGAATTCTATTTGCTAATCTTTTGTTAAGGATTTTTGCATCTAGTTCATAAAGAATATTGGTCTGTGATGTTCTGTCTTTGGTTTTGGTGTCAGTATAACACTAGCTTCATAAAATGAATTGGGACGTATTTCCTCCTCTTCTCTTTTCTGGTGGAGGTTGTGTAGAATTGATACTAGTTCTCAAAAAAATTGGTAGTATTCTCACGCCACCTGGGCCAGAAATTTCTCTTTCAGGATTTTTAAAATTATGCATTCGTTTTCCTTACTTGTTATAGGTTCTTCAAATTACTTATCTCACGTTGGGTGAGTGGTGGTAGTTTTTCCTTTTTGAATTGGCCCATTTCATCTAAATTGTTCAATTTATGAGTGTAGAGTTGCTCATAGGAATCCCTTATTATCCTTTTTATGTCTACAGGGTCGGTAGTGATGTTTCCTGTTTTGTTCCTGATATTGGTAATTTGGGTCTTCTCTTTTTCTGTCAGTCTTGCTAGAAGTTTGTCAATTTTATTGATCCTTTCAAAGAATCAGCTCCTCATTTTACTGCTTGTGCTGGTTTGAGAGGATGTGTGTCCCCCAAAAAAGCCATGTTTTAATCAAAATCCGATTTCATAAAGGTAGAATATTTCCTATTCAATACTGTATGTTTGAAACTGTAATCAGATCATCTCCCTGGATGATGTGATTTAGTCAAGAGTGGTTGTTAAGCTGGATTAGGTGATGACATGTCTCCACCCATTTGGGTGGGTCTTGATTGATTTATTGGAGTCCTATAAAAGAGGAAACGTTTTTGGAGAATGGGAGATTCAGAGAGAGCAGAGCAGAACGACATAGCCAGGAGAAGCAGAGTCCACCAGCCAGCAACCTTTGGAGATGAAGAATAAAAATGCCTCCCGGGGAGCTTCATGAAACAGGAAGCCAGGAGAAGAAGCTAGCAGATGATGCCATGTTTGCCATGTGCCCTTCCAGATGAGAGAGGAACCCTGAACTTCATTGGCCTTCTTGAACCAAGGTATCTTTCCCTGGATGCCTTAGATTGGACATTTCTATAGACTTGTTTTAACTGGGACATTTTCTTGGCTTTAGAACTGTAAACTAGCAACTTATTAAATTCCCGCTTTTAAAAGCCATTCCGTTTCTGGTATATTGCATTCTGGCAGCTAGCAAGCTAGAACACTGCTTTTCTCTATTGTTCTTCTTGTTTTCAATTTCATTGATTTCTCTCCTTTATTATTTCCTTTCTCTGTTTGCCTTGAGTTTATTTTGCTCTTCCTTTTCTAGTTTCTTGGGATGGGAACTTCAATGATTGATTGAAGAGTTTTCCTCTTTTCTCATGTAAGCATTTTAGTGCTATACATTTCCTCTCAACACTGCTTTAACTGTGGCTCACAAAGTTTGATATATTGTACTTTAGTTTTCATTCAGTTCATTGTGTTCTTTTTAAAATTTCCTCTGAGACTTCCTCCTTCGTTAATGGACGTTAACTGGAAGTGTGTTGTTTAGTTTCCAGGTGTTTGGAGATTGTCCCATTATTTTTCTGTTATAAATTTCTAGCTTGATTCCATGCGGTCAGAGAACACACTCTGCGATTTCAATTTTATGACATTGGTTGAAGTTTGTTTGATGTCCCAGGTCTATCTTAGTGTATGCTGGGTAAGCACTTGAAAAGAATAGGAATTTTTTTTTATTATTAATTAAAAAAAATTAACAAAACATTTAGAAATCATTCCATTCTACATGTACAATCAGTAATTCTTAATATCATCACATAGTTGCATATTCATCATTTCTTAATACATTTGCATCGATTTAGAAAAAGAAATAAAAAGACAACAGAATAAGAATTAAAACGATAATAGAGAGAAAAAAAACCTATATCTCACATGCAGCTTCATTCAATGTTTTAACATAATTGCATTACAATTAGGTAGCATTGTGCTGTCCATTTCTGAGTTTTTATATCCAGTCCTGTTGCACAGTCTGTATCCCTTCAGCTCCAATTACCCCTTCTCTTTTTTTTTTTTTAATTAACGGAAAAAAAGAAATTAACCCAACATTTAGAATTCATACTATTCTACATATGCAATCAGTAATTCTTAACATCATCACATAGATGCATGATCATCGTTTCTTAATACATTTGCATCGGTTTAGAAGAACTAGCAACACAACCGAAAAAGATATAGAATGTTAATATAGAGAAAAAAATAAAAGTAATAATAGTAAAAACAAAACAAAACAAAAACCTATAGCTCAGATGCAGCTTCATTCAGTGTTTTAACATGATTACTTTACAATTAGGTATTATTGTGCTGTCCATTTTTGAGTTTTTGTATCTAGTCCTGTTGCACAGTCTGTATCCCTTCAGCTCCAATTGCCCATTATCTTACCCTGTTTCTACCTCCAGCTGGACTCTGTTACCAATGACATATTCCAAATTTATTCTCGAATGTCCATTCACATCAGTGGAACCATACAGTATTTGTCCTTTAGTTTTTGGCTAGACTCACTCAGCATAATGTTCTCTAGGTCCATCCATGTTATTACATGCTTCATAAGTTTATCCTGTCTTAAAGCTGCATAATATTCCATCGTATGTATATACCACAGTTTGTTTAGCCACTCTTCTGTTGATGGAGATTTTGGCTGTTTCCATCTCTTTGCAATTGTAAATAACGCTGCTATAAACATTGGTGTGCAAATGTCCGTTTGTGTCTTTGCCCTTAAGTCCTTTGAGTAGATTCCCAGCAATGGTATTGCTGGGTCGTATGGCAATTCTATATTCAGCTTTTTGAGGAACCGCCAAACTGCTTTCCACAGTGGTTGCACCATTTGACATTCCCACCAACAGTGGATAAGTGTGCCTCTTTCTCCGCATCCTCTCCAGCACTTGTCATTTTCTTTTTTGTTGATAATGGCCATTCTGGTGGGTGTGAGATGATATCTCATTGTGGTTTTGATTTGCATTTCTCTAATGGCCAAGAATAGGAATTTTGCCGTAGCTGAGTGGATGGTATACATGTGCCAGTTAGATGGTTGGTGTTGGTACTGAATTCTTCTGTGTCTTTGTTTTTCTGTTCAGTCTTTATCAAATAATTCCAACATTTCTGTTATCTCATTATTGGTGTCTATTGATTGCCTTTTCTTATTTACTTGGGATTTTCCTGGTTCTTGATATGACAGGTAATTTTGGACCGACTTCTGGAACTTGGGACATTAAGTTATGAGACTGTGAGTTTTATATACATATTTTGATGTGGCCTGCCTACTCTAACACCATTGCAGCAGATGGGGAGGGGGGGCTGCATCTCATCACTGCCAGATGGGGGTGGAAGTTGGGGTTTTCCACTTGGCCTCTGTTGCAGCCTGGGGTTATGGAAGGGGAATCATGTTACTGCTGATGGGGTTGGAAATCCAGGCACCGAATAGGCCTCTGTGGACCCCACACCAGCTGAGAGGGCCAGGGGTGCCTCGTTACTGCTCGCCCCATGGTCTCCCCTGACCCCACGGGGCTGGTGACAGAGGTGGCCTTGTTACTGCTGAGTGACTGCAGACTCCCTACGTGGCTTCCTCGTGCACAGCCCTAGTGGCAGGGCCAGGGGCCCCACACCGCCTGTCTGGAATGAAAGTCTTGGCTCCCTGCTTGTCCCCATCTGACCTCTCCAGTGTTGGGGATGGGGGTGTGTCTGGGGATGGGGGTTGAGACGCCTCCTTTCAGCTGATTGAGGGTGCAAGTCTGGGCTCCCTCCTGGCCTTTGCTGACATTGATAGGGGCTGGAGTAGCCTAACGAGGCAGAAGGTTTTTAGACATAACCTTTACTCCCCATGATCAATTTTAGAACATTTTCATTACTCCATGTGCTGGTATGAAAGGATTATGTTCCCTAGAAAAGCCATGTTTTAATCCTGATCCATCCATTAGAGGCAGTCCTTTCTTTTAATTCCATTTTTGGCACTGTAGGCTGGCAACTTGATTAGATAATCTCCACGGAGATGTGACTTGTCCAATTGGGGGTATTATCCTTTCATTAGAGGGAGATGTGACTCCACCCATTCGAGGTGAGAAAGCTAGCAGACACCGCCTTGTGCCTTTGCAGTTAAGAGAGAAACCCTGTACATCATCGGCCTTTCTTGAGTGAAGGTAACCTCTTCTTACCTTAATTTGGACATTCTTATAAACTTGCTTTAATTGGGACATTTTCATGGCCTTAGAACTGTAAACTAACAACTTATTAAATTCCCCCTTTTAAAAGCCGTTCTGTGGGGGAAAATTCAACCTCCCCAAGTTGAATTCTTGATATTCTCACAAGCAGTGTGGACAACCAAAGCTGTAGGCTGAGCCCCCAGTCTTGGGGTTTGTTCATATGAAACTTAACCCCGCAAAGGCTAGGTCAAGCCTACTTAAAATTAGGCCTAAGAGTCACCCCCAAGAGAACCTCTTTTGTTACTCAGATGTGGCCTCTCTCTCCAGCTAACACAACAAGCAAACTCACCACTCTCCCCCTGTCTACATGGGACATAACTCCCAGGTGTGTGGACGTTCCTGGCAACGTGGGACAGAAATCCTAGAATAAGCTGAGACTCAGCAGCAAGGGATTGAGCAAACCTTCTCAACCAAAAGGGGGAAGAGTAAAATGAGGCAAAGCGTCAATGGCTGTGAGATTCCAAACAGAGTTGAGAGGTTATCCTGGAGGTTATTCTTATGCATTAAGTAGATATCACCTTGTTGTTCAAGATGTAGCAGAGAGGCTGGAGGGAACTGCCTGAAAATGTAGAGCTGTGTTCCAGTAGCCATGTTTCTTGATGATGATTGAACAATGATATAGCTTTCACAATGAGACTCTGTGAATGTGAAAACCTGGTGTCTGATGCTCCTTTTAGCTACTGTATCAACAGAAGAGTAGAACATATGGAATGAAAATAAATAATAGGGGAGCAAATGTTAAAATAAATTCAGTTTGAAATGCTAGTGGTAAATGAAAGCTAGGGCTAAGGGGTATGGTATGTATAATTTTTTTTCTTTTTGTTTTATTTATTTTTCTGTTGTCTTTTTACTTCTTTTTCTGAATTGATGCAAATGTTCTAAGAAATGATCAGCTATGTGATGATATTGTGAATTACTGATTATATATGTAGAATGGAATGATATGTTAGGAATGTTTGTGTTTCTTTCTTGTCATTTTTTTAAATTTAGAAATTAATAAAAAAAGTAAAAAAAAGAAAAGCCGTTCTGTTTCTGGAATATTGCAATCTGGCAGCTAACAAACTAGAACAGTAGGTCAGGGACAGACTCTAAAAATGAAGAACTAAATAAAAATAACCCAGCTTTTTATTACTTGTGTGTAATAACTTAATACAGGTACTGCTTTGAATGGGTATAGTCCTTTTCTTCCAAGCACAAAGAGCTCAAAATGGTGGTTTAACTTCATTTTTCCAAGTTTACCACTAAAGGAACTTGTGCTTGCAAAAAGGCAAGTTGCTAATCAATCTAAAAGGAATGAACCTGCCCTTGGTAAGGGGAGGCCAGGGAGCCGGTGTCAAGAGGGCGGATTCCAGGGAAACCGAGTGCAAGGCAAGCCACATGGAACGAATGGAAGGGGAGCCTCCGCACACATTGGGGATCAGAAGATCTGGGCGTTTGAAAATCGAATGAGCTCTGACCCGAGGCTTGGACCTCTGCTATTTGTCTGGGTGGAGTGGAGACTGCCAATCTGCACAAGCTCATCTCCACTCTGATGAGATGCTTTCTTTCCTAGATGAAATTAGATTTCGGAAAATATGACGTTCCTTTCGTGACCGTGAGCTGAGAGCAAGCAGGCGGCTCTGTGTGCCTTCCCCCGAGTGGACCAGACCTCTGAGCAGATGTGACAGATTAGCTGAGGTTCCCATCTGCTGAAGGTCACTGCCGTGTCTGCATTGCTTGACCGTTATCGAAGGAGACAGGAACTGCTCTGTGCACGGTCTGGGAGCAGCCGTAGCTCATGCAGCCCGGACGGCCTCTTTCTGGCCAAGCACAAGGAAACTGGCCTTGGCAGGGTTTTGCCTATGGTGGCCCTTAGTCCTGGGAGAGGAGACTTCTGTACGATTTCACGGACGTCCGCTTGAATGAGGGAGATGAACGTGCAAACGAGAAGTCTTTTTCACCTTTCTCAGAATGTGCACATTGAAGGTTTCTTAAACTATTTCTGCAACAGTCAGAGGGCTGATAAATGGGTTTCAACATGCTTTCAAAAGGTCTCTCACTTTTGATTGCCTTGTTAGTCCAGCAGCTGCCACTAACACTGTTGTTTCTCCCTTTTCTGACCTGGGTAGTCCCTGCAGTGGGTGGCAGAGACAAATTAAACACAGGCCACAGTCTCTGTCTTCCCCAAGGAGCTGCAAAAGTGCAAAGCTGAAACACACGGAACAGGCAATACTCGGAACAGGCAATACTGTGAGAAAGTCTTGTGGGTAAGGTAGGGTAGGGTATCAAAAATTACAATGAAACAATTATTTGTGAATTATTTGCTTAATGACTGGTGCTTCTGGGCCTGGCCATAAGTCTCATGAGGGTATGGAATGATCTGTCTTTTTATTGTCATATTCCCAGCACCTAGGACAGTGCCTGGGATATAGAAATGACCTAAATATTTATTGTCTGATTGAAGGGTCCCAATGAGGTTTGAGGTTCAATACTTGTTATCTTGGAGAGATGTCTGTTGCATAAATTGTTTCCCTTAAAGATTCACTTATAAAGAGTTCAACCTCCGAGTAAACCACTCATAAGCCAGACATAAAGTGATGGCCTAATCTTAGCGGACAAATCAGGATTCTTAGTGTTCCTATGTGTGGGGCAGCGTGCATGTAAGCAGATTGGATTTGTGCTGGGATTTGAGAGAGACCAGGAAGCACCTTTCCTTAAAAAAAAAAATCTCATTTTCCCATTAGATATTATTTTCTTTGGTTGTGCAGGGTCTAAAGTCTTCTAAGTGCCCCTCCCTGTAGTTAGATGTATAAATGACACCCTAAGACTTTATTCCCCCTACATTTTTACAGGCTTTATTGAAATGGGGCCCAGATTTAACTAAAGGGATAATATAATATTCTACTTACAAATAAATGGGCTATGCCTTATTTTGATACCAATTAGATTAGATGGAGAGGGCGACATTATTTACAGGGACTTAGTAAGATCAAGGCAAAGGCCTGGGCTTCTCTGGGTCCAAGGACATGGTAGCTGAGAGGCACTTTTGGCAGAAAAGGGCAGCTGCTTGTAGCTTAGGGAGGAGTGAGCTAAATCCTGTGTTCTTAAATCTTGAACTTTAATTTAAATCAGAATTTTCTGCATCTGTTTCTTTTCCTTTAAATTTACTGTATTGAGGGAATGAACATATATATATATGTAACATAAAATTTGCCATTTTAACCTTTTTTTTTACCAACATTTGCATTTTTTCGAAAATTTGTTACAATCGATGGTCACAGTTTTTTGCAATTACTATTTTTAAACTTTTTTATTGTATGGTATAACATATATACAAAGCAAAGAAATAAAAAAGTAAGTTTTCAAAGCACTCTTCAACAAGTGGTTAAGAGTGGTTAAGAGCCACAGTTCATCACGGGCTACCATATGGTCCTCTCATATTTTTCCTTCTAGCTGCTCCAGAATATAGGAGGCTAGAGGGCTTAAATATTTTTTTATCATCACAGTCGACTTTTTTTCCTTTTTTTTTTGTGAAAAATAACATGTATATGAAAAAGGTATAAATTTCAAAGCACAGCACCACAATTAGTTGTAGAACATATTTCAGACTTTGACATGGATTACTATTTTAGCCATTTTTAAGTTGTATACTCCAATGGCAATATATTTACAATGTTATGCAACCATTGCCATCATCCATTACCAAAACATTTTCATCACCCCAAAGAGAAACTCCGCACCTATTAAGGAATGACTCTCTGCTGCCCTCCATCTCCCTGGCCCAGGTCAATTATTTATATTTCCATTGCTATGAATTTGCGCTTTCTGGATATTTCATACAAGTGAAGTCATACAATATTTGTCCTTCTGTGTCTGGCTCATTTCACTCAAAACAATGTCTTCAAGGTTCACCCCTTGTATAGCAGTATCAGAACTTCATTCCTTTTATGGACGATTGTGCCTGTTTCTTGAGCCAATTATTAACTTTTTACAGTGGTCATGGTTGGATGAATTCTTTCCAGAAAGGAGACAAGACCAAAAAGGGAATCTTTAGGTATCTTCATTGATGCTGTGTTCTGGAGGTCAAGAAACGTTTGTTTGCTTGGAAGTGTTTGGCATAACTGTCAAGAATTCCACAATTGGAATGGAATAATTCAAACTCTGTGAGAAGCATCTATGGATCACACGCCAAGGGACCTAAGGAATTAGGGACTGACATTGACAAGCATTTATAATTGACAGTACTTTTGAGTTCAAAACTCCACATATCACCCTATCATATTATCCAGTTCAAAATATGCTGTCATTTCCCCCCGGTCACTGTGTAGTTATCTCTAAGATAAAGCTGACAGGAACAAGATCAGGAAGCCAAGTTTGTGGGCTGAGTCTTGAACCTAAGTCTTTTGACTCCCTTTTCTGTTACACATTTGTCACATAAACTGCCAAATATCTTATCTGCACCCAGAAGTGTCCCCGAGGGCTTTAGAAATGGAATGCACGTGCTTAATTCTTGAAATTTTCGGGAAATTCAACTCTAACTTCTGGAATCATCCCAGGATCTCCAGCAAACGGTCCATTTTAATAGACGACAGTGGAAAAGGGATCCTTGGATTCAATGAGTCATTTGTGAGGATAAACAGTTACAGGAAAATTTTATTAGGTAGACTCCATCTCCTCCATTACAGTGTTTGCTTTTCTTTAATGCAATTAAGCTCATGCAAAATGAACAGAAAGGCCTGGGTGGGGCCCACACCCAATGCTGCGGGGGAGCAGGGGCAGTAATTAGGAACGTGAAAGATGTGGAGCAGAGACAAGCTGCGGTCTTCTTCCTAGGAGACCAGTGCTTAGGACCCTGGCTGTGCCCCCGGGGGGAAAGTGAATTGAGAGCTCTCTCTCTCATCTCTGTGCGTCTGCATCATAAATCCAGGGCAGCTGGCAGCTTTTCAAGGCAGACTAGAGCTAAACTCCAAGGGCATCTGAGGCTGAACTGGCCAACCTCGTACAGTGCCCGCGCAGGGCTGGGCACAGGTGTGCCCGCTCGGGTTCCCACCTAGCGACAGCGTTCATTCACAAGCCTTACACGCTGTTCATGTGAAAGTGTACGCTGATCCCCAGGAAGGGAGAAGAGGCTCCATTACGCATCAGAGAGCCGAAAAGGCTGCGATGATCCTGAAGGCCGGGGAGACCTAAACTCTCCTGGGCCGCAGGTCGAGGGTCTGACTTGCGAGCACTTGCCTCACCTGGTCTTTTTCCCCGCCTGCACGTGCAAAGAGGACGCCCCCCCCCCCCCCCCGGCCACGGGGATTTGCAGAATGGGGCATTGCTGCGTCTCGGACCCCACATCTGTGCGTAGGTCGCCTAAGGCGGGGAGGCGCGTCTCGATGCCTGGTTCGCCCTGGAGGACCCCCACAAGCCAGAGCGGAGGCGAAGGCGCCCGGGCGGCGGGCCCACGCGGACTGGGCTGCGGGCTCGGGCGGGTTCCCGGGGGCGGGGCCGCGCCGTCTGCAGCCCCGCCCACCGCACCCGGGGGCGGGCCCCTCGGCGTCACGTGACGGCGGTGGCGGCGGCGGCGGGCGGCGCCGAGCGCGAGCGCCCAGCCCGGCCCGAGGAGGCTCCGGGCCGCGACCCCGCAGCCTTCTACGCGCGCTCCGGACCGGCGGTTCCCCCCCTCCGCCATCTGCACCGCGCGCCCCGCCGGCCCGGGGCTCGCCGGCTGCGGGAGTCACGTCAGGATGGATGAAGACGGCGGCGGCGAGGGCGGCGGCGGTGAGTGCCGGAGGTGTGGCCCGCCCGGCCGGCGGCCTGGGGCTGAGGGTCTGGGACGGGCCCGGCGGCGGCGGCGGCGGCTGGGGTCCGGGGTCGGCCTGAGGAAACAGGGCCGGGGGCAGCGCGGGGCCGGCTGGAGACCGCCCGAGGCCCGCGACGCGCCGGGCCCGGAGCCCGAGCCGGGGGGTGGGGGGCGCCGGGGAGGAGCCGGCTGGTGTCGCCGCCGAACCCGAGCGGGGGTCCCGGTGCGGGGCCGCCGGGGAGGCTCGGGCCGGGGCTGCCGGGTGGCTGTTTTGGGGCGCGGGGCCCCCGGCGCGCGACCTTCCCCGCATCCCCTCGCCAAGGGCGTCCACGCCCTCCGGAGCACCCCCCTTTCTGCCTCATTTCTCGGGGAGGCCGGAGGGGGACCGAGTCCACGGGGAACGGGCAGGAGGAAAGTTTCCAGTTGGGGACCCTCCCTGGGAAAAGAGGGGAGGGGGCTAGAGGACTACAAGGAATGACAGTTTTCTTGGCTTTGGGGTCAGACGCGGCCGCTGGAATTGCTTGAGGAGGGGGCAGCGAGGGGACAGGTCTGGACAGGCGTTTTGTGAAACCGTGACCGGTACCGAGTCGGCAATAGAAGGAGTCGCCTGGGCTGGGGGTCGGAGTGACGAGCCGCGGCGGGCAGCCGAGGGCGGGACCCGGGAAGCCTTTTCGGGCGCCTCGGGCGGGGAGGAGAGCGTCCCCGAAGCGGGTCGGGTTGGGGTGGGCACGGCCATGGGGTCTGCGTCCGAGGCTCACGGGCCTGGTGCTGGAAGGCTCTCATGTGTTTGAGATTATCTCGGTGGAATGCAACGCTCAGTCGTGTCGGGGCACGGGCTGCTGCGAATTGCGAGTCTGCGCAGGGGGTGGGTTCTTGTTTTGGCAGGCAAAGGGTTAATGTTCCTTTTATTTTATTTTTATTTTTTTCCGGAACACCCGGAGTTGCGATCCTCTATACTTTTGCTAAAGAGTACCTTTTTTTTTTTTTTTTTAATTTAACTGGCTGACCGAAGTTATCCGAACTCCTTGTAATAAGGAGGCGTTTTGAAAAATCCTAATTACAGGCTGCTCAGCGGTTGCCTGTAAGAATCAGCTGCATCGGATGCTTCGGGATGAAGTGGTTTAATCAAGGTGCCTTCTAGAACTTGAGTGCTCCCGGGAGGGAATTGGTTTTTTTTTTTTTTTGCAGAAAGAAGCAGTGCGGCGGCGGTGGTGGGAAGTTGGCACGAGTGGTGGCATTTGGAGAGTTGGGTTCTCCGCGTGAAAGCGAGGGCCGGCTCTGTGACACCAAGTGGGTGTGTTGTTTATGAAAGAAAGTGTTGTGGAAAGAAGGAGCCCCGTTGCAAAGCCTCCTCCAGCCAGGCTGGCTGCCTGAAGACAGGATCCGGAGCGAAGGATTCCCTGTGGGTGCAGTCTGCCTGTCACAATGTGAATAACCCCGCAGGCAGAGCAGGTTTTCCTTCTCAGAAAGTAGACAGAACGACCGTGATGTTTAAACCTTTGACATTTTCGAGTCCGGGAAGCTGGCTTGGCGATTTTGTTTGCAATTTGCTTTGGACTCTGAGTAAAGAAATGTTGAAGAATTAATTTAGCATTTTTTGAAATACTTAGCTTTAAAATTTGTGTTTTTAAAATAAAGTTCAGCCCTTTGAAAGATAATTTCAGTTATCAGTCAACTGTCAGACAATTGTGATTGTAAAAGACAACATTTTTTGCATATTTTTAGAGTACGATACACAACCTAGAACAGTATTGGGGGTGTCAGTTTCAGCTTTGTTTAAAAAAATAATCTAGTCAAATAGCTGTTATTGCAGAGGCCAAAGACAATTTAAAAGGTCTTTGTGAACGTGTTGGTCAGATTTAAAAGACTCCAAAATTTGATTCCTGCTTACTGCTTTTATAATTTAATTTTTGCCCAGGATGTATTTATTATATGTTCTTTCAATGCAAGATAAGGAGAGAGGATGGTGATATGAATGGTTGGAGTGCAGTTATAAGGAGGAACAAGTGGGGGCTGCGAGATTACAGGAACGCATTGTTAAGTATAACGTGTGCAGAGCATAGTTAAGGCATTTTTAGTTCCTTTGGGACTCGCCTTTCAGTTTTAACAGAACAATTCTTGAGATATGTCTCTACTAGGAAGGTGACTGGCTGGTTTGGCAAGGAGCCACCATCTTAATGACCAGTTTTGGAATATGCTTGAAGTTCCTAATGGACCATCCAGGGCAGGTGCTGTTAAATGACCTTGCTGCCTCCCACCTCATTAATGTAGATAAGAGTCAAGTTTGTGCCTCACTTGAAAAGATGTTCAGCTTCCCTCATTATGAGATAAATATAAATTAAAGCTGTATTGAGTCCCGCCTTTCACCTATCAGGCAGTGCCCCCCTTCCCCCTGGTCTGCAAACTGCCCGCTTGCGAGGCAGTCTCGTTGCTGGTGGAGGTGTAAGTTTGTTTCAGCTTTTTGTGGAAGCAGCTTTGGCCTCTATCCTTTTGGCCTTCAGGTCGTGCCTTGCCCTTCTCCCAGGAGGAGGGTAGGCTGCATTTCCCGGACCTGGGGTAGCTGGCTTCGGCCGAGTCTGGCCGGAGGGAGCCCCCTGAGAGGTTGGGTGGCAGGAGGAAGGGAGAGGCTGGGTTATTTTTCGTGTCCCCTCCTTCAGCCTCAGACAGCGGCTCTGGCAGGTGCCTTGCTTCTTTCCTGGCTCCAGCTCCCACTACCAGGTCCTCTGTGTTTCCATTTCTGCCCAGCGACCCTAACCCCCAACCTTGGAAATCTCCTCCCCTTTACAGGTGGTAGCAGCGTCTTGCTATTGCTAATCTCTGGGTTGTCTGTCTCACCATTTCCTCTTTGACTTCTCAGCTTTTCCATCACCCAGGTAACCAATTCCTTGTTTTAAACTTCCTTAATTTCAGGTACTTACAGTGACTTCTGTTTCTCTGGTTGACCCCTGAAAGATACAAAAGAGGGCACTTGTCAGTATCTTTTAAAGTCACAAGTGCATAAGTCTTTTGACCCAGCAATACTCGTTTTGGGAATTTAATCTGCAATTATGTATGTTCATGTGTGAGATAATATATGTACAAGATTATTCATTGCGTTGGATGGAAAATAACCTGAGTGTCCATCAGTAGGAGACTCTTCAAATAAATAAAAATATCATCCAAATGGTAAATGAAATGTGAAATTATAGAAAGAAATGTGGAAGCACCTTGTGAATTGATAGGAAAGATGTCCAAAATATCTAGTTAAATTATCAGTGCAAAATGTAGAAAAATGTGTATAGTACCCTATCGTTTCTGTTTTTATTTTATTTTTTTCCTTTTTGAAAAAAAGCAAGTGGTTGCACATGCATGGAATTTCTCTGAAAGGTTCAACAAGGGAATGCCTCTTGAGAAGATACTCTTTCAGGTGCAACTTTAAAGGATGTGAAGGTCTTGCTAACTGCATGCAGCACAGAAGGAAAGGCACTGAGCTGGAAAAGAGCTGTGTGGAGAGAGTTGAGAGCAGCTTTGTGGCTTGAAGAGAGAGTGTGGGGAAAGTTGGGATGAGGTGATGTTGGAGATACAGGGGCCAGCTATCAGGCATTTCCAGTAGGTGAGGAATTCACATTTCATTCTAAGTGCATGAAGGTATTGAATGATTTT
This sequence comes from Tamandua tetradactyla, assembly GCF_023851605.1. Taxonomy (NCBI): domain Eukaryota; kingdom Metazoa; phylum Chordata; class Mammalia; order Pilosa; family Myrmecophagidae; genus Tamandua; species Tamandua tetradactyla. Next base: position 5,677,959 of record NC_135349.1, read on the forward strand.
AAACAGGGGAGTGATGGTTGATTTATATTTTGAGAATTTTGGCTAATATTTACATAATGCTTTCTATGCTCCAGGCCCTCTCTGTGCTCTATATAGTCTTAATTTATGCTTCACAACAACCCTAATAGGTACTTAATGCTACCATCACTATTTACAGATGATAAAACTGAGGTGCAGGGAAGCCAAGTAACTTGCCTCAAATTATACAGCTAAGTGATGGAGCTGAGATTTGAAACCAGGTGTTCTGTCTGCAGAACCCCTCTTAGCCATTAGACTACTCTCCTCGTAAGGAGGTATGTTCTCAGCTACTGTGTGGAGGGTGGGTTGAAGGAGAAGAGGGAAATCGGGGACACCAGTGAGAAAGTTTTTACAGTGGGTCGGGAGAGAGCTTTGGGAGGCGTGGTGGACTAGGGTGGGAAGGTGAACGGAAGGAATGATTTTATATACATGTGTGGACACAAGCACACACATATAACAAATGTATATAAAAATATTCAGAAACGTGCAGAGACTAATGAAGAAAACACTTGCATTCCCGTTACTCAGAATTAATAGCTCCTAATGTTTTGTCACACTTGTTTCATATCTTTTTTTAATAAAACAATTAATACAGAGAAGTCTTCTTCAACTCAGTATATGGCAACTTCATTATTGCAGTTGCTTGAGAAAAGATTTTGTCGACACCCTTTACTTCTTTTGCATTAGCCTCTGTAAGTAGGTTGACTCAGGTCCCCCCAAAATTTGTGACTACCTGGAACCTCAAATTGCATCCTTATTTGGAAATCGTCTTTGCAGAAATCATTAGCCAAGGTGGGGTCACACTGGATTAGGGTGGGCTCTGAATCCAGTGGCAGGTGTCCTCTAGGAAGAGGAGAGGACACACAGACACAGGGCAGGAGGCTTGGGAAGAGAAGCACACAGAGACTGGAGTCTTGCCATCCAAGCAGCGGACACGGGGAGCAAAAGCTGGAAGAGGGGGGAAGGACTTCCGGAGGAGTGGCCTGCTTACACCTGGGGCTTGGACTTCTGGCCTCCAGGGCTGTGTGTGAGACTAAATTCATGTTGTGAGTTCGGGTTTATTAGGGCAGCCCTAGGAAGCTAAGAATGGTTCCTGATATTCTCCCTGCCTTTATCCTGCTTTACACAGCAGCTCGTAATCCTTCTGAGCACAGATTGTGCCATTCCTCGCTCAAATTCTGCACAGCCCTCAATTTACTTAGAGTGCTGTCCCAGACCCTGCAGTGCAGCGGCCATGTGCTCTCGCCCAGCGTGCTGCAGGTGCCAGAGAGGACATGTGTTAACTCTGCAGGCCACGTACAGTCTCTGTCACAAAGTTTTTTTTTCTTTAACCTTTTAAAAGTGTAAGAACCAGCCTTAACTTGGGGGTTGTCGCTGACACCCCACTCTACCCTAGTCCCTACTGTCTCTTCACATTTCCCATCCCTCTTCCCAGTTTCTTTCCAGCTATGTGGTACCTTTGCTACTCCTTGAACATCCCAAGCATGCCCCTGCCTCTGCACCTTTGTACTTGCTGTTCCCTCTGCCTCTAGCAGCTTTCCCTTAGGTCTCTGCATGTCACATTGCCTTGCTTCGTTCGGGTTTCTGTTCAAATGTCACCTGATCACAGAGTTCTTCCGTAACCAACCTGTCTGAAATGGTAACCCATGCCCTCTTTCCCCCTCCATTGCCCTCTTACCCCCTCCATTGCCCTCTTACCCCCTCCATTGCCCTCTTCCCCCCTCCATTGCCCTCTTCCCCCCTCCATTGCCCTCTTCCCCCCTCCATTGCCCTCTTCCCCCTCCATTGCCCTCTCCCCCCCTCCATTGCCCTCTTCCCCCTCCATTGCCCTCTTCCCCTCTCCATTGCCCTCCCCCCTCCATTGCCCTCCTCTCCCCTCCATTGCCCTCCTCTCCCCTCCATTGCCCTCCTCCCCCCCTCTGATGCCCCCCCCAGCCATTGCCATCAGTCCCACTTTCCCAGCTTTATTTTTCTTTTTAGCACTTATCGCCTCTGACTTGTTACATGTCTGTCTCTTCTCTCTTAGAATGTGAGTACTAGGAAGGCAGGAATATTGTCTCCTTTTATGCACTGCCATATCTCCAAGGCTTAGAGCCCTACTTGGTGCATAGTAGGTCTTCAGTGACTGTTAATAAATATTGAATAAAGTTGAAGTTACTTTCATCTAGCATTCTCTGGTCCTATTCTCCTCTTCCTTTCATATTTCCTGAGACAGCCATTATGGATTTGATGTGAAGCCCCTCTGGGATATTTGTAATACTTTAGCAGATATATGTGTTTGTGTGTCCATAAACGATTTATAGGTCTTTTCTTGGTTTGTTAAAAAAGTTTTTTAAATGTTATTCTACTGTATATAATGGTCTTCATTCTGCATTTGAGATGATCCATATTATTATGTATAGGCTTTGTTTATTTTTTAACTGTTGTAACATTATGTCTTACTCTGTATTGTTGGACTTTAATGTTGGTTTACGTGGTTTGTATTACAAACAGTTTTGAGGCTAATTTCTTAGGCTTGTCTCCTTTTGTAAATGTGTGACAGTTTCTCTGTAGTGTATCCCCAGAGTTGAAATTGCAGGCTTTAGATGTGCCTTCAGCTTTACTGGAGCCTGGGGGATTGCTTCCACATCAGAAGCTTGGGGAGCGTGTCATTATTTCCAGCATTCTCAGGGTTCTAATCAATACTTGGCATTTGTTGGACTCTTCCGTGTTTGTTTCTTGGAAAAGAAATGATATATTGTTTTAATTTGTATTGCTTTACTATTGATGGATTGTATTTTGGAAAATCACTTGAACATACAACTGGGGGGTTGGAAGTGTGGGAAACTCAGGAATCGATGACTTTCTAGGTTTCTGGCTTGTGTGACTGGGTGGGTTCTGTTGCTTGGTGAGAAGTGGTAATCTTGGGAGGCAGGGCTGGGAGAATAGCGTGTTCAGGGTTCATTTTTTTGTTGGAAATGTCTTTAGTTGGTCTTCAGGTGTGTGTGTGTACATGTGTACGTGTACATACTTTTTGCCAGGCAACTTGTGTAGCCTGATGAAAATCTGTGGAAGGAGGTGGGGCAGGCTTCAGTTCTGTAATTTTTGTTTTATAATATAATTAAATTTTTTTATTGGAGAAGTTGTGGGTTTACAGAACAGTCATGCATAAAATACTGGATTCCCTTATATCACCCCGCCACCAACACCTTGCAGTGATGTGGAACATTTGTTACAATTGATGATAGCCACACTTTTATAATTGAACTATTACCTATAGTCCGTGGTTTAATTTAGGGTGTACTGTGTAGTGTAGTTTCATGAAGTGTTAAAAAAATTTTTTATTCTGTTACCATAGATACAATGTAACATTTCCCCTCTTAATCATATGCAGATACGTATTTCAGTGCTTTTTATTGTGTCCGCAATGTTGTATTACCACCACCAACGTCCATTACCAAAACATTCCCATCATTCCTAATAGGAACTCTGTACCTTGCCTTAACTCCCCATTCTTGTCTCTACCTCATCTCCTGGTAACCTATATTCTAGATTCTGACTGTATGAATTTCTTATTCTGGTTGTTTCATATCAGGGAGATTGTACAATATTTGTCCTTTTGTGTCTGGCTTATTTCATCCAACATGATGTCTTCAAGGTTCATCCATATTGTCACATGCATCAAGACTTCATTTCTTTTTATGGCTGAAATATAGTCCATTGTGTATGTGTGTATGTATGTGTATATATATACACACACCATATTTTATTCATTCATCATTTGATAGACACTTGGATTGCTTCCACCTTTTGGCAGTCATGAACAGTGCTGCTGTGAACATTGGTGTGCAAATATCTGTCTGGGTCCCTGCTTTCAAACCTTTTCGTATATACCTAAAAGTGAAATTGTTGGGTCATAGGTAGTTTCAGACTTAGCTTTTTAAACAACTCCCAAACTGTGTTCCACAGTGGCTGCACCAATTTTATACCTGCAATGAATGAGTGTTCCTATTTTTCCACCACTTATTTTCCGCTGTTTTAGTAGAAGCCATTCAAATGGATGTGAAATGTCCCATTATGATTTTGATTTGCATTTCCCTGATGACTAATGATGTTGAGCATCTTTTCATGTGCTTTCTGGACATTTGTATATGTTCTTTGGAGACATGCAAATATTTTGCCCATTTTTAAATTGTTTTTTTTTGTCTTTTTGTTAAGTTGAAGGATGTCCTTATATATTGTGGATATTAATCCTTGATTGGATATGTGGTTGGTCTTCACTTTTGAAGGATATTTTCACTGTGTATGCAATTCTAGGTTGTTAAGTTAATTTATTACCATGCTTTGAAGATGTCATTTCATAGCCTTCTGGTTTCCATTGCTTCTCTTGAGAAGCCATCTGTGTTGGTCTTGTTGCCATTCCTTTGAAGCTAGTGCATCTTTTTTCCCCTCTGGCTGCTTTTAAGATTTTCTCTTTGCCCTTGGTTATCAGCTATGTAGCTATGGTTTTCATCACATTTATCTTGCTTGGTATTAGTGGCTTTTTCCTTCCCCCCTCCCTTCTTTTTTTAGGTCTGTGACAAGCCTGTGACTTGAGATCTTAGGTTGGATATGGAAAATTCTTGGTATATTTTCAGATATTGCTTCTGCTCCATTCTCTATCTATCTCTTCTCCTTCTGGGACTTTAATTACATGTAATTAGACCTTTTAATCATGTCTTGTTATGTCTTTTAGACTCTCTTCTGTGTTTTTCATTCTTTTGTATCTCCATGCTTCATTCTGTATATTTTCTTCTAACCTGTATTGCAGTCTCCCTTAACCCTTTCTTCAGCTCTGTCTAGCATGCGGTTAAAACTGCCTGTTGAGTTCTTAGTTTCAGTTATTGTCTTTTCAGTTTTGAGTGTTCTTTTAGATCCCAGTGTTCTGCTGTGATTTCTCATCTAGTCAGTTAATTTCTTTATTGATCAAAATTATTTTAAAGTCTGTGTCTGTTAACTCCAGTATTTTGATATCCTGTATATTCTGTTGTCTATTTTACTCTCGGTTTTCAGTCATGAAATCGTGACTCTAGCTGTGCCTGTTAAAACTCAAGTCTGGACTTTATTTATGAAAAATTGTAGAAATAATTTGAGGCTCTGGTTGTCTTCCTCAGGAGAGGCTTCTGGCAGGCAGTTCTGATAGGGGACTGTTGCTTTAGTACAACTGGGCACCGAGCTGACTTGCAGCTGGGCTTCTATCTTTGAGAGGATGGTCTCCTTCTGGTGTGCCCTTCACTTAGGATGTAGCTCTTTGGTGCTCCCAGTTGAAAGTCGAGGGTGTTTAGCAGGACTTCTTCTTTTTTTTAAAAATATTTTTGTTGAGAAATCTTTACATACATATTATGCAATCAGTGACTCACAATATCATCACGTAATTGTATATTCAACACCATGATCATTTTTAGAACATTTGTATCACTCCAGAAAAAGAAATAAAAAGAAAAAACTCATACATCCCAACCCTTTACCCCTCCCTTTCTATTTAGTATTTTAATCTACTGAATTTTTTACCCTTTATCCCCCTTCCTGTTATTTAATTTTTATCCTTATTTATTTATTTTTACTCATCTGTCCCTACCCTGGGTAAAAAGAGCATCAAGGTTTTCACAATCACATGGTCACACTGTGAAAGCAATATATTTATATGGTCATCTTCAAGAATCAAGGCTACTGGAATACAGTTCAACAGTTTCCCTTTAACCACTCCAATACACTTTAAACTAAAAAGGAATATCTGTATAATGTGTAAGAATAACCTCCAGGATAACCTCTTGACTTTGTTTGAAATCTTTCAGCCACTGTAACTTTATTTTGTCTCATTTCTGTCTTCCCCCATTTGGTCAAGAAGGCTTTCTCAATCCCATGATGCCAGGTCCTGGCTCATCCCAGGGATTTCTGTCCCAAGTTGCCAGAGAGATTTATACCCCTGGGGGTCATGTTCCACATAGTGGGGAGGGCAGTGAGTGTACCTGCCGAGTTGGCTTAGAGAGTCCACATCTGAGCAACAAAAGAGGTTCTCTGGGAGTGACTGTTAGGTATAATTATAAGTAGGCTTAGTTTCTCCTTTGCAGGAATAAGCTTCACAGGGGTGAGCTGCGAGATTGAGGGTTCAGTCTATTGAATTGGTTTTCTCCCTGTTTGTGAGAAAATCAGGACTTCCCCAGATGGGAAAGTTTAATATTTCCTCCTTTCTCCCAGCAGGGCTTCTGATACTTGGTGGACCCTGAGCTCCAATTTTTGTCTGCCTCTTTCCCCCCTTCCCTAAGATTGCTAGAAAGTTTGCTGACCTCCTCAGATTCTTAGCCACTTTTTTCTGCTTAGTTTTTTTGGCCTTTCAATTGCTGCAGTTAATTGGTAAATGCTTCAGGGAGAAAAGTGGCTCAGATTATTGGGCTCACCTCTCTGCATTTCCCTCCTCTCTGCATTTCCCTCCTGTCTGGGATCCTGGACCCCTAGGTCTTTGCTATGTTGGTAGTTCTTTGCTACCTTCAAACACTTGTTTTTTTTAAATAATTTATTCAGCTTTTATGGCCCTTCTTGGCAGAAGGGTTGGTCTACGACAGACAAGTCAGCCTTTGCTAGAATTAGATTCTCAGTTATTCAATTTTGGTATTTAAAATTTAACTTGTCGCTGAGATATCTAAGTTGAGCTGTTAGGTAGGCAGTTGGCTGTGAGACTTTGCTGCTGAGAAGTCTGATCTGGGTAGCAGATAAGCATTGGAAGATTTTAATTCATGGGTATGGATGAGGTCATCTAGGGGAGAGAGTAGAGAGAAGGAGAAAAATCTCAGGTCTGAGGACAAAGCCAGCAAATGAGACTGAGAAGGGGAACCAGTGAGGCTGAGGACTCCTTGAAGATTGTATGGCACTGCAGAAGGGAAGGGAGGAGGGAGTGCTTTAAGAAGAGAGGGCAGCTGTGCTGAGTGCTTTCAAGAGATTGACTACAATGAGGAGAGAGGAGCTTCTCCTGGACTTGTTGGAAAGGTTTGGGAGCAAGCTAGGCTAGAGTGGGTTAGAGAGTGGATGGGGCAGGACATTGTGGCCCTTACGTGGAAAACTTTAACATGTTGCCAGAAGAGGGGGGAGCCATGGTGGGAGCTCAGTGCGGGGAAGGTTGCTTTGTTTTGCCACTGAACATTTCTCTGGTAAGTGGATTCAGTAGAGCACCAACCATAACTCAGTGAGTTGTAACAGTGAGGCTGTTAGCATTCTCACAGTCTTAGTATAAATAGCTTGGGGAGGTAAGTTAATTAAAAAAAAATTATTGGCAGATCCTTTAGGAAGCAAGTTTATCAATTTATAAGATAAGGCTTTCAAAATTTTTTAAGTGGAATTAAAAAAAAGATTTTATCAAAGTACCTTAAAAGCTGCTTAGAATGAAATACTTTGAATTTGTTGGAAAGTAGTGAATTAAATAAGAATAGAAGTGCCCACCCATGTTAAAAAAAAAAAAAGAGAGAGAGAGACTAGAAACTGTGATTGTCATCCTGATTTTTGAAGTTAACCAAACTTTATTTTAATGGCACTTACTCTTTTTTATTTGCTTCTGTATGATTTTTATTAATAAAACCAATCAATATACAATATGAACATTTTTTCATCACATAGTTGTATATTCATTGTGATCATTTCTTAGAACATTTGCATCAATTCAGAAAAAGAAATAAAAAGAAAACAAAAAAAATTCATACATACCATACCCCTTACTCCTCCCTTTCATTGATCACTAGCATTTCAACCTACCAAATTTGTTTTAACACTTGTTCCCCCTATTATTTATTTATTTTTAATCCATGTTTTACTCATCTGTCCATAAGGTAGATAAAAGGAGCATCAGACACAAGGTTTTCACAATCACATAGTCACATTGCAAAAGTATATCGTTATACAATCATCTTCAAGAAACATGGCTACTGGAACACAACTCCACATTTTCAGGCAGTTCCCTCCAGTCTCTCTGTTACACCTTAACCAAAAATGTGATATCTATTTAATGCATAAGAATAGCCTCCAGGATAACCTCTCAACTCTGTTTGAAGTCTCTCAGCCATTGACACTTTATTTTGTCTCATTTCTCTCTTCCCCCTTTCGGTCAAGAAGGTTTTCTCGCTCCCTTGGTTCTGAGTCCCAGCTCATTCTAGGATTTCTGTCCCACATTGTCAGGAAGGTCCACACCACTGGGAGTCATGTCCCATGTAGAGAGGGGGAGGGCGGTGAGTTTGCTTTTTGTGTTGGCTGGAGAGAGAAGCCACATCTGAGCAACAAAAGAGGTTCTCTTGGGGGTGACTCTTAGGCCTAATCTTAAGTAGGCTTGACCTATCCTTTGTGGGGTTAAGTCTTGAACAAACCCCAAGATTGGGGTCTCAGCCTATTGCTTTGATTGTCCCAACTGCTTGTGAGAATATCAAGAATTCTGTACTTGGGAAAGTTGAATTTTCCCCCTTTTTCACCATTTCCCCAAGGGGACTTTGCAAATACTTTTTATTCACTGTTCAAATCCTTCTGGGATTTATCAAGGCATCACTCTGGACAAACCTACAAAATCTCTGCCCTACTCGAGGTTCCATGTACTTATGGTCAGACTTAAAAAGCTTTTTATAGTTGATGTCAGTTCTCCATCTGACGTGCCACAGATAGAATAGACATGAGATTCTGTATTGTTTTATAATTTGGCTGGAGATAGCTCAGCAAACATTTATTTTAGATAAATATCTTTCACTATTATGTAAATATTTGAAAAGACTCACCTGAGTGAATTCACTTCTAAGGAGATTTTGCAATTTACTTTCAAAGGGCAAATTTACTCTTTTTAGCTGTCTTGGTTCTCAGTAAGTCACCTGGAACATTGTTCAAATAGGAGAAAATAAAAGCTCCTACCTTAAGCTCTCAGCAAGGCTGTTAATATCATAGTCTTCTTTTTGGCAAATTTATTCCTATACTTAGTTAGTAAAACCAATAGCAGTTTGCTTTAAAACTGAACATTTTGGTGATGACTGAACAGTATTTCCCAATATCCAGATGAGTGGAAAATTTTTTCAGTTTTCATCCAGATGTTTGGCAATGTGTAGACACAGCCTTTCTGCAATTTTCTAATTCATTTTCATGAGAACATATGATATTCTCCATTTATTTTGGAGAGTAGAATTTCCTTTTTCTGTGGACAGATACATATGAAACACGTACTTTTTCAGTGGAGTTTGTGGTCCTCTGAGAATTCTCTGGAGGAGGAAATGGGTTGACCTATTTGGTTGCTATGTAGTAAAAACAATCTTGTTTTCATTTTTTTAGTGAACATCTGGGTTGCATTTATTATTTTACATTCTAGAGGTTCTTTAAAACCACAATTTGATAATATGAGGGTTCGTTAAAGCTGTTTTCTATCATTGATTTAAATGCTGTAGGTTGGCTGGTAGACTTTAAAAATATATATATTTTTCTCCCTACAAAATATGGCTTTTAAATGAAAACCCTGTATTTGAAACCATAAAACGGGATCTAGATTTTTTGTGGGGGATGGTGTACAGGAGCCTTCATGCTGCTTATTTCTCTGTTGCCCATTGGTTATTGGTAAAGCCACACTTGGGTCTGTAGCAGACGCTGTCAGGCCGTCGCAACCCTCTGCTTCCTTACCTCCTTGCTCACAGAACCCTGGTTGGTCAGGCACCTACCCGTTGGGTGAACACAGTGGAACATCTGACATGGTTTAAACCAGGCATAATCATCCACTTTTTATTATTAATTGGGGGAGGGGCGGGTGTCTAACATAGCAAATCAGCCCCTGAGACGTGATCAGGGCCGTTTACAAGGGGACTTCACCGAACGCTTCTTCCTTCTTAGAACTATGCAAGGGAGAAACAGCTCCTTTTCTTCTGATAGACCTTGTCGTGTGTGTGCGTGTAGTTTGGTAGCCTTCTTACGCCAGTGATGGAAGCTAAACCTCAATTCCAAGTCCGCATACTGGATTCTTGGCGATGCTGTTGAGTTGCTGAGTTTAAGTCACACAGGAGCCTCCCGATCTTCAGACTTCCTGTCATGCAGGCGGTGTGTATCTTATTTTAGTGGTTGAGGAGAGGTGTACTCTCACTGCCATGTGGCATCCTGAGCCATACGGACTGTACCTGCAGGCAGGCTTTACTCTCTTCGCTTAGTAGAGGGTCTCGTCACTAGGGTGCAGAAGTTATCTCTTTTCTCTTTTGTGATAACTATTCATAAAGCACATACATTTTATCATTTTAAGAACTGACCTAGGGTATATTTTCTTTCTGAGATGAACATTCTCTCCAACTTTAAATGAAACAAAATGTATTTTCATATGTTTCACACATCCATTAATAATTTCAGTAAGCAAATCTTTGTGATTATATTTTAACTCAAAAGTATTTAGAAAAGTGCAGTAATCAAAAGTGGCAGACAATGGCAATTTAATGTACTCTTAGAAGACAGGACTTCCTTTTAGTTCTTAGCAGAGAGGAAATAAAAGAAAATGACCAAGAATGTTCTTTTCCAAGTTTCAGTAATTAGATTAAAATTTTTTTTGAATTGAGAAAGGATCAGACAAATGACTTCTTTTTTGTTTGTGTTAGAATATGGGAAAACTTGAGGTTTTAGAATCTTTTAGGCATTTGGCATATTCACATGAAGAGGTTGCATTTCCCAAGGGTGGGAGGACTTGGTTTCACTGTATGACCACACTTCTGAGAGCATGAGCATTTTTGAGAGTAAAATGATGCCTTTCATTGCCTTATGTAAAAAGAATCTTAATATTGGGTTAAGTATTCTTCTAATGTTGCATTTTCTCAGGAATCATAGAGTTTCTGCTATGAATTCCCAAAGTAACATGTTTATTAGAGCTTAATATAGTAGTCAGATGGTTACTATGAGGTTTTTATTTTTACAAAAGAAAGTCAAATGTACTCTTCCTTTCTGTGGTGAGACTAGCTTTAAATACCCTTCATCCTCCTCATTCCTGATGACAGGCAGGCGGAGGGAACAGAGGTTTCCCAGGAGTGCAGGCTGTGCGCCCACCCTCATCTGTCTCTGAGTACCTCATGAGTACCCAGTAATTTGGCTGGACACACAGAACGTGATTAACTTTTTTTAAATGAGTCTGCGAAAAACATGAGATGTGATGTTTCCCTTGGGTTCTGCTGCTAATAGTGCTTAGATATTTGATTTTAAGATTTAACTCTTTTTTTTTTTTACCTTCTGCACTGTCTTCTTCTCCTGGTTTTTCTTCCACGACAGAGGAGTCTGGGGTCTTCTACCTTTGTCTATCTTCTTTCTGGTAGAGTATTATGATCTTGACAAGCAGCAGACTATCCTGCATCTCAGGATAATGAAGCCAGTCTATTTCAGAAGTCTTTGGATTAATTCTACAGTGAATATTTCAGCTCCCTTTTCTAGTCTGCCTGTAAAGGTTTGAGGTAGGTTAAAAAGGAATTTCACTCTTCAGGGAAGAGTCCACTCTCCTAGTTGTCTGGCTACCTTGGGATTTGATGCAGGCCTGGCCAGGTGCGCTGGAGTCCTCCGTCCAAGGGAGCAGTCTGCTGGCTTACTTTGGAGAGAGGGCCCCTGAGAGAAGTCCCCTAAGGTCATTGGATTGGCTGTGCTCTTCTGGTGCTCTTCTGGTTTCATCTTGGTTGTAGCAATCAAGAAGCATGATTGGCAAGGTTGACTGGGAATTTCGGGGAAGCCGTTTCCTTAATTGAAGAGTTTCCAGGTCATCCCAGTTTTCACTTAAAGCCACATTTGGGTGGTGAAACTAACCTTACCGTCTCCCTGTATTGGAGACAAGGGAGAGCCATCTGTTACTATAGTTACCACTTTCATTAGAGACGGTTTCTACTTGTTTTATGGCAGACCTTTTCTCCCAAATGTCCCTACCACGTCTGTCCGTCCCTCCATCTGTTGCTGACACTCCCAGCAGCGCACCAGAGTGGGACCCCAGGCCCCCACAGCCCTGTGGTGGGCCATCCTCATGGTGATTTGTTGGGATGGCTCGATTTGGAGTTACCCGTACTGCCATCCCTTCTTAAATGGTGTTTGTCTTCTGGGATTGGGTAGGTCTCCCTTGCCCTGCGCCCTCTGAGGGAATTATGATTTCCCAATTTTTTCCTGTTTGCTGTATCAGGTCAGCCATGGAAGATATTTCAGATAATTTTTTCAGTTCAAAGCAGAAAATAGTCAACTGTTATGTTAATGTTTTCCTGACAATTGTACATCTACTTTCTGCATGCTTACATAAATTCGATGAAACATTTGAACATGATATATTTAATGTCCACATTTTTTTTCATACTTTTTATGGTTTTATTCTACACGAATAAAACTTGCACACAAGTTGTCGGTTTGTTTTCTTTGCTGTGCAGCGGGGCCCTGGGGTTGAGGGCTCTGCTGGCCAGTGGGGCTGCTCTTCCACGATGGCTTTGCAGTTCCTAGAAATGGTGAGATCTGATGCACGTCAGTAATCTTCTTAAGCTTTAGTTTTACTATGTAAATGGACATTAAAATTAATCTTCTTAAATTAATCTTCTTAAGCTTTAATTTTTACTATGTAAATGGACAGATTTTACTATGTAAATCTCCAGGTAGCCCAAGAGAGCCTCTTTTGTTGCTCAGATGTGGCCCCTCTCTCCAGCCAACACAACGAGCAGTCTCACCACCCTACCCCTCTCTGTGTGGGACATGACTCCCAGGGGTGTGGACCTTCCTGGCAACGTGGGACAGAGATCTTGGAATGAATGGAGACTCAGCATCAAGGGATTGAGAAAAACCCTAGAATGAGCTGAGACTTAGCATCAAGGGATTGAGAAAACCTTCTCAACCAAAAGGGGGAAGAGGGAAATGAGACAAAGTGTCAATGGTTGAGAGATTCCAAACAGAGTAGAGAGGTTATCCTGGAGGTTATTCTTATGCATCACGTAGATATCATCTTGTTATTCAAGATGTAATGGAGAGGCTGGAGGGAACTGCCTGAAAATGTAGAGCTGTGTTCCAGTAGCCATGTTTCTTGAGGATGATTGAATAATGATATAGCTTTCACAATGTGACTGTGTGATTGTGAAAACCTTGTGTCCGATACTCATTTTATCTACCTTGTCAACAAAGGAGTAGAACATATGGAATAAAAATAAATAATAGGGGGAACAAATGCTAAAATAAATTTAGTTTGAAATGCTAGTGATCAATGAAAGTGAGGGATAAGGGGTATGGTAGGTATAATCTTTTTTTTTTTCTTTCCTGTGTTCGTTTTATTTCTTTTTCTATTTTTTTTTATTTCTTTTTCTGAATTAATGCAAATGTTCTAAGAAATGATGAATATGCAACTAAGTGATGATATTGTGAATTACTGATTATGTATGTTTTATTTTGTTTCTTTATTTTTTAATTAATAAATAAATTAAAAAAAAAAGAAATCATACCAGAAGTGAAGCATGATGTAAAGGATGTTAAAGATTGTGTTTTACTCACACTACTCCCATTTTAAAACAAAGGCAAAGATAATTTTGCTAATAAAAGAATTCAGAGATTAAAAAAAAAAAGCCCAGGTAGAATAGTTTATATGAAGAATTTATCAAAAATTCCAGAAAATTAGTTGACAGGCAAAATTGTTAGCTGTCAACATATTGTGCCCCTCATACCCATTTACATACCATGTGGGGTGGGTCGTTGATTGTAAACTGTTGTAAATGTGGGTTTAGGAATAACTGATGTTAGTTAGATGATAGTATTATTTGCATCTTTTTCCCTCAACCATTTTTTTTTTTTTTTTTTTCAATTGGAGAGATTTTGGGTTTACATGGAAATCATGCATAAAATACAGGATTCCCATATACCACCCTATTAATAACACCTTGTGTTGTTTTGGTACATTTGTGTTATAATTCATGAAAGCAGATTTTTGTAATTGTACTATTAGCTGTAGTGCATGGTTTAACTTAGGGTTCACTGTGTTGTGCTTTCCATGGATTTAAGAAAAAATTTTATTCTGGTAACGCATATACAACTTAAAATTTCCCCTTTTAACTGCATTCCAATGTATAATTGGGACTGTTGGGCTACCTTCATCACCATTACCAAAACTTTACGTTATCAACCGGAATAAAAACCCCATACATTTTAAGCCTTAGCTCCCCATTCCCTACCCCAACCCCATCCCCTGCTAACCTATATTCTAGATTCTGACTCTGTGAGTTTGCTTATTCTAATTATGTTTTATCAGTGAGATTGTGTACTATTTGTCCTTTTGTGTGTGGCTTATTTCACATGACATGGTTTCTTCAAGGTTCATCCATGTCACATGTAGCAGAACTTTATTCCATTTTACAGGTCGGTAATTCCATTGTATGTATGTATCACATTTTGTTTATCCATTCTACTGTTAATGGACACTTGGTTTGCTTCTACCTTTTGGCAATCATGTAATGGCAGTATGAAATTTTGTGCAAACAGCTGTTTGAATACCTGCTTTGAAATCTTTTGGGTATATTCCTAAAAGTGGGATTTCCAGGTCATATGGTATTCTAAACTTTGTTTTCTGAAGACCCACCAAACTGTCTCCATAGTAACTGCACTATTTTACATTCCCACCAACAATGAATGAGTGTTCTGTTTCTCTGTATCCTCTCCAGTGCTTTTCATTTTCTGCTGCTGCTGCTGTTTTTTAATAGTAGCCATTCTAGGGGGTGTGAAATGATATCTCATCGTGGTTTGATTTGCCTTTCCCTAATGACTAATGATCTTGAGCATCTTTTCATGTGCTTTTTGGCCATTTGTATATATTGTCTTGGAGAAATGTCTGTTCAGGTCTTTTTTTGGTACCAAATGAACATTTTTTGCTTTAGTCTTACACATAAGTTAAAAGTTTTAAAATATGAATTACCATCTGTTTTCATCACCCTGCAATACTGACGTTCCTTTGTTCTTCCTCATGCAAAAAGAGAATTTTTTAATTTGTACATTTAGTTGCTATCATTGTATACTGTAGGCATTCCTAGATTATACCATCTCAGTCTTTTTCTGTCTACTTTCCTACTGATTTCATTTATGTCCCCAACCTTCTTCCCTCTATCATTCTCACATTCAGCTTCATTCAGTGTACTAGCATTATTGTATTACAGTTAGGTAGTATTGTGCTATACATTTCTGAATTTTTACAATCAGTCCTGTTGCACAATCTATATCCCTTCAGCTCCAATTACCCAATATCTACCCTATTTCTATCCCCTGATGGTCTCTGTTCTTAGCTGAAATTCTCCAAGTTTATTCACTAGTGTTAGTTCATATCAGTGAGACCATACAGTATTTGTCCTTTTGTTTCTGGCTAATCTCACTCAGCATAATGTCCTCAAGGTCCATCTAGGTTGTTGCATACTTTATAACTTTATTCTATTTTACAACTGCATAATATTCCATCGTATGTATATACCACAGCTTGTTTAGCCACTTGTTTGTTGATGGACATTTGGGCTGTTTCCATCTCTTGGCAATTGTAAATAATGCTGTTGTAAACCTTGGTGTGCAAATGTCCATTTGTGCCGTTGCCATCATGTCCTCTGAGTAGATACCTAACAATGGTATTGCCAGATTATATGGCAATTCTATACTTAGCTTCCCGAGGAACCACCAAGCTGCCTTCCACAGTGGTTGTACCATTTGACATTCCCACCGTCAGTGGATAAGTGTACCTCTTTTTCCACATCCTCTCCAGCACTTGTCATTTTCTTTTTTATTGATAATGGCCATTCTGGTGGGTATGAGATGATGTCTCATTGTGGTTTTGATTTGTGTTTCCCTAATAGCCAGGGAAGTTGAGCATCTTTTCATATGTCTTTTGGCCATTTGTATTTCCTCTTCTGAGAAGTGTCTGTTCTTGTCTTTTGCCCATTCTGTGATTGGGTTGTCTGTCTTTTGTTGAGTTGAGCAGTCTCTATATATTCTGGATACTAGACCTTTATCTGATATATTGTTTCCAAATATTGTCTCCCATTGTGTAGGCTGTCTTTTTACTTTCTTGACGAGGTCTTTGATGCACAAAAGTGTTTAATTTTGAGGAGTTCCCATTTCTTTCTTTCTTTCTCTAGTGCTCATGCTTTAGGTGTAAGATCTAGGAAACCACCTCCTATTATAAGATTTATAAGATATTTCCCTACATTTTCTCCTAAAGGTTTTATGGTGTTAGATCTCATGTTTAGGTCTTTGATCCATTTTAAGTTAATTTTTGTATAGGGTATGAGATACAGATCCTCTTTCATTCTTTTGCATGTCGCTATCCAGTTCTCTAGGCACCATTTATTGAAGAGACTGTTCTGTCCCAGGTGAGTTGGTTTGACTGCCTTATCAAAGACCAGTTGTCCATAGATGAGAGGGTCTACATCTGAACACTCTGTTCAATTCCATTGGTCAGTATATCTGTCTTTATGCCAGTACCATGCTGTTTTGACCACTGTAACTTCATAATACTCCTTAAAGTCAGGTGGTGTGAGACCTCCAACTTCATTTTCTTTCTCAGGATATTTTTAGCTATCTGGGGCACTCCACCCTTCCAGAAAAATTTGGTTATTGGTTTTTCTATTTTTGAAAAGTAAGTTTTTGGGATTTTACTTGGTATTGCATTGAATCTGTAAATCAGTTTAGGTAGAATTGACATTATAACTATATTTAGTCTTCCAGTCCATGAATACGGTATGTCCTTCCATTTATTTAGGTCTTCTTTGATTTTTATTTTAGCAATTTCTTATAGTTTTCTTTGTATAGGTCTTTTGTATCCTTAGTTAAATTTATTCCTAGATATTTTCTTTTGATTGCAGTTGTAAATGGAATTTTCTTCTTGATTTCCCCTTGTGATTGTTCATTACTAGTGTATAGAAGCACTACAGATTTTTGAGTGTTAATCTTGTAACCTGTTGTACTCAAGAAGTACAACTAAGAATTAGTTGTACTCAATTCTTAGCTCTAGTAGTTATGCTGTGGAGTTTTCAGGGTTTTTGACATATAGTATCATAGCATCTGCAAACAATGAGAGTTTTCCTTCTTCCTTTCCTTGTAATTCTTTTTCTTATCTAATTGCTCTGGCTGGAACCTCCAACGCAATGTTGAATAACAGTGGTGATAGTGGGCATCATTGTCTTGTCTCTGATCTTAGAGGAAAAGTTTTTCCCCATTGAGGATGATGTTAGCTGTGGGTTTTTCATATATTCCCTTTATAATGTTGAGGAAGTTCCCTTCTATTCGTATCCTTTGAAGTGTTTTCCACAAGAAAGAATGTTGAATTTTGTCAAAGGCCTTTTCTGCATCATTCGAGATGATCATGTGGTTTTTCTGCTTTGATTTGTTGATATGGTATATTACATTAATTGATTTTCTTATGTTGAACCATCCTTGCATACCTGGGATGAATCCTACTTGGCATGTTGTATAATCCTTTTAATGTGCTGCTGAATTCGAGTTGCAAGAATTTTATTGAGGGCTTTTGCATCTATATTCATTAGAGAGATTGGTCTGTAATCGTCTTCTCTTGTAGTATCTTTGTCTGGCTCTGGTATGAGGGTGATGTTGGTTTCATAGAATGAGTTAGGTAGCCTTCTCTCTGCTATTTTTTGTAATGAGTTTGAGCAGGATTGGTACTAATTCTTTCTTGAGCATTTGGTAGAAGTCACATGTGATGTCATCTGGCCCTGAGCTTTTCTTTTTGGGAGCTTCTTAATGACTGAATTTCTTTACTTGTGATTGGTTTGTTGAGGTCATTTCTTCTCGAGTCAGTGTTGATTGTTCATGTCTTTCTAAGAAGTTGCCCATTTCATCTGCATTGTCTAGTTTATTTGTATAAAGTTTTTCATAGTATCCTCTCATTACCTTCTTTATTTCTGTGGGATCAGTGGTTATGTCTTGTCTTCCATTTCTGATCTTCTGGTTTTGTTAATCTTCTTACTGATTTTCTCATAGAACCAACTTCTGGTTTTGTTAATTTTCTCGATTGTTTCCATGTTCTCAATTTCATTTATTTCTGCTCTAATCTTCATTATTTCTTTCCTTTTGCTTGTTTTGGGGTTAGTTTGCTGTTCTTTCTCCAGTTTTTCCAAGTGGACAACTAATTCCTTGATTTTTGCTCTTTCTTCTATTTTGATATAGTCATTTAGGCAGTAAATTTCCCTCTTAGCAGTGCCTTTGCTGCATCCCGTAAATTTTGATATGTTGTTTTCATTTTCATTTGCCTCAAGATATTTACTGATTTCTCTTGTAATGTCTTCCTTGACCCATTGGTTGTTTAAAATTGTGTTGTTGAGCCTCCATTTATTTGTGAATTTTCTGGCCCTCTGCCTGTTATTGATTTCCAACTCCATTCCTTTATGATCTGAGAAGATGTTTTGTATGATTTCAATTTTTTAAAATTTGTGACCCACCATATGGTCTGTCCTTGAGAATGATCCATGAGCACTTGAGGAAAAGGTGTATCCTGCTGTTGTGAGGTGTAATGTTCTATAAATGTCTGTTAAGTCTAGCTCATTTATTGAATTATTCAAATTGTCTGTTTCTTTATTGGTCCTCTGTCTAGATGTTCTGTCCACTGATGAGAGTAGGGAATTGAAGTTTCCAACTATTATGGTAGATGTGTCTGTTTCTCTTTTCAGTGTTTTCCCATGTATTTTGGAGCACTCTGGCTTGGTGCATAAATATTTATGACTGTTATGCCTTCTTGTTGAATTGTTCCTTTTATTAATACATAGTGTCCTTCTTTGTCTCTTTTAGTTGCTTTACGTTTGAAGTCTAATTTGTTGAATATTAGTATAGCTACTCCTGCTCTTTTCTGATTTGTTGCTTGCATGAAATATCTTTTCCCAACCTTTCACTTTCAACCTGTTTATCTCTGTGTCTGAGATCCATCTCCTGTAGAGTCCTGTTTTTTAATACATTCTGCCAGTCTATGTCTTTTGATTGGAGAGTTTAACCCATTAACATCTAGTGTTATTACTGTAAGGGCAGTACTTTCTTCTTTCATTTTGCATTTTGGATTTTATATGTCATATCTAATTTTTCGTCTTTTTACCTTTACTGATGGTCTTCATTTCTACACTGTTTTCCACACCTCTCTCTCCTGTCTTTTTCTATCTATCTCTAGTGCTTCCTTTAGTATTTCTTGCAGAGCTGGTCTCTTGGTCACAAATTCTCTCAGTGATTTTTTTGCCTGAAAATGTTTTAATTTCCCCCTCATTTTTGAAGGACAGTTTTGCTGGATATAGAATTCTTGGTTGGCAGTTATTCTCTTTTAGTATCTTAAATATATCATCCCACTGTCTTCTCACCTCTGTGGTTTCTGCTGAAAAATCTACGCATAGTCTTATTGGGCTTCCCTTATATGTGATGGATTGCTTTTCTCTTGCTGCTTTCAAGATTCTTTCTTTCTCTTTTACATCTGACATTCTAATTAGTAGGTGTCTTGGAGTACATCTATTTGGATTTATTCTTTTTGGGGTACTCTGCACTTCTTGGATCTGTAATTTAAAAAGTCTTTTATAAGACTTGAAAAATTTCAGTGATAATTTCCTCCGTTAGTTTTTTTCCTTCTTTTCCCTTCTCCTCTCCTTCCGGGACACCCACAGCATATATATTCATGCACTTCATGCTGTCATTCAATTCCCTGAGTCCCTGCTCATATTTTCCCACTCTTTTCCCTGTATTTTCTTTTTCTTGTTGGTTTTCAGATGTCCCATCCTGTAGTTCACTAATCCTATCTTCTGTCTCTTGAAATCTAACATTGTAGGTTTCCATTGTGTTTTCCATCTCTTCTGCTGTGCCTTTCATTCCCATAATTCTGTGATTTGTTTTTTCAGACTTTCAATTTCTTCTTTTTGTTCATTCCTTGCCTTCCTTATATCCTCCCTCAATTCGTTGATTTAATTTTTTTTTGTTTTTTTTATTAATTAAAAAAAGAATTAACAAAACAATTAGAAATCATTCCAATCTACATGT
The DNA here is from genome assembly GCF_023851605.1 of Tamandua tetradactyla. Taxonomy (NCBI): domain Eukaryota; kingdom Metazoa; phylum Chordata; class Mammalia; order Pilosa; family Myrmecophagidae; genus Tamandua; species Tamandua tetradactyla. Next base: position 5,697,963 of record NC_135349.1, read on the forward strand.
ACAATCAGTAATTCTTAATAACATCACATAGTTGCATATTCATCATTTCTTAGTACATTTGCATCGATTTAGAAAAAGAAATAAAAAGACAACAGAATAAGAATTAAAACAATAATAGAAAGAAAAAAAACAAAAAAAACAAAAGCAAAAAACCTATACCTCACATGCAGCTTCATTCAGTGTTTTAACATAATTGCATTACAGTTGGGTAGTATTGTGCTGTCCATTTCTGAGTTTTTATATCCAGTCCCGTTGTACAGTCTGTATCCCTTCATCTCCAATTATCCCTTCTCTTTTTTTTTTTTTTTTTTTAATTAACGGAAAAAAAGAAATTAACCCAACATTTAGAGATCATACCATTCTACACATGCAATCATTAATTCTTAACATCATCACATAGATGCATGATCATCATTTCTTAGTACATTTGCATTGGTTTAGAAGAACTAGCAACATAACCGAAAAAGATATAGAATGTTAATATAGAGAAAAAAATAAAAGTAATAATAGTAAAATCAAAACAAAACAACACAAAACCAAACAAAAACCTATAGCTCAGATGCAGCTTCATTCAGTGTTTTAACATGATTACTTTACAATTAGATATTATTGTGCTGTCCATTTTTGAGTTTTTGTATCTAGTCCTGTTGCACAGTCTGTATCCCTTCAGCTTCAATTACCCATTGTCTTACCCTGTTTCTAACTCCTGCTGAACTCTATTACCAATGACATATTTCAAGTTTATTCTCGAATGTCCGTTCACATCAGTGGGACCATACAGTATTTGTCCTTTAGTTTTTGGCTGGATTCACTCAGCATAATATTCTCTAGGTCCATCCATGTTATTACATGGTTTCGTTGATTTAATTTTTGATGAGATTTTCCATGTCTGTTCAAACATTCTGAAATAATTGTTTCATCTCCTGTATATCGTTTGAATTGTTGGTTTGTTCCTTTGACTGAGCCATATTTTCAGTTTTCCTAGTATTATTTGTTATATTTTGCTGGCGTCTAGGCATTTTAATTTCGTTAATTTATTCTGGAGATTACTTTCACTTTTTTTTACCTAGGATTTTCTTCCTGGATGACTTTGTTATCTGTCTGTTCTTTGACATTCAGTTCAGCTTATTCTAGCCCTCTAGCTTAGGTTTTGTGTAACAGATGGGAATTTTTCAGTTCTTGTTTTCTTGTTTCTTGCCCTGCCTGTATGGTGCCTTTTCCCCTCCTTAGGAGGATCTACTTAGGTATTATAGACCTGTTCTGGTTTGCTTGCTGCCAGAATACAATGTACCAGAAACAGAATGGCTTTTCAAAGGGGGAATTTAATAAATTGCTAGTTCACAGTTCTAAGGCCGAGAAAATTCCCAATTAAAACAATCTATAGAAATGTCCAATTTAAGGCATCCGGGGAAAGATACCTTGGATCAAGAAGGCCAACAACATTCAGCATTTCTCTCTCAGCTGGAAAGGCCACATGGTGAACATGGTGGGGTCTACCGGCTTTCATGTGGCTCTACCAAAAAGAGACTCTCTCCAAAATGTTTCCTCTTTTAAAGGATTCCAGCAAGCAACTACACCTTTAGTAGGTGGAGACACACCTCCATGGAAATAATCTAATCAAAAGTTACAATTTTTGGGTCACATCTTCATGGAAGCAATCAAAATACTCCCACCAAGCAATACTGAATGAGGATCAAAGGGCATGACTTTTCTGGGGTCCACCACAGATTCAGACTGGCACAAGACCCGAGTCAGATTTTCCCAGACCAAGCTGGCCTCCTCTCAGGAAGAGTCACCTATGTCAGTTTTCCCTGAGGGTGAGACCCAGCAGGTTGAAAGACTTTCCTATGAAGACTCTGGAATCTTTTTTTCATATCCTGCCCAGTATGTGGTACTTGTCTGCCTCTGGATCCCACCAGCATAAGGTGATGTGGTACCTTTAACTTCAACAGACTCACCCTGGGTTCTGGGTGGGCTTGCAGCCAGTCCAGCCTGTCCAGACGGGGGTATGCTGTGTTGTCCGGTCACTGACGTGGCCCTAGCAGTTGTTCTGTACTGTTCCTGGCTATTTACTAGCTGCTCTGGAGAATTAGCTAAATCCTACTCCTCACTAAGCTGCCATCTTGACTCCCTTGCCTATTAAGGTGTTTTGCCCATTTTTAAATTGGGTTTTCTTTTTGTTGTTGAGTTGAAGGATTTCTTTACATATTCCAGATATTAAACCCTTATTAGATATGTAGTTTCCAAATATTTTCTCCCATTGTATAGTTATCATTTTGCTTTCATGATAAAGTCCTTTGCACAAAAGTTTTAAATTTTGATGAATTCCCCCCCTTTAATTATTTATTTTTGTTGCTTGTGTTTTGGATGTAAAGTCTGAGAAAACATTGCCTTACACAAGGTCCTGAAAATGCTTTCCTACATTTTCTTCTAGAAGTGTTATAGTTCTGGCTCTTCTGTTTATGTCTTTGACCCATTTTGAGTTGATTTTTGTATATTGTGTGACATAGGTCTCTTAACTTTTTATTTTGAAAATTTGTACATGTGCAGGAAAATGGAAAGTATAGTACAATGAATATCCATGATGTCATCTAAATTTTTTAATTGCTCATGTTTTGATTGTTCAATTGCTTTCTCTCTTTAGTATATAATACAATTTCTTTTTTCTGAACCACTTGAAAGTAAGTTGCAAACAGCATAATACTTTATCCTTGAATACTTTAGCATTCACCTCCTAAGGATATTCTCCATAACTACATCTATGATCATACATAAGAAAATGAACCATAATTCCATAAAATAATTTCACATGTAGTCCAAATTCATTTTTCCCCACTTAGTCCCAAAATGTCTTTTATAGCCAGATTTTCACCTGTTTAGGCTCTAATCAAGGTTCACACCTTATATCGAGTTATGCGTGTCAGTCTTTTTTGAAGAGACTATTTTGAAGAGTCCAGACCTGTTGTCTGATACCATTATTTATATTTTGTAGAGCCAATGAGATGTTTAAGTCGAAAAGATAATTGCTTTGGTTTTCTTAGTGTCACTCTTTATTATAAGAAATGTTAAAATCATCTACTTGATTTAAGGTCAAAGTCATATTCATTTTTCTTCTTCTTTGGTAAATGTGGATTAAATTGATAATCAAAAGGAGTTACTAAAAGGCTCAGATGTCAATGAAATATGTGAGTGGGTGGGCTTGGAACAAATATACACAGTGGTTTGTTAGACTTACCCCCATATGGAGATGATTAGTTGTCTGGCTTAACGTAGTAAGGATTTTATTTTAATATTCAGCCAAGGCTTTATGAAGAAATGAGTTCTAGAATTGGAAAGGTTGGTAAGGGAAACTGTATTTACATAATACAAAAAAGAGGCCTTTGCTGTCAAAACCTTGGCTAAAGAAGAAGCCTTAAGCCTCTCAGGAACAAATTCTTCCTTTTACTTCTTCCAACCCTCAACACTTTGCTGTTGGCAGTTGAAAAAATATTTAACTTTAGCTGCAGATGAAACTAATAGAGGATCCAGCTGTAACTTTTTGTTGTTTGTATATCTGGTGCTTGATGACAGCAGACTCATTGTATGAAAATTCAATAAAGGAAAGGGCAGGGTGGGAAAAAAAAATGACACTCTATAAAAGCCCGCAAGAAATAGCAACAGGATCTAGGAGTTTTCCTTGCAGACTCCTGATTTAAATTCCATCCTGAAGTTTTATTTTGTTTGTGATTAGTCCATTAGGCATTCTATTTTTCCCTTTTTAATAATATTATGCGTAGAACCATATACATGAGTTTGGCACATTGTTTTAGTGGGAGGTAGAAAACAGTGACTGAGAAAGCAGAAGAGTGAACTCTCCTAAGGTAAAATAGGGCCAGGATTTTTCCAAAATCTCGTTCCTGCTGGTGTGGATACGGCAGCGATCTGTGAAAGAAAACCATGTTCTCTTCTCTTAAATTTGTCAGCAGTACTTGTTTTTGTACATTATATATCATATAGCAGGTAAATATAAAATTAAATTTCCGCTTTGTATAACTGTCCAGTGTAATCACTATAAAAGTTTTGCGTCTTTTATCAGCTCTGTCTTATGATGACTAAGTACATATTATTGCCCTGTGGTTGAAGAGCAGTTTTCTTTTTTGGTGCATGGACCTGTAATCAATTGTTTCCTAAAATAGTTTTTCTGATAAATATAATTATCATAAGGCTAGTGATTTTCACATACTATGCGTCTAAAATGGTTTTCTTTTCTTTCGTTTTTTTTAGTGTTAAGGAGATGATGTTTCTCAAATTTCTTGTAATTGTAACCAGACATCCTGTTTGGGGGCCATTTGAGACTAGTTGCCAGTGAAGAAATTGTGCAGTTCTTGTATCACCTTTTGAGTTATTCTTTTTTAGATGTGATTTTATAGACAGGTATCCTTGAAATTTCATACTTTATTTTTAGATGATCTTTCTATATTTCTGTGGTTCAGGGTATCAGTAATGAATGTATTATTCAGCACAGAAATATTGTTCACTGTCTTAATGCTGATTAAACTGTATGGGAACAATAAACCAGTGGCACTTGTGGATATATTATGTGAAGACTACCACACGGGTTTAAGAGGAGAGAACGTTGCTTTCTTTCACAGACTGCTACCGGATCTACACCAGCAGGAAGGAGATTTGGCAGAATCCTGGCCCCATTTTACATAGAGGACTCAGTTTTCTGGGTTCTCTTTTCAGCCTCCCGCTGAAAAATGTTTTATGATCCTTAAAGGAACCTCCTTCACGACCTTTATCTACTTCTCTCCTGCCCCATTATTGTTACCCATAGAGCTTGTTAGTTTTTATTTTTTAATTTAAGAAGAGTGGTCTGGTGGCTTTCTTCTCGGATGTATCCCTAGCTGCTTTGCTGATCCTTATGGCATGAGACACCCTTCCCCTCCTGAAGTAACTTTTGATCTCATGAAGAATTATAGGAGTGAGGGTCTGTGAGCCCTTGGGGATAGAGGATTTATAATTTTTTAAAATTTTGAAATATAATTATATATAATGTTCACCCTTTTGAAGTGTACAGTTCAGTGGTCTTTGATATAGTCACGGAGTTGTGCAGCTGTCACCACCAACTAATTTTAGAATATTTTAATGACCTTAAGAAGAAGCCCCATCCTCACTAGCAGTCACTGTCTCCTCTGGGCCCCGGGCAGTCACTAATCAACTTTCTGTCTCCATGGATTTGCCTCTCGTGGCATATCATAAATGGAATCATATATTCTTTGGCTTGTGTCTGGCCCCCTGAATGAGAGTGCCTGGTTTTGCACAGCCTCACCAGCAGTGTATGCTGTCAAATTTTTGTATATTTGACTGGCAGATGGGTCAGAAATGGCATCTTACCTTAGTTTTCATTCGCTTTTTTTTCCCATTTATATGCCCATTTTTCTAATGGGTTATTGATTCTTTCCTTTTCAGTTTCTTGAAGGTCTTTGTATATTAGGAGGATTAATTCCCGTGGATTGCAATTGTGGTCTCCCATTTTTCCATTTCTCTTTTGAATTTACTTATAGCTTATTTTGTTTTGCTTTGTTGCAGTGCAGAAGATTTCAACTTTTTATGCAGCTAAATCTATTTTTTCTTTTTATGGTTTCTAAATTTTGAGTCATATTTAGAAATGCCTTTCTCATTCCAAGATTATAAAAGAAGTTGCTCATGTTTTTAATATTTTCTTCCTGTACTTCTGTGGTTGTATTTTCTGCTTTTAAATCTTTGAATGATTTGGAGTTTATCCATTGTACGGTGTCAGATATAGGAACAACTTTATCTTTTTTCCACAAATGGCTACCTTGTCCCGACGTATTGAAAAACTCATTCTTATCCTGCTGCCTTTGTCACATAATAAATTTCCCTCTTATACGAGACTTTCTGGACTTACTATTCTGTTCTGCTGGTCTGTCTGTCCAAATGCCAGGACTTCACAGTTGTACTTATTGATGTCGTGGAATTTTAATATTGGTTAGGGCTGGCCTCTTCTTTTCAGTTTTTCTGGCTGTTCGTTTGCTTGCTTTTTCCTCATGAATTTTAGAATCTTCTCATCTATTAACAGAAAATAGCCAGCTACTATTTTAATTGAGATTGCATTAAACTTATAAATTTAGAGAGACAACTTTATGATATTGTCTTTCTCTCTGAGAACATGGTGTGCCTTTTCATTTGTCCAAGTCTTTAATACCCTTCAAGATTGAGTTTGAGTTTTCCTCACATAAATTTTGTGCATTTGTTGTTAAATTTATTACTGGGTATTTAATCTTTTTAATTGCTATTGTAAATGAGGTATTCATTTCCATTTTTTCATCTTATTATTGTTTAAATTGATGAAAGCTCTTGACTGCTATTAATTTTATATCTTACTAACTTAAAACATCTTATTGTCTCTAAAAATATAGATTTTTAACTTGGTTCTCTTGGGTTTTCCTTTAGTCATTTCTTTGGCATTCAATAATTTTATCTCTGTACCATTTTTAATTGTGATTTTGGTCTCTTGTCCAATTGCATAGGCCAACGAAGTCTGTGTTGAAAATGCTGACTGTGAAATGCCAGTGGGGCCTCCATGTGCAGATGTAGGCTTGGAACTTAGGAGAGAGAAGAGGGTTAGAGAGCACATTTGAATGCCATTAATACAAAAACGGTGGGTTGAGGCAGTGGTGGGAGCATGTGTGTTTGCTCAGGGAGAAAGTACGGTGAGGAGAGGGCACGAGCTGAGGACCAAAGAAGCCGCAGATGAGACTGAAGGCAGAGGTTGCTTATTAAATGCTTCCTCAGTGTGTTTACCCAAATGTATATTTTTATTTGCATTTGACTTAGTTTGTGTTTCTTTATGAAGCATGCTACTTTTCATTAGTTTTTAATGAACTTCACTTTAATCTTTCAATATTTTTTCCCCTCAGTCCTTTTATTCTTTTTAAAAGACATGTAAAGAATTTCTTTTTGTGGGAGTTGTTTAAATAGTTAACCGTAGGGAGAAATTATGCTTACATAGGAGCCTTAGGGTTGTTTCTTTTGGTTACAGATGGTGCAATTAAACAGATATTATGATTCACAGTGGTTTTTCTGGATGAATACTCTGATTTTCTTGGAAGTGAACTTAAAAAGCAATTGATTTATAAAAACATAACTATTAAAATATTAATATTTCATTCTTATTCTGGGTGAAGCAAATTTCTTAGGTTTGAATGATAATCAGCCTCTAAGGAGACTTGATGAAGTGTGGTTGTTTCAGATATCTGAAATATGTTTTGTTGTATAAATTAGAGTTTTAGAATGAGTGACACCTTAATACCTTTGCTGAGAGCTAATTCTATACTCGTAGTTTAACATCTTAGCCAAATTGATTTGCAGGCCACATTTTAGCATTATAGGACCACTACTTTCCTGAGGGTGGCTGAATTTTACATTCTCTTGAATTTGCCACCCTTGCCATCCCTGGAAATTGGCTGTCTTTTGATACTGACGGGAAGAGAGTAAAGATAAACTTATAAGTGGTCATTCCTGCATACCTCATGAAGTTGGAGTATACAAAGTTAGACACATTTATGGTACAATTCTTAGGGGAATAAAAACTGGGTGTTTTTTGGTTTGTTTTGTTTTTAGATAGAAATGAGGGAACAACTGGTGAAAGATGGGTTTGCCAAGGTGTTGAATTTCTTCAGTGTAGTAGATTTTGTTTTCAGAGCCTTTATCAATGGGGATGCCCTCTGTTCTTTGAAAACTAGGAGTGTCCCCCGGGCAGCTGCACCCCTGTGGCAGTTTCGTCGCCGTTTTTATAAGGGGGCAGCGCCTGACAAGCGGCGCGGTTGCAGTCTGCAGCTGTGTGGGCTGGAAAGCCAGTCTGTGTAGAAGCGCTCCTTCCCCCAGAGGATGGAAGCAGTGCCTGCCTCAGCGACGTTGCTGGGTGGTGGTTCCTGTGCTGCAGGACGTCTCCTTTGATCAGGATTTTGTCCGAGCCTCTCCTCTGACAGAGGATGGTCTGGTTGGATGTGAGCCTCCTGTGAGCTGTCCAGTGAAGACCTGTGTCTGGTTCAGGCCCGTTGACCAATGGCCTTGTAGCAACTCTTTTATGTGTTGAGTAAGTTGCCTTTCATATGGATAGTTATAACTTTATTTATTTTTGTTAAAGAAGAAGAGAACATTAATTGGGAACTTCTGATGATGTTTGAAACAATTCCTCTGTGGCAGGTACACTGTCAAGATTGGAGGCTAAAAGTTAATTCCAAGAAATGGTTGTTTGCCATTACTATGTTCTCCAGGATTTCTAAAACCTTTGTCTAAGTGATATGGTTTGTTAAGGTTCCAGAGCCATCTTCGTACTCTGAGGTTGGATCCCAGAAGAGTTAGTTTAAAAAGAAAATTGAAGTGGCTTCCTGGCCTGGCAGTAGCCTCTGAAGCCCAGGTGGTCAGGCTGCGGGTCTTCCTTATTGAAGGGATACTCGCCTGCAATCTCCTAAACTGGTTTGACTGGTTTAACTTTTAAGCCACAACCAATTCTAGCTGAAGAAATGTGTAAGTACAAACATTTAATTTATGTTTATTTAATTAAACAGCAGTAGATTGTATCTACTGACCTGTACTGTCTTTCTTTAATAGTTTTTTTATAATGGGAGATTGTACTTTTTGACAGTCTGGTGTTGTGGAGTGAAGAACAGGAAGGTCCATATTTGAACGGGTTTTCTATTCCTAGTAGCTTTAATTTACTTGATTTCCAAACATGGGCAGCAGGATGCTGCCAGCTGTTGTATTTCATGCCTAACGTCTGACATTTTATTTTTCATTTCCTTGTCTTACCAGACACATGTCTTACCATGTTTCCAAGTGGTGATGTCCAGCAGGCCCTTGAATTTACTGATGTCACTGGCGCCTAAGTGGTAACTGAGATGGTGAGAGCATGCGGTGACCAAGAGCAGGTGCACCATGAGGAAGGTGGACACGTGAGGAGTGCCTCCTAGGAAAACAGTGTTTCCTCTTGGGAAGAAGGAGGAATCTTGGGTTACAGGGGACTGAGAAGGCGTGGATTTGAGAAGACGTAAGAGAGCAGAAGTGGTGGAAGGGTGGTTTTGAGTGACCAAAGGAGTGGAGCTCCTCATAAAGTCGGAGGTGGGTTCAAGGGGACCAGAAACCACAGCACCTGAAAATAGACGTTCCAGCCAGGGGTCTCCTTTGCAAACCAAGAAATTGACTCTGACTTATTTAGATATAGAAGGAAAACATTGGAAGGATGTGGGGGAAGTTTCAGGAAGTTGAGAGAGCCACGCCTAGAGAAGTGGCCATGGCCAAGGGAAGCTGGGCAGGCAGAGCCCTAGCCACGGCACGCCACACGGTGGACTGATTTAGGTCACCTGTTGCTGCTGCTCGACCCACCACTGCTGGTTCTGGCTGTCACTGGCATAATCATTTCTTGGTTGCTCATTCCTTTGTCAGCCTCTTGCTGGTCAGCATTCTGGTAGGAGCAGCTGATTGGGTCAGTTTATGATGGGAGGACTCAGGGGAGCTGCTCTGTGGCCCTTTTGCTTCCATGAGGGCAGGTGGCCCACCGTACCAGGCCTGGTGGTCAGTGCACTCTTTGCAGAGGAGATAGTTGTGAGGAAGATGAATGGAAGTGGGGAAGTGGGAAACCAGCAGAGATTGGACGGATTAGGCCTCCCTGTTGCCGGGCCAGTCAGCTACCAGTCTGAGCCGGAGGGGAGCTCAGTGTGTGTCTCTGGGCACTTCTGGCTGCTCCCCGCACAACTCCTGTGCTCCCCACAGTCAGGCTGTGGTCTTCCCAAGGTTGGGCAACCAATTTGCCTTCCGGTTTGTTTTAATAATAATCTGAATTGTGCTCATGTCCAGGATGAGTTAAAAGACGTTTGAGCCTGTCCTGCATTGGGGATTAGCAGTGGAGATGGTAAAGGGCTAGTGGATAAGGAGACCACTGAAAAGGTGCATTTCTGAGCTGGACTGGGAGGGAGGTGAAGTTTCGAGGATGTGGACAGACCAGGCAGATAGGCAGGTTTAAACATGGGTGGGGATAGGAGCAAGAAAGCAGAGCAGGCAGATTGTTCAAAAAGAATTTTAGGATTAGAGAATTTGGAAGAGGACCTTGTCAGGCTTTTCAGGGCTGTAGTTTATAAATGAGGGGAAGTTGATTGCAGTTTTAGGGTTATATTCTTGGAAGACAGCTGGATGGCTGCTGACCAATAAGATGGAGAGAAGGAAAGAATGTGTCCATCTAGGAGGGGCATTGGTTGAAAGCATTAGGGCACAAGCCGGCTGGCAGGCAGACAGCTGTGTCGCTGCCTCTACGGTCATGCTCGTGGAGAGCCCATCCCTAAGTGAAGGTCTGAGCAGCAAGTGCTTGCTGGGAGCGCAAGTGTCCAGGAGGCGTCCTTGTGATAGATGCGCAGGCCGGGGTCCTGATGCAGCTGAACCACCGCTGGAGCCCTTCACCCTCGGTTTGCTTGTGCTCATACGGCAGGTTCCCACATGGGACTCGATGCAGTCACTGGTCATGTCAGTTTCTGGTATTCTGTTACCTGTGAATGGTATATATTTATCACCCTGCATTGATCTTTTAACATTGAGAGAATGCAGCAGTTATGTGTATTCAAGGATTCATATTTGCCTATGAATGACAAATATGAGTGCCTGCCCATTGACGAATGGGCATGCTGATTTCTCTTGTGAGGTTGACACATTATTTGTACCTGAGGGGTGGCTCTGCCTCTGGCGTGTAAGTAAATACAGGTTCCTGGGCCTGCAGCTGCTCTCAGGTCCAGTGAGTGGGGACATCACTGGCCTGACCTCCCTGAAGAACACTGTAGAGATGTCACCTGAGCTGTGAGCAAGTCTCTGACGTTTTCTTTTGTATCTCTGTGCTAGCGCTGTCCTCCTCCCGACCCCACTCTTTATTGGGTTAATCCCTATTGTCTTCCAGGTTGTAGTTTATGTGTCATCTCCTCAGCCTTTCTCAACCCTCAGTGCAAGTTAGGTTCCCCTCTGTTACTCTCTCTTCTCTTACATAGAATGTATCAACATTCTGTAATAATGTGTCTGTGATTGTGTTTGTTAAATGGTAGACAAAAAGATTGAGGCAGAGTCCTTAAGTGTTTTGCTCACCTGTGGTGCAGATGTAATGCAAGGGACAAGACCAGGGCAGTATTGGGTAAATGAATGAAAGCCATGGTGTGGCATGTGGTTCAGATGAGGGGAAAAGACCTCGAGGACCCCAAGTTGCTGGCAGGCCCGGCCATACTGGGCCTATGCAGAAGTTGAGAGGAGACCGTGGATGTGCTGCTGGGAAGGTGGTGGAAGGAGGCCTGTTCGTGAAGGCATGGCTGCCATATTTTACCTGCTCAGTCGCAAAATAATTTCTTATTTTAAAACAGGAATAGTGTTACTGTTTTACTTTTACTGATTGTGAAAGTACCAGCTTCTAAAAAACTTCAGAAAATTATAAAGAAAAAAATAAAAATCACCTATAGTTTACCCTTACCACCATTGGCCTTTGCTGAGTGAATATATGCTTTTCAGAACAGAAATGGAGTTCTGTGTACGTGCGGTCTCATACACAGCTCTTTTCATCCTTGTGTTGTAGGTATCCCTTCTTGTCAGGGGGTTCTGCATCATCAGATGGCCGCATGACCTCCGCGTGTGTACCGCTTCGCCTGTAGGATCATGTAGCTCTGAGTTTTGCCGTGTGAATTGCCCTGAGATGAACATTCTTCAGATTACAGTTTTAGTCCTCCGAGACAGAACTTTCTTAAGTCTGGCAGAATGCAAATTGGGATTCCAAATTTTAAATTTTTGACTAGTTCTGTCTCTTTGGGGTTGTATTAGTCATTTGATCCTGTCCATGTACAGCATCAATTGAAATGCTGTCAATTTCCCTATTTCCTCCGAATAGAAGGAGACTATAGGTATTTTTAGCTTTAGGTGCCTGACACACTACTTCAAGGAGGAAAAACTCCTGGTAAGTTTCTAGGTGAAGGATATTAATGGTAATTAGTATAATAGTAATAATAGCACCACCGATGATGGTTATCATTTATTCACTATGTGCCAGGTGCATTGAGTGTTCACTCATTTCCAGTGAACATTTGAGTAGGTGTTGTAAGCTCCATTTTACAAATGACGATGTTTTGGGTTTTTTGCATGGCAGGCACCAAGAATTGAACCTGGGTCTCTGGCAGGGCAGGCGAGAAGTCTGCCTGCTGAGCCATGGTGGCCCGCCCAGGGAAACTGAGATTTAACCAGATTAAATGTCTTGTATCTAGTTTATAAAGGTGGTGCTGAATGATGGTTATCAGTTTCTTGGGTCTGTCTTACTGGGAGATGTGTACCTGATAGTAGCAAGATACAATTGCTTTATAAGGTTGAGGCACTTTTTTTTTTTTTAAACTGGAAACAGAAATAGTTTGTCATTAAAAAAAAAACATTTAAAATTAAGATGCAGCTGCTTTTATTTGTTTGGCTATGGAAGAATGGTGGAAGGAAGCAGCCAGTCAGTAAGGAAACCGGTGCCCTGGCCAGCTTTACTTTAATAACTACGTATTTCCTCCTTGGAATTCCCTCTACAGTTCATTTGGCTCATTCGGTCTTTACCTTCTGTTCCACTGTTTTATTCCGCTGCTGGACATCTGTTAAACATCTGTTCTCTCTGCTCTGGGACGTGCGGTTGTTTTGTGTTCGCGCAGTGGCTTGTAGATCCTGGTGCTTGTGCCCAGGCGCCTTTAGGATGAAGAGTCAGCAGTGATTGCACAGTTTTCTCTTTTCCTTGTTGCTACATCCTCAGCTCACTAATTACCAATAAAAATGTCTAACAAGATTTGGCACATTTTCTTGCCAGAGGAAGAAAGGAAGAGAAGAAGCTTGGAGTAGAAGGAGGGAATCTCTTATTTAAAAAGGATGGATTTTTACATTCTTAAAAGTGCAATAGTGTCTCATGCCTAGCGTGTGAGGGAATTTTTTGTGGCTTTGGAACTGGGGGCAGGGTTGATACCAAGTGGGGGAGGGTGCTTCGCAGAGGGGGAAACAGCTTGTATTTCCAGAAGCTAAATGTTAAAGTTGAACATGGTCTGGACGCAGACAAGAAGTTCTTTTGCTGCCTCTACTTGCTTGAAAAGTGCTCGTTTTTTATTTTTTAAGGTCATTTTGGGGGGAGTTTCTCTGCTACCAGCCTGGCTCTTTCAGTGTGGCGTGACCCTGAATCCTGTCCTCCCACACAACTTGAGAACTTGGTCCTTTTCTCACAAAGACTTCTTTCCAACCCCTTGCCTCCCCCCAGACATTCCATATTTGGAGCTCAGTGCTTTTCTACAGAGTGCTGGCTGGAGGGCCTGTCCCATCCATACTTCTGTCCCACGTACACGGGAGAGGATGAGTGTTCAAGCAAATGTATATAAAAGTAGAAAGTGCCCTCCTAAGCCAGGGGCACACTTTTCTTTTATGAACATACTATATTTTCTTTGAAACTAGAAAGAAGCTATGGTTTGAGATAAAACGGAGTAGAGAATCAAGAAAATAATTTCTTAGACCATACTTATAGGAACCTTGGTTTAGCTGAGTTAACCAGTAAGGATAATCTAAGAGAAAGCTTCCCATTTTGACATTTGTTATTAAAAAAAACAATTTTTTAAAATATAATCTGAATCAGAACGAACCCAAGCAGCCCTCTGGTTGCTGTTGAAATCTAGTCCAGCTCCCGCATTTTTATAAGAAGCACGACCAGTGCAAAGTTCAGAAGCTCTTAGGGTGTTCAGAGAGTCAGCCCTGGCCCAGCTGACCGGGCTGGTGACCTGCTCGCGTTCTCTGTGGAGCGAGTTAGTTCTCTGTCGGCTTGAGGAACCAGCAGTTCCTTTTCAGGCACATTTTCAGTAGGCTTATGAGAGGCTTGAAAGGTTTGGGAGGAGAAATACGAGTGTACCAATTACTGAAAACTTCGTTGATGTCAGTGCTTCCCTTTGGTTTGCTAACGAGAGCCCAGCCAGTTTTTCCCCAGCCTTGGAAAACCTGCTGAGAGCCGTTTATGTTAGAGATGGAGAGCCACCGTGACAGTGGCGTCCTCGTTTTGGTTCTGTCTTTAGTGGAAATTTTTCCAAGTCTGATGTTTATTATAGTTTTCTGCCAGAAATCCTTCACTTAGGTTAAAAAATCATCTATTCTTAGTTTACTGGAGTTGTTTTCCCCCCTCCTTAAATCAGGAAGAGCTGTTGAATTTTTATCAACTGCTATTTTCCCATCTATTGAGATAATCCTGTGCTTTTCATTATGAGCCTTTCTCTGCTTCAACTTTTTTTTTTCTATCTGCACAAATCTACTGACTTGGCTTAAAATGCCTTTAAAATTTTAACTTTCACAGCAGTCTTCTGCATGCATTTTTCCTTAAATTTCATTTCTCTCTTAATTTGTTCCTCACGGCTTTGTTTGTTTTTTTTTGTAGGGATTTTTAGCATTTCTGGGCTGTTAGTGATCTGTTGTTTTTAAAAAGTCTTTCCTGTCATTTCATGGGTTTAGGTAAGAGGGAGAGCACACCCAGCGCCTAGTCTGCCCTCGTGATCTGGTCTCCAGGATTCAAGAAATTTCAACGTTACTTGCCCAAGTTCTGCTATAGACGAACTTCCAAGTTCGTAAAACCTTGTAGATGTTTTGTGCTTACCTTGGATATCCTGACTGAGAAACAAAGTTTGGACTTATGTTATAAAACCTGGCCAAGTGGCCTGTACTTTTGGGAGATGACAAAGAGCTCCGCAGGGCTGGAGTGGCTGGAAGAATCCCTGGCTGGGGTTTTCAGGCTAGACTACCTATTTCCTTTGCCTTCCTGGACTAATAGATAAAAACCACATGTATCCCTCCCTGCTTTGACTGCTTTGTCCTAAAATAGCACTCCCCTGCCTCCCCACCCCCTTCTAAACATTAGATTCTTCAAGTGTTCTTTCTGCCTTTTAGATGGTTGTGAGAGGGAAATGAAATGCCAGATGTTCTACAGCTGTATCCAGTCTGCTGAAGACGGAAATGTGGTTCCCGCTTCCCAGCAAGGCCGGAGGAAGTATCTACACTGCCTTCTAAGCATTTCACTAGGGACTGTGTTTGTAGATCTGGGAGGAACTCGGGCTCTTTCTGTGGAGTCTCTCGTGTTCTTCCAACTGAAAGAGGATGCCAGTCACAGATGAATTGGCTTTTTTCTTTGCCTGAGGTTGGGTTTGTCAGGTTAGTGGTACCAGTTTATGTTCTGGGCCACCTAGTGATAAATACTTCAAATAATTTTTCTTTTTTAAAGAAAAAAGCAACTTTTGTTCCTTTTTAAAAATCAGTATTTTCTGTGTAAATTTTCTTCACTTTTAACTTTTTTCAAGCTCCATCGTAATATAAGCTGTATTTGGACAGTATTTATCTCTTAGATATCTTTCATGCAGGGCAATTTCTGCCAACAACATTGGCTTATGTGATAATGAAAATGTGCACATATTGTTGGAGAGTACATAAATAATGTACTGTCTTGATTTATCTTAAAAGTCAGATTTTATTAATACTAGACATTCAGTATATGATAGACAGACTCATGGTTTTGAATTTGTTTGGGACCCACCATCGAATGCTGCATGCTCCAGTTTTTCTGACTTCTGTTAGAATTCACAGAAAGTGTTAGTGAAACATAGTCACAGGGTAACATAGTAGGGAACCAAAGATTCTATACTCTAGGGTTCCAAAATAAAGAGACTAACCAAAAATTTATTGTTTTTAAACAGCTTTATTATTTATAATTTATGTACCATAAAATTCACCAGTTTTGAGAGTATAATTGAATGACTTTTAGTAAATGTACAGAGTTGTATAACAACCCCCATGATCTAGTATTAGAACATTTCTGTCGCCCCAAAAAGATCCCTCATTCCCTTTTACAGTCAGTCCTTGCACCATCCCCATCCCTGACAATCTTCTTTCTGTCTCCATAGATTCATTCAGCTCTGCTGGACGTTTCATAGAAATGGAATCTCACGTTCAGTTTTTTGCATTTGGTTTCTTTCACTGAGCATGTTTTCAAGTTCATTCTTTTTTTTATTGCTATGTAATATTTGCTTTGTTCTCTTTTATTATTAAATACTTTGTTTATCCATTCCTGATTTGATGGGCATTCAGATGTTTCTGGTTTTTGGCTGTTAAGAGTCATGCTGTGAAAAACATTTTTTAATGAGGATGAAAGTATTATACTTTATTGAAAAATTTGAAATTACAAAAAAAGTATGAAAAAAATAAAATCACCTTAATTATATCACCAGAAAAGAAACAATCTTAACATCTTGTTTTCCACCTATCATATGTTATGTGTATTTGAAATAAATAGTATATATACACATATTTGCATATTGATTGCTTTTCCATTTACCATTTTAATTATGAACATTTCCCCAAGTCATTAAATTTGCTCCAGAAATGAGTTTCTGTTTATATTAATATTCCATCAGGTGAATAAGCATCATATTTTTAGACATTTAGTGGAATGATTATTTCCAGTTTTAATTATTGTAATAATGCTGTGGAGAATTTTTTGTACCTAATATTTACTTATAATTCTGATTATTCCTTTAGGCTAGATTCCTAGAAATGGTATTATTGGGTTAAAGATAAGAACATTTTAAAGGCTCTAAGTATATTGCTAAATTGTTTTCCAGAAAGGAAAGTCCTACCAGCCTTTGCATCAGTTCTTTTGCCAGTATAGACAATTATGCTGTTTTTATTTTTGCCAATCTGATAGGTGAAATATGGCATTTTACTGTTTCTACATTTTTGGCAAAGACAGAAGTTTTTTCAGATCTTTATTGGCCATTTGTATTTCTTCCGTAAATTATCTTAATATTACTTGTTACGTATTTTCTCTTGAGCTGCTAGTGTTTTATATGTAAGAATTCTGTGTCTGGCAGGAATATTGTCACTTCATGGTGATAGTGAAAATTTTCTGTTCTGGAATATAATTCTTCCTCCAGAGTTCAGTAAAACCGGGGAGGGGGCCTTTTTTCCCTTTTTCTTTTGTGATGGTTATTGGCAGGAGTGATATTCGAAGTATTTAACAACTGCTGCAGTCTGGGCATTCACTGCCCAGGTGGAATTCAGCGTCTGGTTCAAATGTGGCTGTAGCTTTTGGGCTGCTTAGGCTTTCAGCAGTGTCCTGAGTCAGGAAATTTTCTGTGCGCTGAGGATTTTCAGTTTTTTAGTGTATTTAGTTTTTAGGTTCACTGTGAATCTACCGTCATATACCCTTTCTCATTTGCAGCTAACACATGTTTAGGTTTTTCTCATTAAAAGATACTAGACTGATATTAAAATGTTAGACTAGTAAAAAGATTATAAAATATATTAATAGTGAAATGTTAGAGATAAACCATTAAAATCAGGAGCAAAATATGGATGCTTATTATTATTTAATATTTCAGAAGTTTATTGAATAGGAAAATGAAAAAAACTAGCCTGCATTTTAACCACTAATATGTTAAAAGCATTAAAAGGTTCTGTTGAGTTCTCATTTTATGCTTTTTTTCTTTGAAAAATTTTTTTCTTTTGTGTTTATTATTTCTTTCTTCAGCTATCCCAAGGTTTGGTTTGTTTGTTGTTGTTTTCTGATTTCTAGAGTGGAATGCTTTTGTGTTCTTTGAATTTACATCTGCATACAAAATTCCTTAAATTTAAATTTGTATTGCTTGTTTTGATTATTCTCTAAATAATTTTAAATTGAAGTTTCACTTTCCAAGTTGAAAGTTATTTAGGAGACTGGTTTTTAATTTCCAAGTGTTTGGGGGGAGGATTGTGTTTAAAAAATTAAAGATTTCTGTCTGATCTTTTAATCTATTTTTGTGCCAGTACCACACCATTGTAACTATTAGAGCTGCAGTGAATGTGCCTGCATTTCCATATACACCTTTTGACTCAGGCTTGTTAATGGTGATTTAGGTTCCTTCTCTCCTTGTTTAAGAAGCGGAATGCAAAAACATACCATCTTCCTAGTTGATTTTATGAGGAGAAACGGGATTGTGCAGGGGCTCTGCCTGGGATGTGGGTTCAGAGGGGACAGGGTGGAGGAGATTTGAACATGGTCGTGGGTTGGTGGAAGGGAGTTGGTAGAAAAGAGGTATCAGGGCAAAGGAGAGGGCATGGCTTAGGGGCAAGGCACTGGGGAGGAAAGACATGGAGGTCAAGGGTGGGGACCTGGAGCCACCATAAGAGAGTGGAGGCTGTGAAATACGCTGATACATTTTTATTGTAAACTAAGTATGGAAGGCTTGAGAATTGGGCTAATAATTTAGGCTTTTGAAATTAAGTGGATGCGTGAAAGTTTGTCATTCCTTCTCTGCTAGACCTTGCTATTTAGATTAATTCTTGCATAAATGAGTGCAACCTTTCCCATTTGGTAATGAGTTTTGATTTAATAAGATAAACCAAAAGAGATTGATAAAATATTGTGACCTAACAGACTTACTTTTGATATGAAAAATATGTCTTGGTCCTTTGATATTTGAGATACTGATTTCATATTTTATCGATTACCAGACCTTTGTAGAACTGTTTTTTAAAGGTTAGGACGGTGTTTCATAAAGTGCTAGTTTGTGTGGTGAGAGGACAAGCGATGTAGTGAAGTAAGTGGCACTAAAAGTGGATCGAGCCACATCGGTGCAACCTGGGACCCAGATCATTTGTACTGTCGGAGTCTGTGTCATTAGTATCATCCCATTTTTGTTTTTAGATTTTTATTCTAAAACCTCTACATATAAATGTGCATATAAATGTGCATAGTTAAAATCTGCATTGTTAAATGTGATTATCTCTGTGTCGTGGCATGGTAGCTGCTTTCTCTTTTCTTTTGTATCTCATTTGCTTTTTCTACATGAGTGTGTTTTTTTTTTTTAGATTCTACATGAGCATGTATTCTTGCTTTTTGTGCAGTAGAAAAATATTTTAATGAATGCATAGGATAGTGTTAAGAATCCATGAGAATAGTGGAAACCCAAAAGACAGTAATTGCATCATTCACAAGTTTTGATGGTTTGACTGCCATAGTTATGCGTATTATCTCTCTTGAAATTCTGAAAAATTAATTTGTATGTAAATGCCTCATCTCCATTTAAGTGGAGAGGAAATGAAACATCCTTATCCACTTTTGCTTCCTCCAAATAATGAGGGAGAAAATGACTTGCCTGCTAGTAAAGGCTGCATACAGCAAGAGTTTTGTTTACTCTAAATTTATTAATGACTTATTGATCGTCTGTTAAGAACAGCCAACCAGAGTGTTGTTTGGAGCTACTTTTTATTAGCTGTGTTGTCAAATAAAAACTTTCACCTGAAAACCTGGAACCTTTTAATGATGAATTATAAAACTATATATAATGGGTTGGTTTAGTTTGAGACTCAGTTCTTTACAGTAACGTGTCTTAGCGAATGAATGCTTCCGGTTGGCACGCGCTGTGGCAGGGCAGGGCTGGAGGTGGGGAGACAGGCTGCTCGCCTCCAGTGCAGCACGTGGTTGGGTGATAGTGTCACGTTCTCGCTTGTTGTCCTGCTTTTAAAGTGAATAAGCCTTGATCGTCATTCCCTGAAGATGTGCCTTGACACTGCTGCCTCTGAAAGTCCACCTGGTCACACCCGCACTCGGGTTAGGAGAGAGCTCAGCTCCTTGCTCCCGAGCTGCCTGCTGTCCTCCACCCCCTGCCAGTTTGCATGGCACAGCTCACAGGACCCATGTACCTGGAGATCAGAGGTGCACATAATCCTTCTGTC
Source organism: Tamandua tetradactyla (assembly GCF_023851605.1). Lineage (NCBI taxonomy): Eukaryota > Metazoa > Chordata > Mammalia > Pilosa > Myrmecophagidae > Tamandua > Tamandua tetradactyla. Next base: position 5,717,736 of record NC_135349.1, read on the forward strand.
TGGCTACCTGAGTTAGAAAACACCTGATTTTTTCCCCCTAGGTAATGTGAATTTTTTTGCTTTTTTAAAAAACTTTTTATTTTGAAATAATGACAGACTCACAGACAGTTGCATATATTAGTACAGGAGACCCATACCCTTCACCTACTTCTCCCTGTTGGGTGCATGTTATGTGTCTGTAACATAGTGTCGAAACCAGGAAATTGACACTGGAAGAAGGCTCATGTGCACTTCTGTCATTTTATCATACGTGTGGATTTGCACACCCAGCTCTAAAAATCAGTTCTCGAGAGAAAACTGTTCCGTTGCCACAGAGATCTCCCCAAGCTGCCCCTTAGAGTGTGCCTCTTCCTCCCCCAGCCAGCAGCTATTCTGTTTTCCATCTCTGTAATTTTGTCATTTCAAAGAATGTTACATACTATGCAGTGTGTGGCTTTTTGAGATGAGCTTTTTTTTCACTCAGCGTAATGCCCTTGAGATCCAATCAAGTTGCGTTTATCAGTGGTTCATTACTCCTTATGGCGGAGTAGTTTTCCATGGTGGGGATGTACCACAGTTTATTTAATCGTTTACCTGTTTGGAACACTTTGGTTGTTTCTAGTTTTTGGCTTTTGCAAATAAAGCTGCTGTGAGTGTTCATATTTATATTTTAGTGTGGAGCTAGGTTTTATTTATCTGGGATAAGTGCCCAAGAGTGATATTTCTTGGTCATATAATAAGTGTATTTTTAGTTTTGTAAGAAACTGCCAAACTTTTCCAGAGTGGCTGTGCCGCTTTACATTCCCACCAGCAATGTATGAAAGATCCAATTCTTTTTTTCCTCGTCAGCCTTTGGTATTGTCATCTTTTTTATTTTAGCTATTCTGATAGGTGTGTAGTGATATCTCATTGTGGTCTTAATTTGCATTTCATGACTGGTGATATTGAACGTCTTTTCATATGCCTTACTTGCCATTTGTATATCCTCTGGTGAAATGTGTTTTACCTGTTTTCCAGCTGGATTATTTGTTTTACTGTTGACTTTTGAGAGTCCTTTATAAATTCTAGATATGAGCCCTTTTGCAGATATGTGACTTGCATGTATTTTTGCCCAGTGTGTAGCTTATATTTTCATCCTTTTTAACAGGGTCTATCCTAGGGCAAAAATACTTAATTTTGATGAAGTCTTAATTTATCAGTTTTTTTCTTTTGTAGATAGTCTAGGGCCCAAAGATGTTCTCCTATGTTTTAATTCTAATAGTTCTATAATTTTACATTTGATATTTAAATCTCTGATTCATGTTTTAATAAACATACTTAAGTTTACTGTGAATTTTGTACATGTAAAGGATTGTAGCACATAGTTTACAAATAATGGAATACGTAAGATTATTAAAAACTGTGCATAGCCAGTTTATTCTAACAGAATGCTTTGATGTTTGCCCAGCTCTTTGAGCCATAGCCAACCCATGGTTGCAGTAGATGAACGAGTAGAGTTCTGATAGAGATGTTGGCTAACATTTTCGTAGAAATTAAAGAGTAAAGCAAAAATGAAGCAACAGAGGCTTTGACAGAACGTTACTTGTTCGTCAGCAATGGAGTGGCTTCCTTTCTGCATCAGGAAATTATCGCATTCTGGAAGAATAGTTCCTCAATTTTTGTGTTATTCACAATGAAATGGCTATAGACACCATACATTTTTAAATTTAATCTGCATTATTTTTTTCTCCATCATTTTTTTGAATTTAGACCAGGTATTTTTGATTCATTTTGACTTCATTTTTGTGTAAGGTGTGAGATTTAGGTCAAGGCTCATTTTCTGCCTATGACTATCCAATTGTTCCAGGAGCAATTATGGACAGGATAATCTGCTATTGAATTGTGGTTTTCAGAATCTTTTGTCAGAAATGAGTTGACTGTGTTTGTGGGGCCTGTTTTGCATTCACTGTTCTGTGCCAGTAATCTGTGTGTCTATCCCTTCTCCGCTACCACACTGCCTTGATTTATGGGAATGTGGTAGAGTGATTCCTCCCTCTTAATTCTTTTTCACAATTACTCGAGCTATTCTAATTTCTTGGCCTGCCATACATTTTTAGAATAATTCTGTCTATATCTGCAGAAAATATTGCTGAAGTTCTGGTAGAAACTGTATTAAACCTGAGTATCAATTTGGGGAGAACTGACATCTTTACTATGTTGAGTCCTTCACCCATAAGCATGGTATATTTCTGAGTTTATTTAGAATTTTTATTTCTTTCATCACTGTTTTGTAGTTTTCAGCATACAGATCCTTTACCTACTTTGTTAGGTTGACACCCAAGTATTATTTTTAAGTGCTTGCATTTGGTATTGCATTTTAAATTTTGGTTTCCTTGTGTTCATTATAGAGTTACAATTTTTACATGTTTATTCTGTATCTATCTTGCAATTTTGTTGCACTCCTAAGAGGGGTGTTTTGTTTGTAAATTCCTTGAAATTTCTCTGTAGAAAATTGTGTCAACTGCAAATAGTGACATTTTATTTCTACCTTGCTATCTGTATACCTTTTATTTCTTTTTCTTACTTTATTGCACTGGCTAGAACTTCCAGAACTATGATGAAAAGCCATGGTAAGAGTGAATTTCTTGTCTTGCTCCCAGTATTAGAGGGAAGGCATCAGTCTTGCACCGTTAAGTATAATATTAGCTGGAGGTTTTTTTAAAGATATTCCTTCTCAAATTGACGTTTCTGTTCCTAGTATTTCCTGTTCCTAGTTTTTAATCATGAATGGTGTTGAATTCTGTCAAATACTTTTTGTGCGTCAATTGATATGACCATGTAATTTTTCTTCTTAGCCTGTTTAGGGCTGATTATATGGATTGATTTTGGAATATTGTTAGAGTCTTGCATCTTTGAAATAAAACTTACTTGGTTTTCATGTATAAATTATTTTTACATATTCCTGAATTCTATTTGCTAATATTTTATGTCTGAGCTCATGAAGGATATTGGTAATTTTCTTTTTTTGGTACTGTTTTTGCTTTTGGTATCCCTGTGATACTAGCTTTATAAAATGAATTGGGAAGCATTTTCTCCTGTAGTTCTGGTAGAATTATTGTTAAATCTTCTTTAAATGTTTGGTAGAATTCTGTGAAGCTATATGAACCTGGAAATTTCTTTTGGGATAGTGTTTTTTTTTCTTTATTTATTAAAAAAATTTAACGAATGAACTAAAACATTAATGTGTGATCATTCCATTCTACATATATAATCAGTAGTTCACAATATCATCACATAGTTGCATATTCGTCATTTCTTAGAACATTTGCATCAACTCAGAAAAAGAAATAAAAAGACAACAGAAAAACAAATTAAACGAAACAGAAAAAAAAAGATTATACATACCATACCCCTTACCCCTCGCCTTCATTGATCGCTAGCGTTTCAAACTAAATTTATTTTAACATTTGTTCCCCCTATTATTTATTTTTATTCCGTATGTTCTACTCGTCTGTTGACAAGGTAGATAAAAGGAACATCAGTCACAAGGTTTTCTCAGTCACACAGTCACATTGTGAAAGCTATATCATTATCAATCATCATCAAGAAACATGGCTACTGGAACACAGCTCTACATTTTCAGGCAGTTCCCTCCAGCCTCTCCCTTACATCTTGAATAACAAGGTGACATCTACTCAATGTGTAAGAATAACCTCCAGGATAACCTCTGGACTCTGTTTGGAATCTCTCAGCCATTGACACTTTGTCTCATTTCACTCTTTCCCCTTTTGGTCGAGAAGGTTTTCTCAGTCCCTTGATGCTGAGTCTCAGCTCATTCTAGGATTTCTGTCCCACGTTGCCAGGGATGTCCACACCCCTGGGAGTCATGCCCCACGTAGACGGGAAGGGTGGTGAGCTTGCTTGTTGTGTTGGCTGGAGAGAGAGGCCACATCTGAGCAGCAAAAGAGGCTCTCTTTGGGGTGACTCTTAGGCCTAAATTTTAAGTAGACTTGACATATCCTTTGTGGGGTTAAGTTTCATGTGAACGAACCCCAAGACTGGGGTTGTCCACTCGGCTTGTGAGAATATCAAGAATTCAATTTGGGGAAGTTGAATTTCTCCCCGTTCTCACCATTCCCGGAAGGGGACTTTGCAAATACTTTTCCACTCACTGATCAAATCACTCTGGGATTCATCGGGGCATCACTCTGGACAAACCAACAAAATCTCATGTCCTACCTGAGATTCCAAGTACTTACGGTGTTCAATCAAGCTATCTACATAAGTTATATTAGGAAATGCACTAGTCAAAATATAAATTTTGTACCAAATAAACATTTTTTGCTTTAGTCTCACACGTAAGGTGAGATTTTAAAATATTAATTACCATCTATTTTCAGCACCCTGCAGGATGACATTCCTTTGTTCTTCCTCATGCTGGGATAGTTTTTAAATTATTAATCCAATTTCTGTAATTGTTATAGGCTCTTCACATTATTATTATTTTTTCACTATGGATGAGTGGTGGTAGTTTTTACTCTTGGAGGAGTTTGTTCGCTTCATCTCTGTGTAGTTTGTAGTATTCCTTTTTGATATGCGTATGGACTGCAGTGGTATCCCATTTTATTCCTGAAGTTAGTAATTTCTTTCTTTTCTCTTTCTGTCTTGGTAGAGGGTTGTCAATTTATCAGTCTTTTTTAAAAACCAATTTATTGTTTCACTGAATTTTCTCTACTGATTTTCTGTTTTCAGTTTCATTGATTTCTGCACTTTATTATTTTCTTTATTCTGAGTGCTTTGGGTTTACTTTGCTCTCCCCCTGCTTTTTTTTTTTAAGATTGGAGTTTATATTATTGACTTGAGACTTTTCCTCTTTTCTAAAGCAAGCGTTTTAGTATTTTAGATTTCCCTTTTTGCACTGTTTTAGCTGTGCCTCACAGATGTTATGTTGTATTTTCCTTGTCATTCAGTTCAGTGTATTTTTAAATTTCCCTTGAGATGATTTTACCCAAGGACTAATCACAAGTGTGTTGGTTTATTTTCCATGTGTTTGGAGATTTATTTTCCTGTGATCTTTCTGTTGTTGATGTTTAGTTGGATTCCGTTGTGGTTATAGAACACATTCTGTATGATTTTAGTTCTTTTAAATTTACTAAACTTAGTTTTATGGGCCAGGATATATCTCTCTTGGTGTACGTTTACTTTAGTTTGGGACCTGAATATCTTTGGGTGTCACTACTCAGCCTACCATAGTCTTCTCCCTGGCCCCCACAGATTCGTGTCCATCCCGCATGCAAAATACATTCATCACATCCCCACCAGTATCCCCATTACAGCATCAATTCACAGAAAAAAGTCTCATCTAAATATCATCAGCTTAAAAGTCACACATCTCATCTGAATCAATGAGGGTAAGTGTGAGCCATCCTGGGGCAGATTTCCTTTCCATTTGTGTGTCTGTGAAACTAGAAGTCAAGTTATTTGCTTCCAAAATACAGCGATGAGGAAGGCATAGAATACCAATTACAGACATTCCCATTCCAAAAAAAAAGCAAAAATGAAATGAAGAAAGCAGTTACTGAATCAAGCAATTTCAAAATCCAGTCAACCAAACTCCGTTAGCTTTCCACACCTCAGATGGTCCTTTGTGGCTCAAGGCTTTCTCCTTTGGGCTTGTAGCCCTGCCTTCTGCCCCCCACACTCAGCCCTCAGAAGCATCTTTTCTTTACCTTGAAGGGAAGCACATGTTTGCAGCTGGATAGTTTTATCAGCCTGTTACCTACCTGTAGGATTGCGGGAGTCCACAGGCTTCCTTCATTTTGTCCTTTCTCTGTCCAAGCTTCAACCCAAGCTGGCAGTGTTCCTGCTGTAATAGATGTCTCTAAAACCTCATGGCTCTCCTTGTATGTCGCAAGGATTCACTCTATTAGACAAGAGCGTTCCCCAACAAATCTTCCCTGTTTCCTGTTCTTCTCAGTTTGTTGAGATCTGTGTTGGTTTGAAATAGTTATGTACCCCAGAAAAACCATTGTTGGGTGGGGCCTTTTGATTAGGTTGTTTCCATGGAGATTTGACCCCGCCCATTCAATATGGGTCTAAATCCACTTACTGGAGTCCTTTAAGAGGGAGACATTTTGGAGAAAGCACACACACTTGGAGACAGAGAATGCCCAGTAGATGCTAAGCTAAGAGATGAAATCCAGAGTTTGCCCTTGAGAAACTAGGAGAGGATCCACAGAGGCTTAGAGAGAAAAACCTCTCGGAGACATTAGAAGAAGACCTGCAGGACCCAGAGAGAAAGCCACTTGCATCAGAAGCTGGAAGCAAGGACCAACAGACACCAGTCACGTGCCTTCCCAGCTGACAGAGGTGTTCCAGGTGCCTGTGGCCTTTCTTCAGAGTCCACGTATCATCTTAATTCGGACATTTTCATAGCCTTAGAACTGTAAATTTGTAACTTAATAAATCCTTTTGTAAAAGCCAATCCGTTTCTTGTATACTGTATTCTGGCAACTTTAGCAAACCAAAGCAGGATCCATGAGGGACAGTTTTTTCTCTTCTAAGAGCCTTCTATGTCAATGAATATTCTACTCTTTTACTTCTTCTAAAGCACTAGCAAAAGGTTCCCTAGCCACAACGCTGGCCTTCCCTTCTAAGCACACTTTCCTGTGAGTGAATCTTCTCCTTTTATCATCTTTTACGATCTGGATAGGCTGAGAATTTCCCACATCATCGGTGGTTTTTAGTCTTTGCCTAACAGCTCTTCCCTCAATTTATCTCCTTCCGCCTGCTTTTTTTACTATAAGCAACAGGACACACTTTGCTTGGAAATCTCCTCGTTAAATATCCAAGTTCATGGTTTATAAGTGCTGCTTTCTCTATAATTGTAGGACGCACTTTGGCTAAGCTTTCTGCCAGTCTGTAACAGTTACCAAAAGCATGTGCCTCATTTCTTTCTGAGCCACTACCAGCAGTGGTTTTACTGGCCATAGATTTTCCCACAATCGGTTTAGGATGATGTAGGTAATCTCTAAAATAATACACCCTTTCTCTACCGTGCTCCTTACTTCTTCCTGAGCTCTCACTGGCAGAGCCTTTACATCCATAAATTCTTCAAGGCAGTCTAGACTTTTGAACCATTCTCCTCTAAAGTCTTCCAGCCTCTGTCCATTATTACCAAGTCCAAAACCACGTCCACACTTTTCAGTATTTATTATAGGAGCTCCCGATTTCCACGTATTAAAATC